>NW_007726192.1:376096-471316 GCF_000696425.1 Galeopterus variegatus | reverse complement strand
GAGGGAGGGAGGGAGGGAGGGAGGGAAAGAAAGAACTGACTGTTCCTGGCAATACGTGGAAACAGTAAATAATGCACAGTTTTAGGAGTCAGACTGTTTCGTTTGAACCTCAATGGTTCAGTCAGAATGATTGGTTGGAAATCACCAGCTGTGTCGCCTAGGGGACATTTAAGCTTTCTACGTTTCCTCATCAGTAATATAAGGATTATTATGGCATCTACCTCTGGATTGTCATGAGGATTAAATGTAGTAATACATGTAAATAACACTCCATCATTGTGAATTATTATTTTCTTTATCATCAGCATATCATCGTGGCAGAGTGAGGACACCTACTCCTCAAGTTACTTTTTATCCATTGGTCTTGAAACTAGGTCTCTTGTTCTAGAAATATCTTGATTTGGTAACCAGTGAAAAATAAAGAAGTCTATTTTGAGGATGTTCATTGGCTGCTACTCAGGAGGCGATTTAGCATGTTGATTTCATGTTCCAACAGTACTTAAGGACATAATGGGTATGTTAAGGACTGTTGAATTTTGGTATTTTAATAATGAATTTAACATTTCTTCTGAATGTTCAAGGCATAACCTAAGAACGTGAAGACGATGCATCTTTCATCACTGTATCAATCACGTTACAGTGAATTTTCACTCCCTGGGTTAACAAATGGAATGTTCCCTTTCATCCCAGAATACTTCCAACAGCCCAAACCCACACTAGCTTGGCAGGGACCCAGGGCTCATAGGTACTCACTCACCTGACAAGCAATCACACTTCATTTGCAATGAGGAGGAATTCCCTTTCTGATGACAGATGCACTTCAAGGACACACCTGCAGGGCTGGGCGCTATCTCATGACCACTCAGGGGAACTGATCCAACAAGATTTCCTGACAGGCAGGTAAACATCAGTCCCAGCCTAGCCATCCACATCCTCAAGGAAATGGATGCAGAGGGTTCTGGAGCTTTCCAGGAACGATGGGTGGTAGGAAAAATCAAAAGCAGCCTAAGTGCCTATGTCTTAACCCCATGTTTATCCACTGTTTTTCCCCTCCTACCTACCCAACAGTAAAATAAATACGTGCTTTAAAGAAAAGAGGTGCTGAGTCACCACCTATTCATTCATTTGTTTTACAAAATTACTACCCCCGGGTCATAATTTCTCATCAATCTTTACCCCTCCTCTTGCCTCTCCTATTCCACGAAGCTGGTCTAATCATACAACCTTTCACCTAGTCCAGAATAGGCCACATGATCAAGATTTTTTTCAAAGTGAAAGAAAAAAAATAATGACCACCTATGTCATGGTATACAAAGTTTACAGACTGCAGAAAACAGTCTTTGAAACTCCAGGAATGAAGCTGTGAATGACAGCAGCTCATCTCAGTTCCACATAATAATTAAAATCACAGCATTTCTATCTGATAAGTTCAATTCCCAAGCAAGGATCTCTATTTCCATTTACAGGAGTCTGGTTTTTTGGAGTTTTTTTTTTTTTTTTTTTTTTTTTTTTTTTTTTTTTTTTTTTTTTTTTTTTTTTTTTTTTTTTTTTTTTTTTTTTTTTTTTTTTTTTTTTTTTTTTTTTTTTTTTTTTTTTTTTTTTTTTTTTTTTTTTTTTTTTTTTTTTTTTTTTTTTTTTTTTTTTTTTTTTTTAAGTACTGTCCAATAAAGAGCACCATAACAAGAGAGGATTTTCCTTTGACATAGACCGACAAGAAAGGAGTTTGAAGAGGAAGTCAGATCTTCCAGGCTGCGAGTCCCCTGAAATGTGCCTCCTTCATCACAGTACCAGACAAGCTCAGATTTTGAGTCACAGCACTAGGGATGAGTCTCCAGACCTGTGAATGCTGCGAGAACTTGAGCAGCTCACTTAAACTTGCTGCAGCCTTTTTCTTTTTGTCTGCAAAATGGAGAAACTGCCTTCTTATAGCACTGTTATGGGAAATAAATGATTTCATGTGCGAAGGCATCTAGTAAACTAGCAAAAAAGATAACTTTCAGCTAGACAAAGCATCACAAGAGAGGAAATCTCCAAACTGAGTCTTTACAAGGGGTAGGTTTCAACAGGTAAAGAGAAAGAGACAACATGGCAGGCAAAGACAGTCAGGTGCAAGGGTGAGTTAGAGTGATGGAGGAAGGGAAACATGCTAGTGTCATGGGAAATCGGCCCTTGTTCGGTCCTTCAATTTGGATATCCACAAGGATCTGGGGATTAATATTTTACAAAGCAGTATCTTGCATAATAGTTCAATAAAATCTTAAGCCACACAAAATGCCAGTTATCCATTATACATGCATGTTCCTGCCCACTTTCATTGACAAGCAAACCTCCCCACAACCATGCACCTTCTATGTAGTCCCTCAGATCGCTAAACTAGAGGTTCTCAAAGTGTGGTCCCCAGACCAGCAGTATCCATGTCACCTGGTGTGGTAGGCAGAGTAATGGCCATCCCCCCAAAGATGTCCACATCCCAGTCCCTGGAACCTGTGAACATACTTCATTACAAGGCAAGGGGAAATTAAGTTTGCAGATGAAATTAAGGCTGCTACTCATTTTACTTTAAAATAAAGAGATTACTCTGGATTATTCAGGTGAGCCCAGTGTAGTGGCAAGGATCCTTAAATGGGAAAGAAGGAAAAAGAAGAGTCAGAACTAGAGGGATGGCATTTGAGAAAGGCTCAACCAGCCACTGCCGACTTGGAAGATGGAAGGGGGCCATGAGCCAAAAGATGCAGGCAGCTTTTAGAAGCTGGAATATGCAAGGAAATGGATTCTCCCCCGGAGCCTACAGAAAGGAACATAGTTCTGCCAACACCTTGATTTTAGCCCAGTGAGACCCATTTTGAACTTCTGACCTTGAGAAATGTACAATAATAGCTTTGTGTTGTTTTAAGCCTCAAAGTTGGTGGTAACATTACAGCAGCAACAGAAAACTAATACACCTGGAAACACGTTAAAAAGGCAAATTCTCTGGCTGCACCCCTTACCTATTGAATCAGAAAATCTGATGGAGGGGCCCAGCAGTCTGTCTTTAAGCAAGCTCTTAAGGTGATTCTGATTCTTACTAAAGTTTGAGCACCACTCACTAGACTAAGCAATCACAATGTTTTCCCAGAAGCAAACACATTCGGACACAGATTCTGAAGAAAACACATCACTGACAGTTGATGACTTGATTAACCATGATAAAATCTACCAGGCCCATGTTCTGCCTTGACAAGCATACAATAGGAAACCCAACCAAATCATTGGTGATTCTGGCTTCTCCTGGGCTCATGGTCCTCATTTGGAACACGAGTGGTACATGTGCCCTCATCCCAAAACCTATCCTGGGTGCTCCTTTTTAAGCTCATTTCTGATTCTAAGTAGACTTTTGGCAGCTAGAGTCATTTGCTTCTTTCTCACTAAATTGAAGTAATGGGGAATATGTGGGTAGGCGAGGGTCCAAGTAAATCAAGGATTTATGATGACCCATTATAAAGGAGAGGCACACTTGATTTCACAGACTCATCGACATGGAGGGGTGGGGTTCTTATAGACCACGAAGCTGGTTCCTCCATCTTGAGTCTAGGTCCTGCTCACCCACCACCACAGCATTGCCATCAAGTGGTAGGTGAGCCTTGGCTTGAATATCTCCAAGGACAAGGACCTCACTACCCCCACTGGCAAACTATTCATTCTGACAGGGCTCTGATTATTAGACTGAAGCTCCCTTCATTGGGCAGCTTGCCTTCTTTGGACCAAAAGTTAGTGCAGGCCAAAATGAAGCTTGACTAAGTTCACCAAGTTCTTTGAAGTCTCAGTTGCACACTCATATGCAAGAGGGAAATACAAAGTCGCAGCCTCTGCTACATGCATTCTCTTGTTTTCTCAGCACTATTAGCCTCCACTGACCTCAAAGGAAGGCATGTGTATAAGCTGGGCAGGAGGGAGGCATGGGCCTGGTTAAAGGCAAAGTGCTTTGAAAGCCTTTGATGAAAGGCATTAAGGCTTGAAAGGGTTGTTTCTGAAATACTATACCTCCCTTTTAAGAACTCTTAAGATCTGGATGGTGATACTCTCTCACCCCAGAAGAATTCAAGCATGAATGTTCTTAGAGCCTCCAATTAAGAACCCAATTCCATCTCCCCAGATGCTCATTTCCACCGAAATTACCTGGTTGGGTCTTTATTCTCATTTTTTAAAGGAACAAACTAAGCCATGTTAAACAATATCTCAGAGTCAAATAGCCATTAGATGGTACTAACAAATGAAGATATAAAAGCCTAATAGTTCTACTTAATACACATAACTCTAAGTAGAAAGAAAACCCCAAGCCACTCTCATATTATTTACTATTTATTAATCCAATTGTTTTGTGCATCAATTATGTGCCAGGCACTAGGCTGAATTCCAGAACACAATGATGAACTAGAAAGACACAGTGCCTACCCTTGTGGACCTTAGAGATTCCATTTAAACATCAACTTGCCTATATTCATATGGTCCTGTGGTTTCCATCATTTGGAAAATAATTTATGCAAATTTGCTTGTTGGGTTGGAACACACCTGGAACCTTGACTCAGATGGCTAAATGATAGTATGCATTACTTTTAGAGAAGGAAGCTATCAATCCAAGACAAAATAATCCCTGGATTTCCTGAATGTTGCAAGTTAAATATATAAAAGAATATTATTCTTATCCATTGATAGATTGGATTATTTATGGAAACAATTGAACTGGTGTCACAGAGGGGGTTATTTAAAAGAATGCATTGGGTTTTTTTCTTTCTTACTTTATGTCTTCATGTTTATTCCATCCAAACAGAGTTTGAACTGGGTGGCCAGTGTCATAGCTATCAGCAGTCATGTGTGAGACCACAGCCTTCCCTGTAACCTCTACCAAGCTCTAGTGGTTGCACAAGGAGCTAGATCCCCTCACTCCACTTCTTAGTAAAAAAGTATAAACTCTCAACTGCTGTCATGACATTAGCCCTCACACTACCAGAAGTGCTAGCATTACCTGTGGATTTTCCTACATACCCAATCCTGGGTGATTAGAAGATGCCTAACATGCACTGAATTCTATAAAAACAGAAAAGCTGCTTTTCTGGATCAGGGTGCTGGCTGTGATAGAGACCCCAGGAAGCATCCTATGCAAAGACACAGTTATCCTCTTCCATGTCAACTCAGAACATCAGCTCAAAACTCAAAACAAAAACCAAAAATCAAAACAAGACCCTCTCAGTTCCTTCCACAGCCAGCTATATTAACCATAAACACATAACTCTTGTAAATTTACATTTTTAGATCTTGTCCCAGTTCTTCAGTAGTGAGAAACAAAAGTCTGTTCCCCACTATATGGAGTCAGACTTCCCTATTTTATGTTAGATTTATCTTTCGTATTAGTCAGGGGTCTCAAAGAGAAACAGAACCAACAGGATGTGAGTATATATGAATACACATAAAGAGAGATTTATTTTAAGAAATGGGCTCACACAATTGTGGAGGCTGGTGGGTTCAAAATCTGCAGGGCAGACCAGCAGGCTGAAGACCCAGGAAAGATCTGATATTGCTGCTCAAATCCAAAGGCATTCTGGAGGCAGAGTTCCTTCCCCAGGAGATCTTAGTCTTCTCTCTAAGGCCTTTAACTGATTGGACAAGGACCATCTGCACAACAGAGGCTCACCTGCTTTACTCAAAATCTACTGTTTTAAATATCAATAATGTCTAAAAAATACCTTCATGGCAACATCTAGGCTGGTATCTTCCAAAAATTAGGTACCATGGGTACTCTGGACTAGCCAATTTGACACACAAAATTAACCATCAAATCTTTTGAAGGACACTGCTTTAGAAATACATAACTTGTAAATTCTTTGTGATTGCATTCCTCCAGCCTTTTCCTTCCTAGGCCAAGTAATACTGACCCTTTCACTCCATCTTCATAAATGACAGTCCCTGCCTACTGTGGATTGATTGATTTGTGTCCCCCAAAGTCCATATATTAGAAGCTTAATTTCCACTGTAACTTTTGAGGGTGTGAAATCCTATAATGGTAATTGAAAGGTGGGGCCTTAAAGAGGTGATTAGATTGTAGGACCATGCAGTAGTGAATGAGTTAATAATGTTGGTCAGGGGCGTGGTTCTGAGGGCTTTAAAAGGAGAGCACATGAGAGTCTCTGCTCTGCCATTTTCTGCCACATAAGACTCCTGCATTGCTGTAAAGCCACCACCAAAGAAGACCCTCACCAGATGTTTTCCCTGGACTTTGGATTTCCCAGCCTCCAAAACTGTAAGAAATAAATTTCATTTTCTTACTAAGTACCCAGTTCCAGGTATTTTGATATAAGCAACAGAACCAGACTAATACACTGCATTGCCCACCCACTTCCATCTGCTCACCTTCCCATTCTCATGCTTAGATTTTATTTATCTTCCCATAGCATTCTTTCCTGGATGCATTTTTTTTTCATTCTTGCACCCCAGTTCCTGGGCACAAACACAACACAAAATGTGGCAGAGTGAACCTGTCTCTCTCTTCTACAATAATAAGATAGTGTTTTCTGTTTAGTTTCCCATATTTCTAAACGATGACTAGGATTTGTTGGCTTTTTGAAGCCAATCTCTTCATTGGCTCCTGGGCCACTTTTTAAAATTGTATCTGGTAATCCAGAGCCTATTATATCACCTGAATAGTTCATATTATTTTCTCACAAATTCAAGACTATTATCTATTTTGAACAAGAAAATGGAGAATAGTTATGACTTGCATCATGTTACACCTTGCGATGAAATATGGGCTAAGGGAAACAATGGCTGAAACCCTCATTAAAACTAGCCACCATGTCATGAGGACACTCAACAGCCCCACAAGGAAGCCCACATGTAGAGAGGCCCACGTGGAGAGGAATTAACTTTCCAAACCTACCTTTCCATCCATGTGAGTGAGCTACCTTGGATGCAGATCTGTCGGCTTCAGTCAAGCCCTCAGATGAGTCTAGCCCTCCACCTTTTAAGTCTTTCAGCTAAGACCTTAGACACTGTGGAGCATAGACAAGCCACCCACAATGTGCTCTCCCTGAATTCCTGGCCTACAGAAACTATAAGATGACAAGTGATAATTGTTATTCTAAGTACTACTATTTAAGGTAATCTGTTAACACACAATAGATAACTACTACAGCATATATCTATGTGCAAATAACTCTCTTTTTTAAAAAGCAAAAAAAAAAAAAAAAAAAGATTCAGAATAGTGTTTACCTCTATAGGGGAGGCCAAAGAATAGGATAAGATAAGATGACACAAATAATTGTTAAATAATTGATAAAGATCTACACTTGGTTGGATGGTATGTTCATTAGGATGGATGGATAGATAGAAAGATATACAGACAAAAAGAAGGCCTTGCATGGTCCGATGATGATAGTGTGTCAGGAGCCAAGGATGGTGTTTAATGAAATTGGATTGTGTTGATCTAACTCTAAGCATCTGAGGTCCAATAAATAGGGAGTTATTTATTACGTTGTAAAATTTGAACATGTTCCCATCCTTTACCCAGCATGTCTACTCCTGGGCATACACCCTAGAGAAGGTCTTGCACCAGAAGACAAGTACAATAGTAACAGAAGTATTTTGTAGGATCAAAAAACTGGAAATAAATGAAATATTCAGCAATTATAAAATGAATAAACACATGGTGGTTATTCAGACAGTAGAACATTATACAGCAATGAATAGTAATGACCAACATCATGGATGAATCTCCACTCGACATCATTGGTAAATGTCTACAGATGTGCAGTACAGCAGAACTGTCTGCAATGATAGAAATGTTCTAGAGCATGATGTTGCACAAAAGAAGCAAGACAAGAAATGATTCCACTTCTGTGAAACTAAACACAGATGAAACTAAGCAATATATTGATTAGAGAGGCATATTTGGTGGTAAAACTACTGTGAAAAGCAAGAAAATATGCAAAATTCATACTGGTGGCTGGGGAGGCAGGGGATTCAGTAGGAGCAGGGCACACACAGGGAGGTTCAATAGTATTGGAAATATTCTCTTTCTTAAGCAGGGCTGGGGGAGGTCTGTGGTGTTCATATTCTTATTCTTAAACTGTATGCAGATGTCCACACTCTTTTATATATATAATAAACATAAAAAATAAAAATATGACTGTAAACCAACCAATTAGGGGATCACCATTATATGAAAGGATTTATGCAGTGGAATTTCCTTCTAGCACAATTCTTCTCGTCCTCTCAATATCCCCAGAATCAGGTCTACAAGAAACCTCCCCATCCCAGATTTCATCTTTCTCTCCTCTGTATACAAAAACCCGCACATATTTTTGGACTTAATATTCCACAGCTTTACAAAGCAGCACCACATCACACCTTCACACCAGCAGTTCTCCAACTCGGATTTGCAGGTTGTCAGCTCATTATTTAATAGCTGCTCTGAAGAATAATAGAAGGAAATAGTAATTTTTAAAATATATATATAGGCTTGATAGTCTATAGTGCTTCAAACTGATCATATTAATGAGAAATTTAAGATTCCAAATCACAAAGATTTCGGCAAGGTGCAGCTCTGCTGTGCACGTGTGATGAGTGCTCTATTGAAATGAAGTCTGCTCTTCATTTTTATCTTTTCCCTCCTGTACTTCATCAAGGGAATCTGAACTCCCAAGACAGCCACACACTGTCAATTTCTAGATATTCACACTGAGTTTGAAATGAGAAGATTTTAAGAATTGCCCGTAAAAATAAGTAATATTCTCCTTGGAGAAAAAAATTAGCATAAGAGGAAACAAAGTGTTTCTTTCTCAGCCAACCCAGAAGTCAGAAGTTTCTTCAAATCATAAAAATAATATCACTCAGTTTGCTCCTATTGCAAAAAGCATCTTCAGTTGCTCATGGGATCACTACTAAACATACTGGCTTCCCCAACCCACGGCCTGGAAAATAACTGTCTAGTATTTTTATAAACAAATTGAGTGGGCGGAGGCTCAAAGCAATCCTCTCTCTCTAAAAGAAATTAAACCTAGGCCCCAAACTCCAGCACACATGAGCTCAGTGTCCAAAGAATCCAAGGTAATCATCCCATTACCAGTGGCTGTGTCTGGTGATCCACGGGCACATGCTCGAACTGAAGGAAATGGGAACCATCTCATTGGTGAGTGGGGTCTATACAAAGTGGAATCCCTTCCTTTTAACTTGTTACCATTAAAAAGAAAAGAAAAAAAGCAACATTTGATGGTTCTAATTTTGGGGAGAACTTAAGCCTGTTCTCCTTAGCCCAGCATTCCACACCCTTCACAAGCAGACCATGGCCCCAATCTCCCACTGCTCTCTAGGACTTTTGCCTGGACTAAGCTATTTTAACCTCTAACCCCCAAGTATACCTTGTGCTTACCCTTGACTCCTTACACGGTCCCTACCTGGGATGCCTTCACTACCTTTGAAATTTTTTCCGACATTCAAAGCCCAGCCAAATGCACCTCCTCCTTAACATCTTTCCTGAACATTCCAGCTAGAAATCTGCACTTTCTATGAACATTTATAGATCTTATTGTTTCTATTCTTAACTTGCCATTTTTATATACTGTACTAATTTGCTGGAGGAGGCTATTGGTTTTTTTATTTTGAATTTTAAAATAGCATCTACCCATCCTAGTTGCCCCACTAGACTGAGAGCTTTCATGGCAGAGGGAGAAGTAACGAGAATACCTTATACTTTTGTGTGCCCTATGGCATCTGTCACTTATCTTCACATGCAGTGGATCATTGAAAAAAGTCTACTGATAATATTTGAGTAGCAAAGATTCCAGGCAAGGCAACCCAAAATATGTCACCAAATTTAGGAACAGATTACTGTTTACTAAAACAAACAGCTAATCTACATATTCACTATATTCCTAAAACCAGTCTGGTTTGAGTCAGATCCCTGTAGTTTAGTCCGTACTATTATCATAGACGTTGATTGGTAGTCTCCCAGTTGCCCTCTAATGTTAATTTACAGATAATGGAATTTACAAACCCAGAATCCAGCCCAGGGAGTTCCTGGTGAGCTCTGGGTTTGCCATTCCAGCTATGTCATGTTTGATCCTAAGAACCTGGAGAATCATCAAATTTAAGATTACCCAAGATCACTTTATCTGTGTAAACACAAAGAGATATAAGAAACAGAATCATCTCTCCCATCCCACAGTATCCTCAGAACCCAAGGCAAGACCAGTCCTAATGTTCAAAAAGTAGTCTAGTTTCAGATGTATACCTCATTGAATGGCACTCATATTTGTTGTTTTATATGCCAAACAATGAATAACCTATATCCAATTAATAGACAAACAGTCAATAAGTGGTGCCTATGTTTATTATGTAATTTTTTCTTTGCCATTTTAATAAGAAGTAGAGCTTATCGAAAGATGTTCTTTGGACTCTGATAAAATCCTCAGGACTCAAGTTCTTCAATATCTAGCAAGGATATATGATAAAGACATACCCAAGGATATAGTATATAGATGGGTATCAATATATTTACCAATAGATATTGCCAATAGAAAGTTGCCAACTCTTTCTTGGGAAGATCTGTCCGTTATTCCTCCTAATTTTTCACATTAAAATACTTTTTCTCTTAATAAAATATTAGTCTTAGGAGATAGTAGCTGTTGACTTGTTTTCAGTGACAACACTTTACAAAATAAAAAGTCTGGCAATCCTACGTTTGTTCTCAAAATTATTTGAAAATTACACTTACTTATGAAATTCAAAGTCTGGGAACCACAATTCACAGTAACATAGATGAGCTTAGAGAAAATTATGTTAAGTGAAATAAGCCAGGCACAGAAAGAGAAATACTTCCTGTTCTCACTTATATGAGGAAGCTAAAAAAGTTGATCTCATAGAAATAGAGAGTAGAATAGTGGTTATTAGACACTAGTAAGGGGAGTGGGGAGAGGGTAGTCAATGGATCCAAAATTGTAGAGAGATAGTAAGAATAAAATCTAGTGTTCTATAGCAATATAGGAAGACTACCGTTGACAACAAATTACTGTATAACTTCAAGTAGCTCATTAAGAGAATTTTTAATGTTCCCAACACAAAGAGATGACAAATGTTTGAGTTGCTAATTACCCTGATCTGATCATTGCACGCTGTATAAATGTACCCAAATATTACATTGTACTCCATAAACATATACAATTGTCATGGATCAACTAGGAAAAAGTAAATTAGAAAGAAATGTTTAGAATGATGAAAAAATTTTGGAAATAGATTTAGATAGAGGTGGTGGTCACACAGCATTTTGAATAAAATTAATTCCACAGAATTGTGTTTAAAAATTCTTAAAATGGCAAACTTTGTTATACATATTTTCAAACAACTTTTTAAAATAAAGTTAAAATAAATAATAAATAAATAAATAGAAAACAAAGTCTAAGAATCACAGGCACACAGACAATTATCCTATAAAAAATCATTGCTTCAATGTTCCAACCATGGTGAGTTCTTGAAAAGGCACATCTGCTCCTTCAGAGCTCAATCTCTCATCCTTTTGAAGGGTTCTGTGATAATACAAGACATTTCTCCGATTTTTAATATTCTAGAAGCCTAAAAAAGTAGAAGTGGTCTAGGATGTTCTCTTTGAATGCTCAATAAAGTAGAGTCCCAGGCTCATTTTGAGCTTTTGGTTGCTTCCTTCAGCCCCAGTTAACATTCAACAAACCAAAATATGTCATCATTGGCATCCCACAACTCTCCCAGCATACCTTTAACTTTAATTGTGGTTTGTTGCTCCTGAAATATTTATCTTATTACAAAAGATATCACCTTTCCTGAAAGAGGTCCCAATCAAGATACAGAAGAAAACAATTACAAGGTTATTTAAACAAGAAACACATGGCAAGTCCATAACCAAAAATTAAGGCAATCAAAAGAATCATAAAATTTAATGAGGACAAAAGGGAAAACTGGAGGCAAGAAACAGAGGACACTTGGGGTCCTCAGGCAGGAGCCAAGAGCAGCATCCCCCTCCTGGAAGCAGGCAAAGAGCACACCAAAAACACCACTTTAACATGGGTGGCCCAACACAGCCACCGCCATAGCCACAGCTGCCATAAAAGCAGATTGATGCCACAACAGTAGCCACAACCACTGTGCAGGTGGTCCACCAGACACTCAACTGCACTGACACAAGGAGAGTCTCCAGTGGAGACCAGAAAAAGAAGAGGATGTCTCTCTCCACAAAGCCCACTCCAGAGTAATAGAAGAAGCAACTGCTCTACCAGATGAACAGAAATCAACATAAAGACACTAGAAATACAAAAACCCAAGAAAATATGACACCACCAAAAGAATACAGTAATTCTTGAATACCAGACCCTATAGAGAAAGGAAACCCTTGAAATGACTGAAAATGAATTAATTCCAAGCAACAATCTTAAGGAAACTTACTGAGATATGAGAAGACTCAGTTAGACAACATAATAAAACAAGAAAAAAAATTCCAGGATATGATGAGGAAATTTACAAAGAGGTTAATACCTTGAAAAAGAATGTAGCAGAATTCATGGAGCTGAGAGATTCACTCAAAGAAATAAAAAAAACAACTGATAGCTTAATTAAGCAGCAGACTAATACAAGCAGAAGAAAGAATTTCTGATCCTGAAGATAGTCTTTTCAAAATAACCCAGGTGGACAAAAAGAAAAGGAAAAAATTCTTTAAAAATGAAGAAAATCTAAGAGAGCTAGCAGACAACCTTAAGTGCACAAAATTTGAATCATGGGTGTTCCAGAAGGGGAAGAGAAAGGAAAAGGCATGGAAAACCTATTCAACAAAATAATAATGGAAAACTTCCCAGGTATAGGGAGAGACATGGACCTTCAGATCCAGGAGGCTCAAAGAACCCCAAACAGCTTCAACCCAAAAAGATCTTCCCTAAGACACATTATAATCATACTGGCAAAGCTCAAAGACAAAGAAAGAATCTTAAAAGAAGCAAGAGAAAAGTGTCAAGTCACCTATAAGGGAATCCCTATCAGCCTAACAGCAAACTTATCCACAAAAACTCTATAGGCCAGAAGAAAATGGGATGATATATTCAAAATACTAAAAGAAAATACCACCAGCCAAGAATATTATACCCAACAAGGCTATCCTTTACAAATGAGAGAAAAATAGTGTGTTTTCCAGACAAAGAAAAGCTCTGGGAGTTCACCACCTCATGACCAGCCCTACAAGAAATCCTCAAGGAAGTCCTATGTCTGGAATCTGAAAAATGATGATTATTACCATGAATACACAGAAAGAACAAAACCCACTGGTAGAACAAAAATGCAAATGAGAAAGAGAAAGAAACTAATTCTCACTACCACAAAAAACATAATGACAATGTAATAATTCCTCTGATTTATTTCTGATTTAGTAATTTCGGTCTTCTCTCCTTTTTTCTTGGTCAATCTAGATAAAGGTTTGCACACACACACATAAACACACACACACACACACGGGAAAAATAATAAAAGGACTTCTTTTCCACAGAGGAGGTAAGAAGTTCCTCGACTCCAATTTCCAACTCAAACCCCCCATACTCTATGGCTGATGAGATTTTTTTTTTTTTGGCAACACTTGAAGGAAAAGTGCAGTGACGTATTGGTAAACTGGCTCTATGAAGAAAAAGGAAAGCTCTGATTTGTGGTGTTTGCTAATTTCCAATGTGACAAAGACTCCCACTATGGCCAATTTCAAATAATCAGCTCACGAAATTCCTGCTTGTTTAAGTACCAGTTCTCATGAGCTCGTGTGAGCTAGCTGCTGCACCCCACTGGATGACTAGAATTTGAGAAGTGATGGTTCCAATCCTACACTTCCATCAGTAGGTAAGGAGCAAGCCTTTTAATGGGGCTGGGTGACTCCTTGGGTTGGGGGGAGCAAGGCAGCACATTAGCAACAGTGCATTTGTTCATTATTGTTGTGAACCTGAAGGTGAGAAAAAATTGTATGGCTTTGGGACCAGAGTCAAGGAAAGATTGATCGTTCAAGGAGGAAAAGTATGAAATCAGGCAGGCATAGTCCCAACACTGGTGGGTAGAGAGGGACTAATTACAGGCAAACTGAGGCACAATCAGGGGAGCGAGAAGATGAAGACATGAAGGGAGAGGCAAGGTAACAGTGGCACACAGAAATTCCCCAAAAGAGCAACCAAATACAAAATTGGCCCGTTTTACAACTTTACCTTCAACTTATAAGAGTTTGCAGAATTGAGTTCCCTCAACAGTTCCACTTGGTTTCCAAGGAAAACAGCCATGAAGATATTGTTTTCTGTCCTACAGTTTGTCCCCCCCAGGAATGTGATCACGAAGATGTTAACTCAAGCTGATAGCTCCTTTCTACACATATGGAACAGCTTAGAGATAGGAAAAGATTTTTCAAAAGACTAAAAAATATATCCTTGAAGAGTAACTTGGCTTTTGGTTAATGGATCTGATGATTTGAGGGGATCGAGAAGAAGTATGGCAAGATGTGGTTTTTGAAATGCTCATACTAAGTTGTTCTTTCTTTGGAACAGGGCTTTATCATTCAGTAGCCAGAGGTCCCACCTTCTCCTAGACCCCAGGAGCTGGGTTTTGCTTCTCCAAGACCCTCTGCAGAGAAAGCTAGACTCTTAATTTCTTCCCAAGTGACTACCTCCCAAATATGCAAACATATATCCTTTGTTTTTTAAAGAGGCTCACTGACTATCGGAACAGGAGAATTGCTACAAGTTGCAGAATTACAGAAAATATTTCTTAAAGATAAAAGGAGAACTCTCAGTTCAGTAATTATAAACTCCTAGGAGCCTTATTCATTTGAAAAAAAAATCAACATATTACTGGTTTGGTGTCTATTTACAAAGTACACCTGGTCAGATTTTTAAATATTCCAGTAGAAATGTTTTAAAATGTTGTATTTTACAAATTGGGCTGGCTGGTTAGCTCAGTTGGTTAGAGCACGGAGTTATAACACCAAAGTCAAGGGTTCAGAACCGGCCAGCTGCCAAAAATATAAATAAAATTAAATAAACAAACAGCTGTTTTTCATAGTTGTGCATTTTCCTGAATTGACTATTAATTTGACTGTTCTTAACATAAAAATTTTCAATAAAAAATTTTCACGTGAGTGGAATGATACATACACAAGGATACCTGTCAAACACTAGGCCTCCCACCTCTCAGCACCCACCTTACTCCTTCTCTTGTGAATCCACATCCTGCCACCCTGACCGAGTACAGCATTCAGTACTACTCAGATTTTAATAGGAAGTAGATTCAGCCCTGTTCTACAGCGAGGCCTAGCGGGATTTTTGCAAGTCTCTTTAGGAACTTGTTTGCAAGTCTCACTAGAGATAGTGTATCATTCCATGTGTGTGTGTGTATACATATACACACATATATAAGTGCAATCTATTTAAAGAGATTTATTTTAAGGGATTGGCTCACACAATCGTTGGGGCTGGCAAGTGTGAGATGTGTAAGGCAGGCCAGCAGGCTGGAAACTCAGCAGGAATGGATGTTGCAATCTTGAGGCAGAACTTTTTCTTCCCTAGGAAACCTGTTTTTAACTCTTAAGGCCTTCAACTGATCAGATGAGGCCCACCCACGTTATCAAAAGTGATCTCCTTTATTTAAAGTAAACTCGTGTAGACGTTAAGCACATCCACAAAATATCTTCACAGCAACATCTAGACTAGTGTTTGACTAGACAACTGGGTACCATAGCCAAGCTGACACATAAAATTAGTCATCCCAGGTGGGATCCTAGCTCCCCCTCTCTGGCCCCAGGCTGGAATTTCTTCTCCATTACTGCTCCAGTACTTTTGGGCCCCATCCCCAAAGTCTGCAGTTACATTAATGTGGCAGTTACCATGTGGGCCTACATCAGGTCTGCCCTCTATGACTCTGGGAAACCCCCCACTACCCTCTGGTCTTTTCTCGGGTGTGTTATGTTGTGAAAGATGGCTCTAGCCACTTTTTGAGGCTCGGTCTTTTCCAACTTTTGTCCTGAATTAATATCTGGGTCCACAGAGGCAAATATCTTTACCTGGGGTGCCCGTCTGTATCAAGTCAGCTCCCTGCAAGAACCCGTGAGCATGCTCTGCTTCCTCCTTCAAAGGAAGGGTGTCATTACAGGTCAGTTGTGGGCTCTGGTCTGTGTCATCCTTGCTCTGGGACCGAGATCAGTCCACCACCCTGTGGAGCCTCGCCAGTCACTGCAGCAGAGGGAACATGGGAAGCCATGCATCAGCTCTCAAAGGTTCCACCTGCAAGTGACACACTTTCACTCACATTTTACTTGCCAAAACATGTCACACAGCCATACGAACCACAAGGGAGCAGGAAACTACGGCCCCACCATGTGCCTGGAAGGAGATCTGGAAATGCTTGGCGAGCAGCTCTGGCCATTGCTGTGGTTCTCTCCACCCACCCGCACAGCTCAGACCCAGTGAGCTGTCAGCCTGGTCAGCTCAGAGCACCAGCCCCTCCACCCCACTGCCCCGGTCCTCAGGAGCCCCCATCAGGTGTCCTCACAGCCTTCCTCCTCTGTTCACTTCTCTTTCTTTGCCTTTCCTACTCCACCCACACCCAGAAATTACCTTCCAGAATCGATGTTACAATTTTATCATGGAAACACACTTTACAAAAAAAGTATTAACTTTTTCTACATTTAATTCACTTATTTGAAGGGAATTAATTTTTTTAAAAGGTTAAGAAATTAAACTTTTAGTAGACTAAATTCGCTTTAGTCTACTAAAGAGAAGGATTATTTTTGCACAGGTTTCCTGATTCGTTGCCCTGACTCCGTGTTGCAAATTCACCCAAGATCAGTGGCTACCTGCCCTAGTACTTAACGTGTTCATGTGTTTCTAAAAATATATATCTAATAAAATGATGAGACAGATTTCTTATGATAAAATATAATATGTAAATTAGCAATGTTCTGTAATACAGAATGATCCCAATTTGTGAAACAAAATATTTATATGTGCACCTTTTCTTTATTGAATCATAATTGATGATAAATATTTTTGGTGTTTATCATTGACGTATGTTGATCAAATCAATATTATTAGCATAAATATTATTACAAATCATACTTATTCTTTGTGCCCCTTATCCAATCACTTCCCATCCTCTCTCCCTCCCACCTCTCACCTCTGATAACTCTAGATTTCTTCTCTCCTTCTGAAAGAGTAAGGGTCACTCTGTTGACTTGTTGCCTAGATGATCTGTCCAATGCTGACAGAGGTGTGTTTAGGTCCCCCAATATTATCATAGTGTAAATACTTCTTCTGTCACTCTGGAATGGGCTTTGTGGAGAGAGACATCCTCTTCTCTTCTTTGGTCTCCGCTGGTGACTCTTCTTGTGAAAAATGCACTCTGGTGGCTGGCAGGCCATCTGTAGGGTGGTTGTGGCATCTAGCCACTTTTGCAGCAGCCATGGTTACTGTGGTGGCTGTGGGGGGCCACCCACATGGAAGTGGTGTTTTTGGCATGCTCCTTGCCTGGATGCAGGAGGAGGGGTCGGTCCCTGGCTCAACACACCAGGACCCTGGACAGGCCCCATGGCAATGGTAGCACGCCTGGTTGTGGGAAGAGGGGTCAGTCCCCTGCTCCATCTGTTTTTACATTCTAAGATGTTGTTGCCAAGCATTTGGGTAGAAGAGGGAGAGAAGGGGAAAGGAAATAGGGTGAGAAAAGGAGGAAGGAGGGGGGCATGGCTGAGGTTCATGGCACCCCCTCATTCTCGCAGGGGAGTCCAGGGGCTTCCAGTGGTGGCTTGGTGTTTGCTGGGCTGAATGCAGATGTCAGGGGGTGTGTATGGCTGAAGCCCTCGGTCCCCCACTGATATGGCTCGGGAGACCAGAGGCTTCCAGAAGTGGTTCGGTGGTTGTTGCTGGGTTAGTTGCCAATGTTGGGTGGGTATGGCCAAAGCCCTTGGCCCCCCCACTGCCCTGGCTCGGGAGCCCAGGGAATGTTTCCTGTAGCAGCTGGGTGGTCATTGCTGGGCTTGTTGCAGGTGTCCCGGGGATGTGGCTGAGGCCCTCAGCCCCCCACTGCCCAGCTCAGGAGCCCAGGGCACTTTCTGCAGTAACTCAGTGGTCGTCACTGAGCTGGATGTGAGTGTCAGGGGGCATGGCTGAGGCCCCCGGCTTTCCCCCCTCCCTAGCTTAGGGGCCCACGGGGCTTCCGGTCCTTCTAGGTTTTATAGCTGTTCTTTGGTGAAGTGAAACCTTTACTAGTTAATATCAAACTCTGTTTCTGGACTGTAGGTATTTTTTTTTTTTCTTTCAGTTCTGTGTTGGATTATTCTCCCTATTTAAACTCTGCACTGGGACTAATTTATTGTCCTTTGCTTACTTCTAAAATGGGGGAACTTCCTGTGAGGACCAGCACTTGAGCCCTGTGGTTGAGCTAAATTGCTGCTTTGCAGCTGATTCCCTGGGGAAGGTTTTTTGGTGCAGTTCAGGTTTTAATGGTTGACTTTGTATGTACTTCTGAGTCTCGTGAATTCTGGTACACCTGGTTTGTGTGGAAACTCTGGTCTGGGCCTGAGTCTTTTCAGCAAACTGCACCCTGTGCAGTTCTATATTTCTGACCAGTCTCCTCTGAGTGGGTCTGTGCTGATTAGGGGGCAGATAAGCTGTCCTTGCTGTGCCCTGTGTTCCCCCAGTGGGCCTGTCTCCCCCACCACCCATGCTCCAAACACTTCCTATGGGGCAGGCCGTGTGCCAATCACTTGAGATGACTCACCGGCCTCTAGTGGCTCCTTTTTTTCAGTTGTTGTGGATCCTCTCTTGTATGTGTGTCCATGGGAACCCTTTAGTGGTCTTGCTGGCCTGGGGGCCACCAAGGCCCTCTTCTCCCCTGCCACCTCCAAGCAACTTCATAGAAAGGGCACAATAGCAGCTTTTGCCAGCTCTTGCTCCATATGCTCAGCAGCTCCAGCCTGGACATGGCCAGGGCTTGAAATGGTGGGAGCAGTCCTTTATTTCTCTCATCGTGACTTCTCCCACTTTCATGAACTCCGTAGGTCTCTCCTCCTCTTCACCTGAACTCTAGTGGCCCTAGCTTGGCTATCGCTGCTTTTTAATAGTTGTAAATTGGCTTATTTGTGAGAGAGAGTGATGCTGGGGACCGTCTATTCCACGATCTTGGGCCTAAAAATGCTTCAAAATAATAAAGAATTGTTTCTGGAATGTGGATGAAGAATTGATTGATATCTCCCTGTGTTTTCAAAAGAGGAATGTATGTATGTTCTTTTAATTAGGAAGCCTATTTTTAAAGGTTTTTAAGTCCTCATGGATGATGATTTTTCATCGTCTTATTGCCTTTTAGTCACCTTAGACAAGAATTTTATTTTCCCTTACATGTCATTAAACTGTTTTCTTCACTGACATAAATCTGTTTTGTCTCGTTTGTGTAATTGAGGGGAGAAAATCGGTAGGGATGAGAATAGAGCTAAGAAAGGTAAGGTGTTCACTTAGATTACGGGAACAATCCCGGAAAAATCAGCCAAGATAACTGCCCCAGTTCCTGATTCCACCTTTGGCTGCACAGAACCCACCCAGAGGAAGTCTTCCGTCTCCTCCTCCCTGGTGGAAAATGTCAAGCCTCTCCAAGCTCCCAGGGCACCAGGAGATGGGGGACAGGCTGGGAGTGGCAGACACGGCACAGACAGTAGCCCCGTCCAGAGAGCAGATGCCCTGACAAAGCCTGGGCGCTATTACAGGGCAAGTCATTCAAGGTCAAGCTGGGCTTCTCTATCCAGCGAACATGATTTATCTCATCAGCTGCAATTCCTTGGGCTTGGTGAGGAGCATAGCCGTGAAACTGTGCAGAGGGCAGACTTGAGTTGGTTTTAAAACAGGGATGGATCATGTATGGTTGAAAAGGGGTGTGTGACAGAGTTGTTCAGAGGTGTGTTGTTCAGTTGTTCAGTTGTTGTGCCCATGGTTCAGAGGTTTACAGAAGGGAAAACAGCACACTAATGCAGTTACTATATGATCAGGGATCTTTTTCTTTTCCAAACTTTGCTAAGAATATAAGCCCTCTGGTCCCACCCACTTCCTATGGCCCCAAAGAGGTGGCATGAGGGAAAACAGCTGGTAAAAAGGAGAAGGGGACACACCACGAATAATGAATAATAGGAAGAGCAAACAGTTAGTATGTGTCAAACTCTTCCTACACATTATCTCAATGTATCCCTCAAAAGCCCCACGCAGCAAGGAGTTTTATAATTGCATGCATTTTATGGATAAGGAAATGAAAGTTCTACAAGATCAAGTGCAAAAGTAAAGCACAGTGGTTGTGGTTCAGACCACGGATTCAGACACCAGACTGCATGCATCGAAATCCTGGTCCTTCCACTTACCAGTTATGTGACTTGGCATGTAACATAACCTCTTGTGCCTCAGTTTCCTCATCAATAAAAGGTTAATAAATGAGTTATTCTATGCCAAAGGCTTACAAAAGCTGTCAAGTGTTAGCTCTTATTATTAAGGCATTTGCTCGAGAGCTCTGAGTCGAGAAGTGGCAGTGACAAGGTCTGAGAGCCAAGTCTTGCCCCAGAGTCCCCACAAACTTAAAATCTACTTTATTCCGAACAATGTGGCTGATCTAACTCCTAAAAAGCTCCCTCCCTGGGCTGGCCCTTGTTATGTGACTGAAAGGCACTCTAGTTGGAATTTAAAGGTGCCCTCTCCCTCTCGGCACTCATTTAAGCAAACATACTTTCAACAATTGGGCTTTCACACAAAGTCTAAAACAGATAGATGCCAAAGTTTTAAGTCCCAGGTTTATCACCAACACACAGGCAGAGTGGGGAAGTGTCCATGTGCAGAATAAAAGAAATAAGGAGAATCAGCCTATGCTCTCACTTCCTCTCAAGCCAAACACCAAACTCCTCACAAGGGGCTGGCTCCCCACTCTTGGGGCCATTTTCCACGGGGTTTGGTTTAGATGTCCAGCTACAGGCAGGTGGGACAGCCCAGCCACCTCATAACCCTGTCTGCTGCACTTCAGGCAGCCTCAAGCAGCTACAAACATGTTAAATCTGCAGAAATCCTAGGTTTCAGGCCTCACCTTGGATTTTGATACATATCCAAATTGGAAGCTTAGCTGAAGGAAAAAAAGTCAACCCTTCCAGCCAACACCAAAGCTGAATGTGCAGGGCCTGTGAGCACTAGTCCAGACACAAACTCCTTTCCTTTGCTCAACCTGATGCTAAACTCAGCGGCCTAATTACTGCCATTCACATTCCAAGTGCCTTAACAGCTTCAACGTGGCCTCAAGCAGGAGGTGGAGCCAAACCATTTCCTCTGGGAGGTATAATAAGCCCCCAAGGTGCAGTGGCAGAATTTGAGATTAAGTTCCTAATTCATCAGCTGCCAGCTGGATGGCCTGGGGCAAGGCACTTCAGTTTGCTCATCCATAAAATGGGGATGACACCACCTCATACTATTGCTGGGAAAAGTAAATGAGGGCATGGTGCAGGTGAAAAGGCTCTCAGAATCTTCTAGTCCAGTCCGTACAGAAGGAAGTTCGGGTGCCCTTTGTATTAATCATGATTTTTATTGTCTACATTTTATGATGATTTGATATCTTGGGGTGTTTGCTGGCTGGGGAGATAGAAACTGCCCCTCCCAGGGTTACCTAATTCCTACAGATAGCAAACAATTTGCTTTTGAGCCCATGGTTCATGTGTAAACCAAAAACTCCAGAGCCCCCATCATCACCCATCTACTTTATCTAACTCCCACAAACCAATCCAATCTTTCCCCTACCCTAAATCACACCAGGGCCAGGTCCCAACAACCTGAGATCACTAAAATTATAGCCCAGAGCCCACCAAAATTACTCAAACTATCCAACCCTAAACTGTTTACCCTACTCTGCCTGCCTTTCTTGCAAAACCCACAAAGCCTGTGCCCATGCTTTCCCCTGGCCCTTCTGCCTCCTGGCCGACACTGGTACTTCCCCATGTGACCTGACATGGCATGGCATGCCACCTCCTCTTGAAAACTTTCTATGGCATTGACCTGTCCTTGTCATCTCTCAGTCACCTCTATAAATTAAATCCCTGCGCAATAGAAACACCCTTCCTATCCAAACTTTCATTACTATCAAAACTCAGGAAAAAATAACTTTAGAAAACTTGCTGTTCAAACAAAGATTCAAATAAACTTGACTAGCAAAGGATATTCGTATTATGTATTCCAAGTCCCTAGTACCTTTGGGGTCAAAGATGCTGTTGGTGACCAGCAGCTGTTCCCCGAAAGAGGTGACACAAACTGGGTCAGTGGACACAGCTAGAAATGTCAAGCTCCATGCTGGATACCTATGCAAAGGTATATAAGCCCCACTCTTCAAAAAACATTTCAACTGGTTATGCAAATGACATTCAACTTCCCCAAATATGTATATTTACTGTATTATATATAGTAATACATGAAAAATACCAAATGAATGTTAGGTGCTATTAGTGTTTAGAGTAGCAAGAAAGCACCAATAAGGCAAATCATTAATGAAGAGCCAAGTATAACAGCTTAAAGGAAATGAGAATGTTCTAGGTCCAAATCCAATGCTGAAGGTCACATCAGCCAGGGAACAATCCCTTGAGATTCTCCCTCAAAATCCACTCCCATGGTTTCCCCACACACATGAGAAAATCCTCCACTGAACAGTTATTGGCAATCGGCCCTTTGCCTCTTAGACTGCAGTTGCCTCCTCGAGAGCTCTCTCCAGCCTGAAGTGCCAGCCCCTTAGCTGTGGCTGTTCCTCAGAGGATGCAGTGTTCAGAGCCATATGCCGTGAGACTTTAAGTGCATCTTCACTGCACATTGGCCCACTCTGGCCCATCACCTAACAGCTGCCTGAGTACCCAGCAGATGCATCCTTGAAGGCATGTGCCTCTGAGAATGCCACACCAGGGCTAGAGGCTGGGCTGCGTGAGATGCCTTGTCATTGGTCATTAGCACATGCTCACAAAAGCCACCAAGGAAACTGCTCCAGAGGTCATCTATGCCAACCAGAACAGGGATGAGCAAGCACTGTGCTGCGTTGGCTTTTGCTCTTGGCCACAAATGAAATTTTCATGGACTGTACAGTATGTGATTGGCTTTTCCTCAAGAACTGGAAACTTATCTACAGAATTTTCCATTTCCCATTAGATGCTAAGAACATGTTTCCAATTGCATTTATTTACTCCCTTGACTGTTGCATGTGTTCAGTGCTCATTTCATTGTCCTTTACAAGGTTCACAACAGGGATGTCTGCTTTGACAGGAACCTCCCCCTGGACAGAGCACCCTTTATCTGTTACTCCTCAGGCAGCAGGCGGGGGGACGAATGTGGGCTTAAGAATCAGAACTAGTTGGGTTCGATTGCTGGTTCTGCCTCTCACCAGCTGTGTGACATTGAGAAAGTCACCTAAACCCCTCTGAACCTCTTTCTCTCTCAGTAAAATGGGAATAATCATACCTACCTCATAGGGTTGTTGCAAAGAAAGAATAACATGAGTAAAATCCTTAGCACAGTGCCAAGTGCATCACAGATGTTCAAAAATATTAAGTTTTCTAGCATAGTACTAGCTAACAAAAATTTTTAAGTGCCTATTCTAAGAATATGGTCCTTGACCTCAATGAAATGGTAAACTGATGTTATTAAGAGGTAGGGTAATGACTGTGAAAGTACATTGGTCAGGATAGATTAGCTTATGTCACGCTGCAGTAACAACCCCAACATCTCAATAGCTTAAACCAATACATTTATTTCTTGCTCATACTATATGTTCATTATGCACAGGTGAGGGGCTCTGTTCAACTTCATGTCCATTCAGAGACAAAGGCTAACAGAGACTCCACTACACGGAATGTAGCTGGATGCCTTGACAGAGAGGAGATGGAGAACTGCACTCCAGCTTTTAAATATGTATCAGTGCAAAAACTCTATGCATACGAAGGTACTTCAAAAAGTTCATGAATAAATGAAGTCAAAAGACAACACGAATATCTCCAAGAACATTTTGAAGACCCCTCATATTTTGTTGGTCAGAGAGAGTCACAGGGCTATATATAATTTCAAAGGAACAGGAAAGTATAACTTCCTGCATATCCAGAGAGTGGAACCAGAGATTGATGAAAGTACTTATGTCTTACACAGAAAATATACAATGTGCTATGAGATCATAGAGAAAAGAAAACCCAGGCTTGCCTCAGTGTCCACAAGAGTCCATGTCAGGGAGACAACTCTTGTGATAAAACCTTAAAAATAAATAGTAACTTGCCAGATGAGCAAAGGAACAGGAGGGTGTCCCAGGCAGAGGGGCTAGCACGTGCAAAGGCTTGGAGGCCTGAGAGCATGGTGCTGCCTGGGAACAAGTTATTCAGTGTTAATCAGTGTTAACAGGGCACAAAAAGGATGAGTTGGGAAGAGGTAGGAAGTGAGGTTGCACCAGTGCTAGATGATGTCATGATAAGGAGTTCAGGTTTTATTAGACAGGTGATGGAGGTGGTGGAAGCATTGAAAGGACCTGAACGAGAGAGTGACAGGATACGGTTTATTTGCTCACCTATTCAGTCAACAAATGTTTATTGACTGCCTGCTAAGAGCAAGGCACTATTCTAGAAATTGGGGATATACGGGTGAACAAAGGCCAAGTTTCTGCCCTCATGGAGTTCAAATCCTAATGTCAGAAAAGGCAGTGTGGCAGCAATATGGGGAATGGATTAGAAAGGGTTTGTTGAGATGAGAAGCAGAGAGACCAGGCAAGAAGTTATTGCAATAGCACAGGTGAGTGATAACATGGGCCAAGACTATAGCAGCAAGAATGAAGACGGAACAGGTCAAAGAGACATTTGGAAGAATTGACAGAACTTGGAGACAATTCAATATAAAACTTAAAGAAGTGGGAGGAGCTAAGCACAACTAACTCCCTGTTATCCTGCTCAGACACCTAGATGAATGTCAATGCCCTTCACTGAGACTGAGAACTCAGAGAGAAGAAGGGGTTGGGAAGAGGTGAGGGGTTTGTCATTGCTGTGTTGACTTTGTGATACTGTTTTTCCCACAGGAATTTTGATGTATATGGAATTCAGGAGATGGCTATGCACTGAAAAAATATATTTGGGAATAAACAGAAGGGAGCAGAAGCCATGGGGGAGATTCTAGGTTGATGGCAAGTGTACATTTTCTCTCCCTCCCAAGACCACACTAGCATGATATTAGGGTTTCTAATATAATAACACGCAGTGACAAAGTGAAAAGGAAAGCAGATAGCAGTAAACAACACATTCAATAGAGAGTGCCTGGAGGAAAGCTAACCTATTTCACAATGGAGAGGGCTCAACTTAAAGCACTTGCAGAGGGGCTGACTTGGGCCCCAAAGAACACTTAGGGAAAGAAAATGCTCTGGAAATTAAAAATGACAACTAATAAAACAATCAACAAGAAGGTAGGACTGTGATGTTGAAGAAATTTACAAAGCATGTCAAAAGTCAAAGAAATGAGAAATAAGAAAGAAAAGATTAAAGACGGGCAATCAATCCTAGAGGTCCAACTGCTGACTAACAGGAGCTCTATAAAGAGGATGAAGTGAAAGGATGGAGGAAATTATCAAGAAATCATACTCAAAAAATGTCCCTGAATTGAAAGACAAATTTCTGGATTAAAAGGGCCCTCTGAGTATATACACAGTGACCCCAAACAGTCTTATATCAAAGCATATAACAGTGAAATTTCAAGACACCTACTAATCCCAAAACTGGAACATAAAACTAAAACCTCCCTGTGAGGAAAAAAATCACAATTAATATACAAATGAATGAAAATCACAATGATATCAGAAGGCGAATCATAAACCCAAATATAAAAGTCAAATAATAAAGATTCCAGATGAACACATAGGAGAATATCTTTGTGACCTTGACATAAGCAAAGATTTCTTAAATAGGACACAAAATGCACTAACTATAGAAAAATGAATAAACTGGACTTAAGTAAAGTTGAACATACCACTAACAAAGTGAATTAGAAAGTCATAGCCTATGAGAAGATAGTCTCAATACGTATATCTGACAAATGACTCATATCTAACATATATAAAAAAGTTCCTTCAAAGAAATAAAAATTGATAAACAAGACAAACAAGCCAATTTTTCAAATGGGCAAAAGACTTGAATAGGAACTTCACAAAGGAGGATATCTAATTGGCTAGAAAAGATATAAAAAAGATTTAACATGATTACTTAGGAAATTGCAAATGTTAATTTCAATGAGATATCACTACTTACCCACAGTGATGGCTAAAATTAAAAAGTCTGACAATACCACATGGAAAGTTATGGAGCAACTGGAACTTTAGTACATCGTAAAAAGTAGTTCATCTTCTTTGGGAAATTTCCAACTATCTGGTAGTATCTATGACCCTGGTATCCGGCAATTCCACTCCCAGGTGTTTATTTGAGAGAAATGAGTGTATTTGTCCTTCAACAGACACGTACAAGAGCGTTCATGGAAGCTTTGTTCATAGGAGCCAAAATCAGGAAACAACCTAAATGTTTGCCAACAGAAAAATAAATTATGGAATACCTCAGAGTATGAAAACAAATAAACAGCTAATACACACAATGGCATGGATGAATCTCATAGACATTTTACTGAGCAGAAGAAACTAAGCACAAAAGAGTATGATTCCATATTTGAAGTTCAAGAGCAGGTAAAGCAAATCTATGGTGATAGAAGTCAGATAAGTGGTTATCTCTAAGATAGGAGTGGGATGACAGGAACAGGCAGAAAGATACGTCCTAGGTTGCTAATCTGAATGGGGTTACATGGGTAAATACATCTATAAAAATCATCAAGCTGTATACATTTAATGTCAATTACCTTACATTTTGACATTTTGTAAAATTATGCCTGTTTTTTAAAAAAGAAAAATAATTGTGAAAAACAAAGACAAAGCATATAATTTAATAATGATGGAAACCACCCAGACTTCTCCCTAAACATGGAAATATACAGTAGCTTCTATCTTGCTGAAATATTACTTTATATTTATGGCCTATGGTAGTGCACATGGTTTACATAAAGGAAAACAATTGATTTACATTATGATATATGTAACAATCATGATCTTCCCATTGTAAGGTTGCATTGGTGTATTTACCAAGCGTTTTCACAAATTACTAATCAGTACCGTAATATAACTTGCACCTGGGCCAGCTAAAGTGAGACCTGAGCTAGTTAAATGTGCATTTTGGTTTTCACCATGTCTACGTATGATTGTTTCAAATATAGAAACTATTAGTAAACAGGGTATTGGAAATGTAGAATTTTGGTGCACTACCTTAATAGAGTAAAAACGAGCTATCTTTGTAAAGCATAATTTAGTTTAATGCAATTGTTAAAAAAAAAAAAAAAAAGAATGGCATTAGGCTTGTCAAATGTGACACCAGAACCATATTTGTCCATTTCTGTTGCTTATAACAAAATACCTGGAACTAGGTGATTTATAATTTATTGCTTACAGTTTCAGAGGCTGGAAGTCCAAAGTCCAGAGAACACATCTGGTGACGGCTTTCTTTGGCGGTGACTTCAGTGACACAGGGTATCACATTGCAAAATGGCAGAGCAGAGAGAGTGAGAGAGCCACTTCCTCATTCCCTCCCCTTTTAAAGCCCTCAGAACCACGCCCTGACCGCCATTTTTAATCCATTCATTACTGCATGGTCCTACAATTTAATCACCTTTTCAAGGCCCCACCTTTCGACTACTGTAATAGGATTTCCCACCCTCAACAGTTACAATGGAGATTAAGTTTTGGGGGGACATTCAACCCAAGGCAGGAACCTAAAACACTATGAAGAAATGCCTTCAAAATTCCAAGAGAAAATGGCTTTGAATTTAGAATTTCAGACCCATCCAAAACTTCCAATTAAGTGTGAGGGTAAATTAAAGACATTTTCAGATGAGCAAGGACTCAAAAAATTTTAACTCTCATTCATGCACCATTTCTTTGGAAGCTTTCAGAAGGTGTTCTCCACCAAACACAGGAATACGCAGTGGACTGAGAGAACAAGGGATCTGGCCAGAGTAGCAGAGGGAGAGCTGTGGTAAAGTGTATTCAGGAAAAGGAAAAGGGGAGAACTAAAATGTAACCAGATATGAGTGAGCATTTAGAAAAAACTGTTGATAAATTCATGACAGCTAATGTAGCACTCAGGAATAAAAAGGAAATGATGAATAACTACTAAGGAATCCACAAGTGAGAATAAGGCGTGATTTTTTACTCTAGGAGAAACAAAAATGATACTAGAAAGTAAATATTATCATAGTCCTCTATTGGATCTAAAATGGATAATATGAGTTGCAATATTATAAATGCTGATAGTTGGTTTAACAAAAAATATAACTATTTTAGGGTGGATCAGGGAGGGACTTGCAGGGAGATCCAAGACAGCTAAATCCTCATCTACACTGGAAGTTTGTTAATTTCAGACATTGTCTGAAACTGGTAAAGAAAAAACTAGCAGTGTAAACTATTATACAAATAAGGGATACCTATCAAATAAAAAAAAAGAACAGCCAAAAAATTAAAAATTATCGTCTTCACTGAGTGCAAGCGGACATAGGATACGAGTAGTTGGTGTAGGAAGGAGGCTGGTTTTCACATTTTAAGTCTTTCAGAACGGTTTTATTAGAATTTTGAAGAAACAGAAAACGTAGGCATATATAAGATTATGCAGGGAGGGGAAGAGTGAAAAATATCTCTTCTCATAAGAATAAGAATTCTGAGGAATATCAACATTCAAAAGGAAAATGAAGAGGAGCCTGCAATGATGACTGAGAAAGCAAAACCAGAGAGGCAGGAGGAGCCGGAAAAGAGCTTTCCACGGAAAGCTGGGGAGGAGGGAGTCAGTGAGTTCTCATCTGCAGTGCGTCTAATGTGGGTGGAGACCTAAACTAAAGAAATACACATGCTTATATCCATTTATAATTATCCTTTACACATGCAGGCCAAGACCAAAAGGAGGTTCTGGAATTGTTGGATATTGAGCAGCAGAGTAGATAAATACATACCCGGCCCGGGAAAGCAGCTTGAGCCAACAAAGTTTCCACAATAATCAACCACATTGCATATTGATAAAAATAAAATAAAAAGAGTACCATTCCTGGAGGAAATGGGAAAAAAGAAAAAAGAAATTGCTCAGCTGCCCCACCCATTCCCTGACTGCCTCCCCACATCTGCCTTGCCTCCCGGAGACAGTGACCTTGGGCTCCTGTTTCAAGGATACAATTGTGGGCCTCTCCTTCCCTGGCCACTGTGGCTTCCATTCAGATATCCTAGGGCTTATTTCATCCTGAGACTCTGTCCTTTGCCTTTTGGACTGGAGCTGACATTCTCTAGGTGTTTGTCTAGGTGTCTTCCACCTGCTCCTGGGGTTGCTACGGCTTTCTGCGCCCACCTCCTGCCACACGTGACAGGAATAGTTCATTAGGCAGATGCAGCTTCACCTTTCCTGAGAGAGCACTAGCCCAGCACTTACAGGGCTTGTAAATGATCGTTCTCTAATTAAACTGCCTTACAGCTGGATAATATGGCCATGGGGATGTTTATAGATACATAAATAGTCTAATTGAAAGTAAAAAGCATTAATTCTTTAGAGTTAGGAATGAAGGTGGTAAGAGAGGCTATGGCAGTACTTCTAGGCTGGAAACTGAATGATCCAGAAAGTTCTGGAAGTGTAGAAAGAAAAGGACACTTAAGGAAAATGCCACCACATAGCACTTACAAAATGAAGAACATACAAAAGACACATATGGATGATCCAACCCAATAGATGATTTAAATAGACATGTAACTATCTTGGAGAAGCCGGTGGAATGTGGAAAGTTATTAACGATCAAGGGAAGCTGTTTAAATGTACGCAGGTTGGGATATTCCAATCATATCATATTTATGGAGTGCTTGTTGTGTTGGTTTGTAAACATTTTACCTATATTAGCTCACTTAATCCCCACAAAAACCCTGTAAGATCAGTATTGTTGTTATTATTATTATTATTATTATTACTACTACCACTACCACTACTACTACTACAGGTTGAGTATCCTTTATCCAAAATGCTTGAGACCAGAAGCATTTCAGATTTTGGAATTTTTCAGATTTTGGAATATTTGCAGAATACATATGAGTTGAGCATCAAAAATCCAAAATCTGAAATGCTCCAGTGAGCATTTCCTTTGAGCCTCATGTTGGCACTCAAGAAGTTTAATATTTTGGAGCATTTCAGATTTGGGATTTTCGGATTAGGGATGATCAGCCTATATTCCCATTTTCTAGTTGAGGAAACTGAGGCTAGGAGAGGATACATAACTTGCTTTAAATTCCCATGGTTGACAGAGATGGACTCACAGGCTTAAACTGTAGTGTAAAGAACACAGATCACATGCTCTGCAAGTCGTTCCAGGCTGGGAAGCTGACAGCTTCAGTAAGGAATATATTATACAGCCCCGAACAGAGGATATGGGAGCTGACCAGGGAAGTGGACCCATATGCAGGGTCCCAGCTCCTACAGAGGGCAAAATCCTGACAGGAAATTCTGTAGCCCGGTTTACAGGTATACACACAGCTACTGAATAAGACCTATAAAAGCCAAACTCTTACCACAACTGTCAGTACAGAATGAGCTTAGCAAACGTTTCCACATACCTCTGCAGACAGAGCTCTGGGTTTTTAGTGCAGATATACTGAAAGTTTACCTATTCTGATATAAACTGTAACCTTGAAAAGTCTACAACATTCAGGGAGAAAACTTGTGAAATATATTTCAACAAATAGAGCCTGCCATTTAAGAGGCTTCATACCCATTTTTAAGGAAAATTCTTCACAACTACCCAAATCTGAGCATGCAAGTCTGTAGCTGAATTTTACTCCAAGGGCAAAGAGCTTTTCAGGTGACAACAATATCACACCAAAAGGACTGCAAGCTTTGTTAGGGTCAGCATGAAAGTCCTCAACCTGAATTGTTCCTAAATCCTGATTCGTTTGAAAATCAATCCAAATGTCTCCCCACCAGCCCCTTTCCTTCCAGTAAATTTTATTAAGCAATAAATTCACTTCAAACATTGTTCACTGGGAAACTTCAGATAAAACCAGTCAAATTCACTATACAGTGGATATCCCCAAGAAATTAACATTCCCCCTTACATTCTTTCATAGGGAGGGCCACTGAGGTCTTTTCTCCCTAGGACATGACTCTGCCAGGAAGGGGTCTTGGCACCTATATAGAGTGGAACACTTGCAAAGCTGAGATTCTGGCATTAAAAAGTCATGTGACTCCAGCCATGCTCCGAGCATTCTTAGCTCAAGACCTGTAGTTAAGTCCAGATTTCACAGCTGACTCCTGAAGACCTCAAGCTGTAAGCTTTCTTGCCAAAGGCCCGAAGCAGTAAGCTGAAGGTGCTTCCTGGCCCTGACTCAGCCTGTGTGGAAGGACACCCTGTTAAGGACGGTGCAGGAGCAGCTCCAAGCTTTCTCTGAGTGCTCTGGAAAGCATTACCCGACCCAAAGGGCATGATGAAAGGCTCTTTGAAAGCAGTTCTCCTAGGCTGCTCAGAGATGAAGACAAAAACCATAACACATGGGAAGGACTGATATCACACACACTGCTGACTATATTATCTGGGTGTTGTGATCTTGAAAACATTTTGCTTATACTCGTAAAAGGGAAGTGTTTTCTCATCACTCACCGTCCCTAGAGTGAGTCATCTGCCCTTTCATGATCTCAAGGACTTCATCTGTAAAATGAAGAGTTGAAGTTGAATTAAACAATTGTTTGGGTCCCATCCTGTCTAGTAACGATAATTGTCAAAAGTGGTCACATATTGGCAATTTCATATGGCTCAATACTCTCTTTCACTGTGCTACACCCTCACGAATATTTACTCATTCATTCAATGAATATCTATTGCCTATTATATGCCAAGCATTCCTGTAGGCACTGAAGGTAGAGTAGCAAACATGTAGACAAAGTCTTGCTTACTTTCTAGGGGTGGCAGAAGCAAAATAATAAATAAGTATACGGCAGGTAGTAGTAACTGCTTTGGAGAAAAATAAAAAGGGGTAGAGACTGCCGGAATAGGGTAGGGTGTTCCTTTTGATCAGGAAAGTCCTCTCTGAATAAGGTAGCCTTTGGGCAGAGCTCTGAAAGATACATGATAAGGAAGGGAGCCATTGGATATCCGTGGCAATGAGATCCCAGGTAAAAGCAACACCATGTGCAAAGGCCCTGAGAAGGAACCACCTTGACCTCTTCAGGGTTCAAGGAACTGCAAAGAAACTCGTGTGGCTGAGAGAGACCACAGACAGAGGCAGAGACAAGGCGGAGAGTGAAGGGGGATGAAGTTGGAAAGATCCTCAGGGGCTGGCGAAGCCTTGCTTTTACTTTGAGTGAGATGGGAAACCACTGGAGGGTTTTGAGGTCTGGAGAGACGCGATCTGACGTGTGTGCTTTAAAGATTATTCTCACTGCTCTGTGTGGCAAATAGAAGGACAAGGATAGAAACAGACCAGGTTAAGAATCCATCGCAATAATCCAGATGAGGAATGACGGTGGCTTGGACCAGGAGGCAATAGTGGAGTTGTGTGGAGGGAAAGTCAACAGGATTTGCTGCTGTGCAGTATGTGGAGTGTGAGAGAAGAACAGGAGCCAAGCGTGACACAAGAGTTTTCACTGAATAAGTGCAGTGATGACGTTTCCATTTACTGACCTGGGAAAGACCATGGATGGAACCTATCTGGGGTGTGGGGAGATAGGCATCTGGATGTGTCATTTTAGGCATGGGAAGATTGTGATGGCTTTTAGATACCTTATGAAGCTGTGATGTTAACACCATAGGCTTCCAGAATCTTCTTTGGAGAATAATTTAAAATATAATCCCCAGTGAAAATGCTCACATATGTTACTTGGGAACTCCCACAGACTACCTGTGACACGTGGTGTGATGGTAATAATGACCTGTTCTCGTAGTGTAAATATTGCCACCGTGGCCAATTTCAAGCTACAATGTGAAGTCACTGAACTCAGAAAGGGGAGGAGATGCTCTCCCAGACCAGTGCAAGCAGCAGGCTCCTGCACCCCTACACAGACCCCTTCCCCAAGCCTCCCACGCTCTCCTCAAAAGAGAGAAAGAGGGGAGGCAGGAACAATTTTAGGAGAGGCCATGGCTCTAGGTTGTTATCCGTTAACACTTTTGCAGGGATTTTGAAAAAACAGGTTGTGAGAAAACCTGAGTCATTTCTATTATAAACAGCTGCCTTATTGTGACAAATAGATCTAAGATCTGACATTAATTATCTCTAATGTAAAACAAATTTACTCTCAAATTTCATTGGGGGGCAGAGCAGGACAGAGGAGGATAGGATTCCTAGCCCTGCTCATGATCCTCTAAATCATGTTTGAAAAGAAGGAAAACATCCTCTTTATCTGTTTTTAGTTTTCTGAGCCGAGTATTCCTTTCTGAATTAGGGAATATCTGAATCACTTGCAAATTTGGGGTGAGAAAAAAGCTTGCAAATAGGCTTTAACCTGCTCCTGGAGAAAACTATTTTCTCAGGTCTAGGAAGGACATTAGGTTTGCATTAGTGAAGTCTGTTGTCCAGTCAGTGAATTAAGAATTCTTAACAAAGGTCTTATTTCCTCTTCCACACAGAGGTTTTAATCCCCTCTGCATTTTAGAATTAGATGGAGAAATTTTTTAAGATACTAACACTGGGGCCCCACACCCAGAGATTTAATTTTTCTGGGTCTGGGGTGAGAGCTGGGTGTGGGTCTGTTTTCAGTGTTAGGACAGATGGCCTCTAGGCTCCACTCATCCCCTTGATGTTCTGTGCCTACCTAAACAGGGGAGCTGTGTCACAGGAGTTTCACTTTGGCACCACTGAGGAAGCCACCCATAGGGCCTGAGGGTGTCCTTTCCTGAGAAGGGCAGCTATGGCTTGCAAAATCAAGCAGCTGATAAATGTCTTGATAAGGAATGACTGAGAGAAACAAGACTGGGCCAAATGATTTGCCCAAAATAAAGCCTGTGTCAGGGATGGAGGGTCAGGTTGATAGGCAATCCTAGCCCTTCCCAACTCTCACACCTGAGTTTAGTTTCCTGGTTTTTTCACCTTACAATGATGCAGCAGAACTAATGACCTTCAAAACCCCGAAATTTCACATGTTCCTGACCAAACAGTGAAGCAATCGAAGATCAATTTAGAAATGTATTTAGAATCAAGTGATATTTAACTACCTGATCTTTTGAGTGATTCATCGTGGGGGGTCCCTGCCATGAACACTAACAATTAGTGGTCAGTTGCACCAAGTTTCTATTGTAGTGTAAGTCTACATGTGCATCTTCCCTGTCTGGTCCACCCTCCATCCAGAAAAATCCCATCCTCTCCCTTCACCATGCACAACAGACACCAAATTGGGGACCCAGAGGAACAGAGAGCACAACAGAAAAGAAAGTGGAGTGGATGGAGAACAGAGGCAAGGGCTGGGAGTCCCGTGGAAGGACAGAGACCCAGACAATGACTGTCTCCTAGGAGCACAAAGAGCCCAAATTTACAGAAAAATCTTCACTAAAGAGTAAACTCACTAAAGGAGCCAGAACTGGCTCTGGCTCAGGTAGGCAAGAGCAGCTTCCACCGATAGCACAGAGACACTTCCAGCCAGTCTTCCATCTCCCAGCGTGTCTCTGGGGGAAGCTGGAGAGGAAGGAATGAGGCTTTGATTTAAGGAAAGCAAATGGAATGGAAGCTTTGTCTCTGAAATCTCCCCAAACAGAGTTCCAAAAGAATAATGTAGATTTTAAAAAGGAGTAAAAATATTCAGGGCTTCAGCCTGGAAGACCAGATGTGGGAAGCAAATAAATTTAATGCTTTCAGCAAGAGAGCAGGGCAACGCTGCCAAAGTAGACAGGCGAGGGGATTCTCTGTGTTCCTCCCCTCTCTTCTCACCCAAAACACGAGTTACATACTTCCTGGAAAGAGATAGCTGGGTGCACCAGTTACATCTACCTGTTAATCCTTTCTCAAATACAATAGCTGGTTTAGCACATTTGGTCTCTTGCCTGTATGCTGGTCCCTCTGTCCAATAAACTCTTTCTCATCCCTCAGGACCCAGCTCAAATGTCACCTCCTTCATGAGGCCTCCCTCGACTCCCCTGCATAGAGTCTATGGCCCCTTTCTCCTTTGCTCCCGAGACCTTTATGACATACATATTGTCATATTGTCATCTAGTTATATGTCTGTCTCCCCAAGTAAACTGAGTACTCCTGGAAGGTAAAAGCTGGGTCTTTCTTGCTCATTTCTTCAACCATTGTACCTCATGAATGCCCACTGAGAAAGCAGATGGATGGACAGACACACAGATGCTAGGGGAATTCAGAGGGACCGCTGCTCTAAAAAGGAATCTTTATCTACAAAAAACAGGGGAGCTGCCTGCCCATGAGACAGACTTTTCTATAGGCAGCTAGTCATCTTTTCTGGAAGATTGGAAGGGCTGTCAGCAAGATCTCTGCCAATCTCCTCTGTGTCTCTCTCTATTTATACCCTGGGGCCAGGAGACAGGAGGAGGCTGTCTGAACTCAAGGACGGTGGTCAGTAAGTAATACCTTCTCTGCATCTATTGCCGGCAAGGATCCCCAGAGGTTAGGTTTCCTCTAGCAAGTCGCCACTGACAGAGAGATTCCATTTTTTTAATGCTTCTGCTATTTTCAAAAAAATTTGCAGAAATTTTAAATACCTGCTTGGTAGTCCTTAAGTCACCAAAATCCACCCTTAAGCAAAAAGACTATAGGAATCACAAAAACCACTGAATCAAAAAATTTCAAGAGGTTACTAGAAAGGGAATAGCAAAAAAAAAAAAAAGTAAAACTGAAAGGGTAAGAGAACATGGATTTTTTATCCAGAGAGGATGTAAACTTATCAGTCTATCCAAGTATTTTAACTATGTAATGGGGCAAGTAAAAAAGAGTTCAGTAAAATACTTGGGCTATCCTTAATAGCTCTAAACACACACACACACACACACACACACACACACACACACACACAATATAAAGCAGCTATTAACCAAACTTGCTAAAATCTCAATATATTTGCAAAAGAAGCAAAAGCCACAGTAATTAAGAGCACACGTTTGAGTGTCAGACCCGAGTTGAATCCCACCGCACAGACTAACAGCTGTGCAACCTTGAGCAAGTTATTTAACCTCTTTGAGCTTCAGTTTCTTTAGCTATAAAGCAGAGCTGTTGTGAGACTTACTGAGATGCTGCACATAAAAGATCTCAGCACAGGGCCAGGCACAGAGAACATACTTAGAAAGTGGTAAGTGGCAGTGTTAGTAGTACAAGTCTTCAGGATCATTACCATCATCATCATCACAAGAAAGCCAATGGATATCAGGAATTTAGGAAGGAAAAACTCCCAGTTGCAGGAAGAATCTCCTGAACTTTCTTCCTTAGCTTTATCTCCTGTTTATCAAATGCATTGGCCTTTCTTTTTGTAGGATTCTTAAAAAAGAAAGATCCAATTATGGTCATGGAATTTACCAGAAAGGATATTAACCCATTTGATCAAGCTTTTCAACCAAATGGTTGAGACAGAAAGGTCTTCTCTTTTGAATATTCAATTACCAATAAAACTTCACACTTTAGGGGCTTAGTTCTGTAAGGCTGAATTGTTCATTGGCTTCAGGAGGCCAGAGGGACCACCTGAATACAGATTTCTTCCTAGAAGTCACATCAGAGAGTCTCCTAACACCTGGAGAGATAGAATACACATCCCAAGAGGAGGCCTTTTTTGGCATTAAAGATGAAGTGCCCCCATCAATCACCAACCCCAAGCTCAGGGACACCAGTAGAGTCCATCACTGCGGCCAGCATTCTGTCGCCAGAGACAAAGTCCTCCTAAATTTTATTACAATTTTCAAGGGCTAAAAGCAGGATATTTAAACACAGTGTATGGTGTATGTGTGTATGTGTGTGTGTGATATGCATGCACACAACAAAAGTGGGTCTGAGGTTTATGAGCCATGCCCTATACCTGCCTCTGCCTGTCATGTCAAGGATACTCCCAACTTGCCCAAATCAGTTCATCTGTACCGGAGAGGAAAAAAAAAAAACCAATGAAACCCAGTCATCTTACAACTATCAGCACCAATAATCAAGAAGATGCAAATAAATTCATATAGCACCTACAACCTTCATTTTTATCTGAGTTTAAAATTAATAAAAGTTGTCATTGTATCAGGACTTTTTTGTTCTTTCTTTTTGCAGTTAATCAATCTTTAGCACATATATATATACACATATAAATATATGTATATATATTTTGGTAAATGGCAATTACAATATAATTGTATACCATAAGCACGTACCAAGTATTGATTGCTGAATTACACTTGGCAAGAGAAAGAAGCCATTCTCAGATGAAAAACATGCTAGATAAAAGAGTAGATAATGGTAGCTAATTGAGAATTGGCTTATCATGTGTCTTTCTCCATATTATATATGTGAGTGTGTATATATGTACACACATGTATGTATATATAGCAAATGAACTCTGATATTATATATACATGTGTACGTATTTCTATGTACAAGGGTGTATGTGTGTAGGCCTGTGTATGTGAACAATACATGTGTGTATTCTTGTGAAGGTTTGTCCTCATAAAAGAATTTGTCTCATCAACCCTGTCTGTTGCTGACATATGGCCCTGTTTTAGGAAACATGTTATCCATTTATATGGTTTATTGTCCCCCGGTTGTTTCCTTTCTCAAGTAAAGAAATGCTAAACCTACAGCTTCTCCCTCCTCCCCACCAGATCACCTGCCACTACTAGGAAAGGCCACATCCTCCCCACTCTTGCAGGACCACAACTCACACCATGCTACCTGTGGACATCACAAGGCAGCCCCATCCTCTGTGGTTGCAAGTTCTTCCTCCCTAGGGCCTGCCTCTGCCCTAGTAGAGGGGAGATTGTGGTGAAAAGGCCCATGCAGGCATCCTTTATGGGACTTGTGACATCTGGATTCAATAATGCCTTGTAATAAAGTATCTTCTGTCACCAGGGATCAAGTCCCATCCCCAATGTTCATGGTGGAAGTCGTCTGTCTCCCTATGTTACAGTCTCTTAAGAGTGTGGTTTAAGCTGCACTTTTCTATAAATTAGCCCTCCTGCCCTTGAGAAAATGTGGGAAAATCTCTATCTGGTGCGGGGTTCATGTCCTGCATATGCCCACGCTCCTGAGACCAGATGTGCATTCTCCATCTCTCTTTCGCCTGGGGCATCTCTCCTGAGCACAGGACAGAGTGTTCTCTCCAGTCTCCCACTTCCTCAGCTTCTTGAGAGACAAAGGCAAGAGTGACTTTCCCACCCACAGCACCACCACCCCATCCCAGCCGTGCTCTGAGCAAAGGTCAGCAGGGTTCGTCCTACTCATGTCGTATGTGGTTGTCCTTAAAATGCCTCCACTGTCCCATCCGCACTCCTGAATCTCCTTACACCCTCCATCTCCCAGCCTCGGCCCAGAGGCTCACCCCATGGAGCCCCATATTCCTGAATTCTTTTTAAACCTTCTCTACTCTCATCGAAAACATATCAGTCTTCTGAGTCCTATGCCCCTAGAGGTACTGAGCAATGATGTGTTACTCAGTTACTTTAATCATTGCCTGATGCATTTGCTAGCTAAGGGGTTATCCCTTATCAAGAAGAAAACCCACACAAGCTAAAAGTAAGAATTTGGTGTAAGAATTCAGTGTAGGCTGAAGAATAGTCATTAGAGGGTAGAGTAACATTTTGATTCTCTTATGCCATCTGGTGTAAATGGTCACCACCTCCACCCCCAGCAAAGCCAGGAGAGGGGTAGATGACCACGGGAAAGCACTCTTCCAAAAAGACAAGGTTAAGTGTTCCTGATCCTCACCCTCACCTCTGACCCCTCTCAGAACCACACATGGAGCCTTTCTCCACTCCCACGTGAAGGGTGGGCTTCTTCAGCCTGCAGTGGGGGAGTCCAGCAGACAAACAGCATCCCAGGACCGGCAAGGCTCCTGTGCTTCCCCCAGGGCACCACCGAGGAGCTGGACTGCACGGAACGCAGACACCAAGCAATCAAAATCACTTTGGGCAGGAATCCAAGGGCCATCAGGAAGCTCATTTAGATCCCGCCTGGCTGACTTGGGTCTGGAAGGAGCAAAGAAAGAACAAGAAAATTATGTAGTGAATTGTCAGAAGGCAGGAAAGAATCAAGGCCTTGGTCTTAATCATGTTCCATGTGAGGAAGTTCTGGCATAGTGCGTGCATGAGACCTGCCAAACCTTGAGTAATGGGAACCAAACAAGGAGGAAGGAGAGGGAGGCTGAGAACAACTGGCGGGGAGGGGGAAGTCGGGCTGTGTCTAGGTGGTGCCAAACATCTGGGTAAACTGCTAAGTGTTTAAGCCAATAGTCGGCCACTTTGTCTATAGAATAGCAAACATCTCATCTGAAAATGTCTAGGTCACATCATTGTGATTTTGTTGTATTCTGTTCTTCGGCACTTATGCAGATGTTTGAAAGTTCCTTGAGGGCATGACCAAGCCTTATTTGTTTTCAGGTGTCTCCACCTTCCAGCACTTAGTGCATGTCCGGTCCCTAGGAGCTGCTCTACACATGTTTGAGGGAGGGAGAGGGGGACAGGGATGGAGACAGCCAGTAAAGATCACCCACACACCCTTAACAAGAAGGTGAGAAGATAATGTACTGTCCAAACTGGGACAACTGGGAGAGGAAAAAGGAATGCTGTGACCCAGGAAAACCAGGCTGTGTGGTCATGCTACTTAATGGCCAGCTGCATATAGAAGAACGGTGCATTGGAAAGGAAGTGCCTTTGTTGTTACTTTCCAAACACTGTAACTTAGACAACCTGGAGTACAGGTCAGTGTGGCTGGAGCAGAGAGAAGAAGGTGGAGGGGGGACAATGAAACAGGAGAGGTCAAGTGGAACTTAGACTTCATTCCAGGTGTGATGAGGAGCCATTGGGGGTGGCCACCTGGGTGAGTGACAGGATCTATCTTTCTGGCTGCAGGGTGGAGAATGAATTGTAGGAAACAAGGACAACATCAGGCCCAGTGACAGAGGATGGTGGCTGGGGCTGGAGGGTAGCAGGGAGGGTGCTGCAGAGGAGGGGAAAAGGAGGGGAAGGTCGCAGGATAATTGGTCTAGGTTGAGCTGCCAGGCTTTGCAGATGCAGCGAACATGGGTGGTAAGGTAAAGAGAGGCATAGAGGATGACTCCTAGGTTTAGAGCCTGAGCTGCCAGCATAGATACAAGAAACTGACAGATAACCCAAAACTCCATGTTAGTCACTAGTTAAAACCTCCTGAGCAGCTAACATGAACCAGAATTCATCCTAGCAATGTTTCAAAACCTCAGCATTTAGACTGGGTTGGTGCAGAATTGTAGCACTGTCTACTACAGCTCTGCAGAATCATGCCGAGGGTAAGCCCCTGAAACCCAGGACAGAGAGCAGAGTCTGAGCTTGACTTTCATAGCCCAGATGTTCTGCTGGTAGCTCTGCTCTGCTGTTTCTCCAAACCTTGGTTCCCAAGTGCTGTCTTATGTCTAAAGATTAGGATTCCTCTTCTACTCCACCTTCCTGCGTACTGGACCTTTGGCTACCAGTGTCTGGCCACAGTCTGCTTTTGCCCTTGCCTGACATAGGCCTTCACCTACTGTAGGCACATGAACACTAGTTTCCTATGGAATCAAAGAAAACAAACCTTATACAAGTTTACCAGCTCCCCTGCCATATCTGCATTTTCCTCCACCTTCCCAATTTGCAGCTTGTAACCTGCTTCAGACCCTCTCTTGACCTTTCTTAGAGTGGTAATTTATAAACAACAGAAATTTATTTCTCACAGTTCTGGAGACTGGCAAGTCCAAGATCTAGGCACTGGCAATTTCAGTGTTTGGTGAGGGCCATCTCGGTTTTCAAGATGGTGCCTTTACACTGTGCCCTCTGGAGGGAACAAACATTTTGTCTTCACATGGTGGAAGAAACAAAAAGAGACAGAAAGGGGTAAACTCACTCCCTCAAACACTTTTATAAGGAACTAATCTCATTCATGAGGGCAGAGCCCTCACAGCCTAATCACCTCCTAAAGGCCCCACCTCTTAATGCTGTCACAGTGAGGATTAAGTTCCAGCATGAATTTTGGACGGGACACGCACATTCAAATCACAGCAGAGGTATACCCAATTGTTTCTCAAATACTCCAGGCATGCTCCTGCCTCAGGGCCTTTACACTGGCTGTTTCTTTGCCTGATCCAGTCTTCTCTGGACAACATATGGCTCACTCTCTCTACTCCTTCAAATCTGCTCAAATGGCCTACGCAAACCACCCCATTTGCAATTTTAACCTCCACCTAGCCATCCAATCTTCCTTATCCTGCTCTTTTTATTTTCCTAAGTCACATTCTAACATACTATATATTATTTACTTATCTGGTATGGTATACTGTATTTTTGTCTCCTCCTATAGATTTTAAGTTACAAGAAGGCAGGAATTTTTGTCTGTCTTGTTCAGTGATGACTCTTTGGTGCCTTGTACCATTCCTGTCACATTATTTATTGAATGGATTAAGTCATTAATAAGAAGTTCATCAACAGTTAAGAGTCCAGACTCTGGTCTTAGTGCTAGGTTTGAATCTCAGATTTACTTTTTATATGCTATGTGACTTGGAGCAAGTTTCTTAACCTTTCATAACTCGTTTTATCCATCTATAAAAATGGAAAAAATTAATTGTAACTACTCCACAGGATTGTTGATGAAAAAAATCATGTAATGTGCTTAGCACAGTGCCTGGAATACAGAAAATACTCTGTGGATGGCAAGTATTATCTTCAACTTTAGTGGGTGAGTTAGACTTTTGGAAATAATCAAAAAATCCCCTGGATCAAAGCCTGGTAAATAAAATGGGTAATATCGTCTATGCTGAAAAGCAAGAAGGAAAGATAACACAATATGAATGGTTCTCTTTTGTGAGCCAGCTCTACAAAACAATTTGGGGGTAAAAAAAAAAAAAAAAAAAGAAAAGAGCTACATTCAGGTTTTAAGCAATGGTTCTCCCAGTGCAGCCACCTGGAAGGACAACACCCACTAGGTTGCTTGAGTTCTGACATATTTGTTAGCCCCATGGAGTCCCAATAGCAGAGATAAGCGCCCTCGGAGGTCCTCTCCTGTACCTCCTGCTTCATCGACTCACTTTATGTTGCTTTTCTGGCAAGGAAAACCAAGTGCTCTCTGACTATCTGGGTCAGGATCCTCTGGGGAAAGAGTGCAGAAGAGGCACTATGGAGAAGATGTCACAGAAACTGATACCCTGAACCAGACTGCTCAGTAACCTGAGCATCATGAAGGTCTAGAAATCCAATCTTGGGAGTAGCGATCAGACAGGGGACAGCTCATTTGCAGAACAGACTTTCTGGGGCCCAGGAAAGGGGGACGAGGGGCAGACCCAACCCTGAATGGGCTGACCACCAGTCACCCCATCAGATCTCTGTGACGTTCCTCACCTCTACTCTCCTTTGGCACCTCAGGGAAGAGGGGGTGAGGATATAGGGGAGGCCCAGAGTGACAGTCAAGCCTGCCACCCAGAGAAAATGCAAAGAGTAGGGCTCTTCTATTCTAGTGGTGCCCTCTGCCCTTCTCCAGGGCTGAGCATATTCTTCAAACTGTACTAGAGACTCGAGGAGGGACCTTAGAGACCGTCGTTTCTTGATTTACAGAGGAAGGGGCTGAGGCCCAGAAAGAAGGGTGTGGGTGTGGCAGAGACAATTGGTGGCCCACCATATCCCCTCTCTTACCCACCAGTGCCTCCCCATTTCTCTTGCCTGAGGGTGTCTGTTCTCTGGCCTCAGGAGCACACTCAGCCTGCAGGCAGAGCAGGTCAGATGTGCCAGGGAGTTAATACCCCCAAAATGACCCTCATCCTACGAGAAGGGATAATTTAAGATGCATCCCACAGAGTTTCTTAAAGAATCCCAGCAGGATGAGTCCCAGTTGTCCCCAGAGGGAACCCTGCACAGTAACAGCCTCCTCATTAGCCTCCCTGCCTTCCTGTGCCCACTTCCCCACCCCCTCACCAGGCGTATCAGTTGTCTGCTGCCACAACATGCTATATATCCAGGGCTGTGCTGGGGCCAGCTCAGACTGCTCACAAGAGCCAATTGTTAAAAAAGCCAATTTGACAAGCCTGTAGTTATACACAACCATTATGAAGAATTAACCTATAAAAATTTACAACTAAATTATATTTAAAACAATGATAATAAATACTCAAACTCATCACTTTCTAATCATTTTATTTTTCTATTGTCTATGCTCTTGAAGTTACTTACATTTATTGTTATATGGTGGAAACACCGTATACTGAGCATTTCTTCCCAATTCCACATTCTGTGACATCACATTGATAGCCTGAAATCAGCTATAGTGGGAGTATTTACACCAGTTGCGATTTGAGTTATTGCTTTTTTAGACCTAAAGTGATGAAGAGACTGTTAGTAATGTAGATTAGACTTGGAAGTGTGTCATGTCTGCAGCCTTTACATTGCAAACAGCACAATGTGGTAGGGAAATATTTTTCCAGTTCATAAAAACTGTTATCGAATTTTGCAAAGAAGTCACGCACATGATTGACAGATGAGTAAAGTTTACAGTGTACATCTTAGTTTTTCATTTTCATCATGCTTGTTAACATAAACAAGAATATCAATGAACGTTCATGTCAAAATTGTACTCCGTCAATTGCCATGGATACAGAGTTCAGTAAAATCAATAAGAGCATTCTGTGAGGCTCAATGGTTACATGAAACTTACAATTGAGTGCTATTAATTTTATTATTTGTAAATTATATGCTAGATATTCTTTATATCAGTAAAACTGATTATATGTACAGATGTTCCTCAACTTAGGATATTCTCAACTTACGATGGGGTTATGTCTTGATAAACCCATCATAAGTTGAAAATATCTTTTCAAAAATGCATTTAATACACCTCAGCTACCAAACCTCAGAGCTTAGCCTAGCCTACATTAAATATGCTCAGAATACTTACATTAGCCTACAGTTTGGCAAAATTATCTACCACAAAGTAAAAATTACTTTATTATTTTATAATAAAGTATTGAATATCTCACGTAATTTATTCAATACTGTACTAAAAATATATCACTTTCACACCATCATAAAGTTGAGAAATTATAAATTGAACCATCATGAGTCAGGGAACCTCTGTATATGTGTACATTTTTTTCCAGAGAGTCAGTTTATTAGCCTATCATAGTGTGTAATAAATCACTCCAAAATTTAGTGGCTTAAAACAACCACCATTTATTATTTTTCCTGTCTGTGTGGGTCAGCCAGGAGGTTCTGCTGATCTGGGCCAGGCTTGGCTGATCTCTGCTGGGCTTGTCACACATCTGTGGCCAGCTTGTGGGTCTGTGCCCACTGGGTCAGTGGCAATGAGAGCATTTTGAGTGGGCTCAGCTGGGCTGACTTGGCTCTCATCCATGCACCTCTCAGATCCACTTGTCTTACATATTCTTCCACCAGGCCAGCCTGGGCACATTCTCAGGGCAATCTCTAAGAACCAAGAGAGGAATCAGAAACATACAAGTGCTTTTTTAAGCCTCCTCTTGACTTACATTTGCTAACCTCTCATTGGCCAAAACAAGTCACAAAGCCACATCCAGAGTCAGTATGGCAGGGTATTATCAGAGAGCATGGATACAGGGATCATGAAAAACTGAGACCATTAACGCAATGAATCTAGCATCATGTGCTTCTGGGATTACCTCTAGCACTAAATAAACCTAAATAAACTAAATAAACTTCTAGTACCCAAAGCCCTGTCTCCAGGTCTGCTTTTAAAGGCAACCTAGAATGGCCACGTGCTCAAGCTCACAGGCTTCACACTAGAGCCAAGACTAGAATTCAGGTTTCCTTCCCCTACAGGAGGAAACATGCAATTTCTCCAATGCTAAGGTTCTGGGGGATGAGAGAAACTTCTAGAGCTGATGCCTCAGGAGCCAGGCAGGCCTCCTGACTGTTTGATAAGGAATGAGATGTTTACATAGTTTCAAAATACCTCCCTGTAAAATACATATCAATTACACAGGAAAAAGAGTAACTTTACAGTGGGAAAGCCTAGAAGACACCAACTTAATGAAGTGATCAAAGTTAACACCGGCGATGGCGTAAAGATTTGTGCCACTTGGTAGGATGCAATGAAGAGAATGTAACCTTACTTCTGTGACATTGCTACCAAACATGCATAATCTGAATCTAACCATGAGGGAACACCAGGCAAACCTAAGTTGATGATGTACTACAAGATAATTGGCCTGTAAACTTCAAATTGTCAAGGCTGTAAAAATCAAGGAATATTCCAGACTGGAGGAGGCCTAAAAGACCTAGCATGCAAATGCAGTGGGTGATTCTGAACTGTGTCCTTTTTGCTGTGAGGACATTATTAGGACAATTGATAAAACTTGAATGGAATGTGAGCATTAGATGATAGCAAGGTATCAAGGTTAATTTCCTGATTTTGATGGCCATATTATGGTTACATAGGAAAATGTTCTCTTTTTTTTCGTAGAAAACACTCTGAACAATATTCCAAGGTGATAGATAGTGTACAGGTTGGAAATTTACTCTCAAAAAGTTCAGAAGGAAAATGTTCTTTTAATGTTCTCCCAATTTTTTGAAAGTTTAAGATTGTTTCAAAATTTACAAAGAAGGAGAAAGACTGGTTCTGTGACCTACAGTCCTTCGCTTATTTTAGCCAATAAAAAAGGAAAAACAAAAGTAGAGGGAAGGTTGGAGAGCAGAGACTTCTTCAAAGAGAGTTATGACTTAGTATTTAGAGAATCCCGTGTATTTCAGTTGGAGGACAGGGAGAAACATTCCCCACCTGCATGCAAGCCTTAGAGAGTGAGTGAATTTGCCTGAAAGAGAAATTGACGTTTTGTCCCCAGCTTGATGCTAATGAAGGGGCAGAAACTCAGAAACATGAAAAGGTGTTAGAGCAGCCTTCCCTTCTAGAGTTGGGTGGGCAGAGAATACTAACTATCTCCCAGGAGCAGTGGACATCACGGAGGACGGCTATACTTGGGTCACCTTGAAAGGATCCAACTCCAAAGAATTGTATGGTGGGCAAAGTGATCCTAGCAGCAAGCAGCTTGGGGGTGGGGGTGATGGAAGCAGGGAGAGGCAACCATAAGTGGTCACCAGGAAAGTGCATCCCCCAAGTCAGGAAACGGGACAGTGGACAGTGCCTGGCATCCCTTTAGGGAAAGGGGATCTCCTAAAAACCTACGAAAGCTCCCCAAGAGACAGAAAACCAGCATCTGGATATCTGACACCCAGAACGTATCAATACCAGAATACAATGGCATTATATCAGACTAAAACCATGAAGTACCAACAGCAGCAGAGTAAGAGGCAGAAAAGGAACAAAACATCAAGGAGAGAAGTCACAGGAGAACAAAGCACACTCTACCCTTCCCCATCACAAGTTTCCAAGTCTGAATTGGAAGAAAACTTAAAATTTTGATTTGGATCATAATTTTTTAATACTAAAAACCATAACTAAAATGCCTGAAAAGGATCAAACCACTGTGGAACCTACTAGGGATAGGGAAAGAAAAGCCCAAAGAACCTGCATAAAAAGCAACAGTGAAGGAGAATGTTCCGCTTCTCCCCTCTCCGTCCAGCTCTGATTTGCTGGTTACACATGCATTCGACTGTTTATTCCTCACAACACCCTAGAAAGTTGGTCTTCGCTCTAAGTCTGAATGAAAGCCACCCCAGCACAAGCTCATCAGCACGATCACGGCCCCCTGTGTGCTGGCCTTCCAGGAGAACAGGGCATTCATTGCTCCAAATCACAATTTCACACATGGGTATTGAGTAAGCAGAGTCCAAAGGAAAGCCACTAGGTGGGCAGCAGAAACCAAGAGAGTTTAATACAAAGCACAGTTGCAAGGAATTTGTTTTGCTTATAGTGGCTTCCTGGAAAAACCACAGCTACAGGGAGGATTAGCGATCAGGGGTGGGGTGGTTCTTTCAGTGCAGAGGCATCAGCAGAGAACACATTGTGAAAGCTAAAAGCCCGATAAAGAGAATGTTCCACACCAGGGATGTTCACAAACTGAGCTTCTGATCATGCATCCATTGCCGTGGTCCTTAACCTTAGCCACACACCAGAATCACCTGAGAATTGTTTAAAATCCTGACACCTGGGCTCCAACCTCAGCAATCGTAGGCACTGGGATTTTATTAAGTTCCCTGGATAATTCTCATGTGTAGTCCAGGTAGAGAACCACAGCTCAATTGCATTGGATTTTGTTGCCTGCCAACAAAAAGAAAACAAAAATGCTTTGTCTCCATTACAAATATCAACTCCAGGAAGGTCTGACTGAGCATGAGCCTCCACCCCAAAAAGTACCTTGTGCAAAATATAAACATACTAATGAATATTCAGGCATAGCCTCATTTGCTAGGTTTAAGTATAGCTATAGAGATAGAAATAGATACAAATGTAGAGATATATCCATCTTCCTGGTGCTAGTAGCAAGACATGCATATAAAAGTGTTTTTCCTGATGTTGGAAATCTCATCAGAGATGATCACCAGTCCATCTGAGCCACGCGTACTCACCAGGTCCTCCTTGCAAAGAAACACACATTAGGGAGACGTCACAGCAAAAGGCAAAGCCATTGGACCCACCCGGAGATCAAATTGGGGCTTTGCTTTGAGTAAACTTTTCTTGAGCCGGCCGAACCCCCACGCAGCATTTCCATCCACTCATGGACAGACTGTATCAATAAAAGCAGCAGAGGAGTAAGCAGTTAAACAAGGGCTCTTCCTTTCAAGAATCGTCTACATTACTTAACTGCAATTCCACTCTCAACTTTCATTCCCAGTCTTCAGATTATTTTTAATGTTTCCCCATTACTCACGTTAAAGGGAAAAAGTCCAGATTCTTCTGCGTAGGAGTCAAGACACTTCACAATCTTGTTTCCAACCTAGCTTTCTTCTCATCTCCCTTTTCCCAACCCTCTTCACAACAAATTATCTTTCGCTAAACTACCAAGTCCACTCAATAGCCCAAAACTTTTTTAAGCCACCTTTTTTCTTCCATATATCTTTTTTCTTCATTAAAAAGTATTTATTCAAAACATGTTTATTGGCTAAGTATTTTTCCTACTGAGAACAATAAGTAGTATTTAGTCAAACTGAAACAAGAACATATTTAAATAAACATAGATACATGCGATTGCTTTTTCTACTAATAAAAAGAAAATGCCAACCATATCATCAACAAGCACTGTGGCAGCCTGATTCCACCAATGGCTTCAGTCCTTCATCCCTCTCTGGATCATCAGCCTTTGCAATGGGACTTGGCAGCTCTACCTATCAAAAGGTAGAATATATTTCCCTACTTCTTCATACTCAGTTTGTGACTTGCTTTGACCAATAGGCATATTTGATACAACCCAAGCTTAAAAAGAAGTGCTCAAGTGTTTTTACCTTTGCTTTCACTGTTCTGAGATTGCCTGGCAAACATGCCCAGGCTAGCCCATTGGTGGATGAGAAATTCATGGCCCAGTGACTTCAACCACCCCAGCCAACAGCCAATCAACAGCCAGACATGTGCAGGAGTGAACTCAGTTGAAACCAGAAGAGCCTCCCAGTGGAGTCCATCCTAGTTTAGCCAACCCTTGCAATTATCAGACATATTAGTGAGCCCAACCAAGACCAGAAGAATTATCCAGACAGGCCAGCCTAAACTGCCATCCTGAGACTCATAGGCTTAGTAAATACTAATTGATTCCAGCTACTGAGTTTCAGAGTGGTTTGTTACACAACATTATTGTGGCAATAGATAAAAGTGCCAAAATAAATAGCTGTATAGCAATAATTTAAGTGAGGTGAAAACAACTGGTCAAAGACTGACTGCCAGGTATCAGAACAGGGACTGTGTTGAGTGGTACACCACTGTATCCCCTTGCACAGCACAGGGACAATCACAGGTGCTCCATAATATGTGCTGGATGAAGGAAACATCTGGTTGTAACAGATCCTATGCTGTAAAACAGTTCTCAGAATGGGTCATGAAATCATTAACTTCCAAACTTTAAAAAATATAACTGACCCACTGCTATCATTTGCTTACCTTTTTTCCTTTCCAAGTCAAAATCCTTAGCCAGTGCACATAAACCACACTGGAAAAAAATATTTCTGTTAAAAGGCTTCCCCAAATACTCTGTCCCATCCCATAAAGTCGTTTCTCTCCAGCTGCCAGGCTGCTTCTGCAAGTGCTCGAGCCTAGCCAGTTACAGTAGCTGGTGTAAAAGCTAATCTTAGAAAACATACATCACTTCTCCAACCCCATAATTAAGACCAGAAATCCGTAACTGAGACATTCATAAAACTGGGATTTCCAAGTGCCAGCTTTGCTGTAGAGTTCTCCAGAATGGGCCAGATTGGGGGACGCCTGCCCAGAACAATCGGATGGGCAGGACAATGGGCTCTGACTGGGCAATGGGCAATGGGCAATGGGCACAGGACCGACCCGGTACTTTCCAAAGCCTCCTCTCCTTCTAGGTTCATGGCTCAGAACTACTCTGTCCACCCTTTGATTATTATTCAAGTGCCAGGCCTAACCAACCATTTGTCATTCTAGCAAATCTAGAATAGAAGAACAGATTTCTATGGGCAAGGTTAGCACTTTGTTTTTTGGAGCTTTGTCTGTATTAATGTCTTCAGTGGCCAGTTGTAAATGAGAAAGCTTTTAACTTCTCATAAAGGCATTTCTATTTCACCCATTTTATCTTTCACAGAAGGGACCGGTTTCAACCGTTTCCAGTCCCATCAGAAATGGTTATTAAACTTATTTACACAGTGATTATTACTGAGTCCTGGTTTATTAACATGCTTATTTAGACATAGCCATAACCCAAACTGGGAAGGTACAGCCTCTTCTTCCCAAAATTCAAACTTTACTTCTGACTCCAGGCCTTGCAATTTATCTGGATGAAGTGCTGATATTGGCAGGTTATCCTTGAATACACTTTAGGAGTCTGTCTCTTTGAAAATAGCCAGGAGGGTAAAACTGCCATATCCACATATGTCTTCAATTGCTACAATATTCTTTCCCCACTCCTTCCCACTGTGGAGACTTTTCCAATCTGTTTAATACTAAGGGAGGAGTCAGGTTGCTATTTTGAGCTTAACTATGAAATATTTATTGAGCTCTAATTTACCAAGAGCTATTTGAAACCCTAGGGCCTTGGGAATTGGATTGTTTTTATAAAAAACAGAAATTGATCAGGTAATGGAAGGAGAAAGAGGGAAGGCCGCTCTGATGTGAAGGACCAGCAGACCAGGGGACTCGGATTATAAGTACCTAGAGGACAAGAAGGGCAGCTTTTGAGTGTTTCATTCACTTTTATGGATATAAAACATGAACAATGAACAATACCTGAGAGATCATGTATTGCAAACTTTGCATTTTATATGAGGAAACTAAGGTGCAGTGAGTTTAAATGACCTACCCAATGCCATGCATAGTCAGTGGCAGAATTGGGATTGACTTTTTTTCATTCTTTTTAAAATCCCAGCAAATGACCATGAACACCGTCTACAAAGACAGGGCAGTATTAAGAGCTCGGTGCTGTACTTACACTCAAGTCAGAGTGCAGACTCTCAAATGTTCTGCCTCCATGTCCAGGGACAAAGCTCAGTAAACTCACATCAGTAACATTTCTCATTATACATTACTTCTCAAAAGTGGAGAATACATTATTTAGGGAAGGATTTCTCAACCTTGGCACTATTGACATTTTGGTGCAGGTAATTATTTATTAAGGGATTCTTGTTTCACAGAATCCTTGGCCTCTGTCCGCTAGATGCCAGTAATATCTAGCTGGTTCTCTAGCCAAATGTCCCCTGGGTTGCAAAATCACCCCAGTTTAGAACTGCTGATTTAAAGCAAAGTTAATATGATACCTGTTCAAGGCTCTACATAACCACCTTGAGCTGCATGATATATTTGTATTAATGGTGAGAAAGGTGGAAGACCTGGAGATTTAAAGAGAAAAACCTGATATTTGTTTTACTCATTGTATTCTCCAGAACCTAGCACATTAGTGAATACAAAAAAAGTTATGTTTCATCTTCTTAGAAATTAATAATTAATATTATTATTTCTTCTTGCAGTGTATTGAATTATGTCCCCCCAAAACTACCTGAAGCTTGAATTGTGTCCCCTACGTTTTATGTATTAGAAACTTGGTCCCCACTGTGACTGTTAAGAGGGTGGGAAATCCTAGTATGGTAACTGAAAGGTGGAGCCTTGAAGAGGTGATTGGATTGTAGGACCCTGCAGTAGTGAATGGATTAAAAATGATGGTCAGGGTGTGGTTCTGAGGGCTTTAAAAGAAGAGGAGAGTCTGTCTGTCTCTCTCTCTCTCTTCTCTCTCTGCTTCTACCATCTCGCAATGTGAGACCCCTGGGTCACTGTCACCACCATCAAATGGACTTTGGACTTCCCAGCCTCAGAAACTTTAAGCAATAAATTTCATTGTCTTTATAAATCACCCAGTTCCAGGTAATTTTGTTATAAGCAACAGAAATGGACTAACACACTTCTCAATAATAATGTTAATTTATTAATTAATAAAAATCTTCCAAATGATTCAGGCTTACATTCTAATAATTTTCTTTCATTTTTCCTACTTCGAGTGTACAGTAGATATTCTTTTGCTAATGATCATTGTAGTCCTTCTTTCAAAAACTCACAGCCTGGGCCAGCCTGGTGGCGCACTGGATAGTGCGCCGCTTGGGAAGCGCGGCGGCGCTCCCGCCCGAGGGTTCGGATCCCACATACAGACCGGTTCCTGCTCACTGGCTGAGCGAGGCGCGGGAGCAACCCCGAGGCTTGCGATCCCGTTGCCGGTCCCCGACCCGGTGCGGGGGCGACACTGAGGGTTGCGATCCGTTGCTGGACACGGAAAAAGACAAAAGACAAAAAAAAAACAAAAAAACTCACAGCCTGAAGAGTATACAAAGGACACAAATGTAGAATAAAAACAATCCCCTCACACACACACACACACAAAAAAATTTTTTTTTAACTCATTCACATTTGATGATTTAGCAAATTAGAATTCATCTGGATTAATGAACGAATGCTCCGAGGTGCACTGGCGTGGATAACACCATCACGCTGCTTTCTGTTTCTAGCACCTGGCAGTGGGTCACAGAGAAGGAAGTATTTAAATAGGGTAGAGAGGAACAGCAGGCCCTTGGCACTTAGCAGTCCCAGTTTCAAACTCCCATTTTGAAGAAATTCTGAAGGTCTAGGGAATGCAGTAATTTGGAATTTTGTGAAAGTGCCCACGAGGCTGGTGCATCTGAGACATGGTAAAAGGCGCCCAACTGACCGGCGTCCACGGCGGGACCCAGTTCCCATGTTCTGCACTCACTGAAGGCACGCACGAGGTAACTCTGGAAATGACTTTTTAAAATGTGTTTCTATGTAAAAAATAGCCATCGAGTGAGAGATAAAACTTCAGGGAAAGTTGGAAAGGTAGTTAACTGTAGTTAATAAGCAACGGGAGGAAAAGCACAGAAACATTCGACTCACAGTGGTAATGCTAATTTAAGAGAAAACCAAGAACTTGCACCAACATTCTCTTATTTCCACTTTATTCCCAGACTGGGGAGTCAGAAAAACCTGGAGTATAGTCCTCTGAGATGTCAAGGGTCTGTTGTAAATTCTTGCTTACCCAGGAGCACATCAGGGAGGGGTCTGCTGAGTGAGGGTCCAGGGGCTTTGAGCAGCCTGAGGCCATGGGCTTGGGGAGGAAGGGGGTGGTGGCAAAGAGCTTTCAGAGCTGCCTTCCCCAGTAGCTCTCATTTCACTTGAGTGTGGGGGAGAGAGGGCTCCTGCCACCATGAGTTCACTCTAGGGGGACACGTATAAAAGAGCAGCCTAGGGTCAGGGCTGGACTTCAGCCTTCTGCCTCCCAACCTGTAGAAGCACATTGGCTATAGAAGGATGTTAATGTCAGGAAAATAGATCCAGCATGGACAGGCCTAGGCAGTGCCCTAAAAGATGCCTGTCCTCCTGCAGACTCACCGGCAGGGGAAATGGATGTGTCCTCCGAGACTCACCAAGCTATTCTCATCGTCTTGCCAGCTAAAGCCACAACCAAGGCCCAGAGAACCGAGACCCGGCAATGCCTTGGGCTGTGCAATTTCCTACCACATGCCCCTTCCCTACAACCTGAATAAAGGGATCAGCTGCATATCTTATTTCAAAGGGTCTGGGCAGTGGATCGCCTGCTGGGTCACACACCCAGCAGCCCCAAATGTCTGACTAGCCAGGCTCCCATTTGAGCCAGCAGAAAGCTATTCACATTTGGTTCTACAACCCTTCACTAGTCTGGAAAGGACCCTACAACTGTCCTTTTTCAGAAAGAGTCTCTGTCCCAGTATGTGCCAGGTGCTTTACACGGTCTCATTTATACTTTGTAACAGCCCTCCTTATAACAACACAGCAAAGTGCATATTTATAAATGAGGAAACTAAGGTTTGGAGAAGTTAAGTAATTTGCCCACAGTTGCACAACCTGTAAGTGATCTGGCTGAGATAGAACCAAGTCTAAATCCTGTGCTGTCTCTATGACAGCAAGGGATGTCCAGGACCCAGGCAAGAGGCAACAGTTAGGACAAGTCCAAACAAGAGGCTAAGCCCCTCCTGCCTGCATTGTTACCAGGTCAGACCTGCAAGCTTGGCCAAGGTCGTGTCTCTCCGTGCTGCCCCCTATAGTGGTGCTCGGGCTTTCTGCAGCACACTGAGAGCATCTTCATAAGTGGCTATGAGCACTCCTGCCCCTGAATCTCATCTTCCCGCTACACCCAGCCTAGGACCCTCAGAGATTCAGTGCAGCCATTCTCTCAGAGAAAGTCAGCCCCACATCCCAACCCATAACCTCAGGTACAGAGACTGCAGGACCCTTCTTGGAGTTGGGGGAAAGTGGATAGTCTTGGCCTGACTACAGGCTCAGAGCCTCATTTATTAGTTTCCTATGGCTGCTGTCACAAATTGCCACAAGTTTAGTGGCTTAAAACAACACAAGTCTGACATGGGTCTCACTGGGCTGAAACCAAAGTGTCGACAGAGTTGCATTAATTTACTGAAGGCTCTAGCAGAGAATCGGTTTCCCTGCCTTTTCCAGGTTCTAGAGGCCACCTGCAGTTCTGGGCTCTTGGCCCCTTCCTCCATCTTCAAAGTCAGCCACTGCGGGTTGGACCCTGACAAGGCAGTGCTCTTCGTCCACAGTCACATCTCCCTCTGACTCTCTCTGCCTCCCATTTCCACTGTAATTCAATTGGGCCCACCCAGATAATACAAGATAATCTCCTCATCTCAGTGTCCTTAACTTAATTCCAACTGCAAAGTCCCCCTTTTGTCATGAGAGGTAACATATTCACAGGTTCCAGGACTTAAAACATCTTTGGGGGGCCACACTCCATAAGGCCAGAAACTCTCCTCTCTGGTCATTCTTGTGCACAGAAGTGCAGACATCTTTACAGCTCTGTCCTGAGGCTACTTTGGACTGTGAGCAAGCTGAGGACAGGACCCCCCTGTCATAGTAACCAGAGTCTGACACATGGGAAGCAATCAGTGGGACGTGATGAATGAGTAAATGCCAACGTGGCCAATAAACAGGCCTCTCCCAACTGCATTTAAACCCAGTGACCTGGGATTACTCCCACATGCCTCCTGCCAGACGGTTTGCTCTTAAACATGATCAACCTGGCCATGACTCCCCACCCTTCATACCCACCCTCAGCGTAGACAATGGGCTGCTTTCACCCTCCACAGTGTCCCTTGGCCTTCAGTAGGGGCAATACCATTAGTGGTGACAAGTTTGCAAATACTGAAATATCTTCATGGAAGATTCTAAGAAGGCTCTCATAAATGTGACTGTGCCGTTCCACCCTAGCATCGCAAGAGTTTAAATCAACAGATGAAGTGTCTCCCCATTCTGAGAAGCACTGGGGTGGCCCTACATGTGAAGGCCCCTCAGGGTAAAATTCAAACCACTCAAAGTACAGAATAATGCTGGCAAACGCTTTTATAAAGGGAGGTGTACAGTGCCCCTCAGCACCTGGCTCCTGCCCATCTCTCTAGCGTTCCCTACGGCACATTCCCCAGTCTTCCAGTCAGGAACCAAATCCCTGTCAGAAACAGCAAAAAAAAAGGGGGGACAGTGGGTGTCTTCTGCACTGGGGCTGTCAGATCGTTCACTTTTGCAGGCCCACAGACCCCAGGTGCCTGAAGTGGGGGAGAGGCTAGGTGCGGCCACCTCTCAGAGGGAGCCAAATCCGAGTCCACTGTGAGCCAGAGGTTCTCAAACTTGAACGGGCATCAGAGTCAGCAGGAAGGTGTGTTAAAACAGAGATTGCTGGGTCCCACCCCAGAGTTTCTGATTCAGTGGGTCTGGGGTGGGGCCTGAGAATCTGTATTTCTAACAAGTTCCCAGGTGATGCTGATGCCACCGGTACAAGGAACACACTCTGGAAACTACTAGTCTGAACTTCAGTGGCCTCGGTCCCTATACTAGGTCCCCTATACACTAGGATTTTTTTTTTTTTTTTGTCTTTTTCCGTGTCCGGCAACGGATCGCAACCCTCAGTGTTGCCCCCGTACTGGACCGGGGACCGGCAACAGGATCGCAACCCTCGGTGTTGCTCCCGCGCCTCGCTCAGCCAGTGAGCGGGAACCGGTCTGTATGTGGGATCCGAACCCTCGGGCGGGAGCGCCGCCGCGCTTCCCAAGCGGCGCACTATCCAGTGCGCCACCGGGCCGGCCCCTACACTAGGATTTAGAAGGATCTGGTCTTCCTCCCATCCAACAGCCTGTGAAGTGCCCCAGGGTCCGTAGGGTGGCCAAGTGTACCTTTTCCAACTTTTCTTAGAACATTGTCTCAAGATCTTGCTGGGGCTGTGATATCTCACAAAAGAAACGTTAGCCCCCTCTCCCCACCGCAGCTGAAATTAAGTCTTTTCTTTTCTCTGAAAAGACATGAATCTTGAGTGTTTGCTGAGGATGTGAGCTGTCTATTTACCAAGCTGCCACCGGCTTGGCACCAGGGTTTGCTTAACCCCTGCTCAGCTGCCATCTTCTGAGGATTTTCTTGTCCCACCCTTGGCCAGGCTCATGTTTTTCAAGTTCAGTCCTGAGAAACCTCTTATTTACCAGCTTAAGGAATTTGGGTTTTCTTCTGCACCTGCTCCTTGTGGATTCCCCACATTGGCAGTTCTCCATCCCAGGGCTGTGCCAGACCAGGGGTTAGGGACAGCCTGAACTCTCTGCCCCAGAGGGGAGGGGGAGTTTATCACTGAGTGTGCTCAGAATTGTTGGCACATGGTGATAATAAAAAGCAGTTTGTTTTAGGTTTTTTTTATTACTGTTTTTTAATTCTCTGTAGACAATGCATCACCACCTCTCCAATGGCCTGAACCTAGGACAGACAAGTCCCACCCACCCCCACCTTGGTATATCAAACCCATACATGGTTGCTAGTCTAGAAGCCTTAAGTTAAGCACCATTCCTAAAAGGCTATTGCTGCAAGGTCTCCTGAGTATAGGAATCAGAGTCTAGAAACAACTCCCTAGTTGTCTTTAAAAGACTACAGAAGGCTCCTCCCACTACCCCTCCCCACCGTCCTCAGTGCCCTGCATCTCTCTTACATCTGCTCATTATTTCCTTCTCTATCCACCCACCACCAACCAAAACCTGCCCAGCCTCTCGTCTAAGTTCGTAAACTTAGCTTCCATGTCTTCATTGCTATTGTTTTATTTCTCAGAAAGAAAAACGATCATTCCATGATTATTCCATGACCTATCAAAATCAAAATCGTTCTCCTAAGGCCTTCATGGAAGGGCAAGACTTCTCCCAGACCTTGCTGCACCTAAAAAAAGCAGGACTAGATAGAGTGGTGTCTGTTTGCAAAAGATCGTATTGCTAAGGGTGGTAATGAAGCAAGCCAAGGCCCCAGGAAGGGTCAATATGGAAAAGGTACCCTTTGGCCAGGACCTCTCAGATCCCCCTGTGTATGTGACTCCTGAATGTCCTATGACACCAGCCTTTTTTTAATATCCAAACAAAATGGCCTGTGCCCCTATCCCATGGGAGAACAGTGACTTGAGACTCCTAAGGGAGGGCAGGAGTGGAGAGACTTAGGGTCTCTTGGCCTCATCCCACTTAAATTCTTCCTTGCAGGGACTTGCAGGTCTGAGCTCACCATCTTGTCCCCAGCACTGATGGTCATCTCTGTGCACATATTCACCTCCTTCCATGGACACTACCTCTTCCCCACTGCTTTCCCCAAATGTTGAAGAGTCACTACTGTGCATAATCATATTTTTACTGAAGTCTGGGAAAAACAGAACAGGAAATAGCTTAAAATATTAGTTATCAGTGCTCTTTAAGCTGCTATTGTATCCTTACTGCTCTCACCCCTCCGGCTGGATCTTTCCTTTCTCATCTTCTCCAGCCTCCAAGTCTCTGTTTCTCCCCTCTACCCCCAAATGCCAAGGGAAAATGGAAAACTTCTGTTAATTTATTACACAGACATGTTTAAGTCTGAACTCTCTCCTTTCCAAGGCCCTCGATTACTCATCTGCTCAATAAGGTTTCCTCAGCAAAGAACCCCCTTCCCCTGGCATGAATCCCACAGCTCCCAGCGCACAGGGCAGCTGAAACAGTCATCTCTATTTTGAAATAGCAAGTTTTCCTCCCCTGTTACATAGGCAATTTCCTCTTCTGCCTACAGGCTTCACTTTGATTCCTAAACCACAAGAAGCTTTTCTTTGTGCCAATTCACTTTTCTCAAGTACTTACACATATATATGTTTTTATTTCATAATATTGTAAAACCATTTCATAAATTATTGAAAAACAAACAACATGATCCCATCAGTCTAACAACCACTTTCATTTTCAAATGCTCTTTTCTAGTCTCTGTCCACCCACTCATATATTTTAAGGCACCTATGTTTTCCTCTTCTGCTTTTTGATTTTACATATTAGCAACAACTTTTCACATCTTCATTGCTGTTGTTTTAATAGCTGCATAACATTCCACTGAATTATTGCCCCATAGTTTAGCTACACATTCCCCATCACAAAAGCAGGGATCTTTATCTCCTTCACTGATGTATCTCAAAAAGTGGGATACAGTACCTGGCACATAATAAGATCTCAATAAATATTTGAGTTGAATAAATGAATGAATGAGACGTTTAGATTGTTTCTGATTTCTTATTGCTATAGACAAGATGCAATAAGCATCTTTATTCATGTAACACTTCTCTTTGGTTTAGTAATTTCCTCCATATAGATTCCCAGGATTAGGTTAATGAAAACAGCAGCATTGAGCAGATATTACAAGCCAGGCTCTATGCTAAGCACTTTACACCCATTATATCATTGACTCCTCATGACATCCCTACAAGAAAGTGCTAATTATCCCCATTTTAGAGATGAAGAAACAAAGAACTTAGTCATTTGCCCAACATTACACATCTTATACAGGGCAAAGATGGGACATGAACTAAGGTCTATCCCAGTCTACACTCTGAGGTCTTAACAATTAAAATTATATCAAAGAGTATGGACAAGCTTATGACTCTCGGTACATCCTGCCATGTTGTTTTTGGAAATGTCTGTGACCATTTATAGACACAGACAAAGGGTTTGTGTACCTTTATTTTAAGTATGTCACATGTAAGATGTACATACTTGGGTTTTGTTTTTTTCTTCAGTCTGGCAACCTTTACTCATCAATTGTAATATTTAATTCATTAACATTTAATGTAATAAATGACTCATTTGGATTTAAGTATTCCACCTTACTGTTGCCCAGACTGTTATGTGTTCCTTTTCTCTTTTTCTCTTGCCTTCATCCAGATAAATTTTGTCTTTTTAAATTTCATTGTCCCCTTCTATCAGCTAGGTAAGTATATATTCTTTTATTCTTTTTAGAGGTTGCCAGAAAAGGGCTTCTATTCAAAAATCTCCTGGCACTCAATAAATACAACTGTTGGCCCATGTCTGCTAGATGCTCATTAGTCAACCTAAAATAAATTGCATCCTAGAGCCCTCTTCTCCACACATGGCACTATGGGTCATAGACTCAGGTCACCCAGAGCATGACAGTAGAATTCCCTAAGCACAGGCAATGCCAAGTTCTGGCTCTAAAATATTAAGCAGCTCCTGTTGTCCGCAGAGGAGCTCAATCCAGTACAAACAAGCAGACGAATTACTTGATACTCGAATTCAGATGGCCATCAGTGCAGGGACACAACCTGAGCACCGGCTGATGGCAGAGATAGGCTCAAACTCGACCCCTGCCATAGACAAAGCCTGGCCTGCCTCGTGATAGCCTTAGGAACCCCATAAAGTCTCTCTTTCTGAGAAATAAAACAATTATTTCATGATCTGATCTACAATGTTGTTCATTCTTGAACAGACTACCTTCATACATGATATGGTAACCCTTTAATTATTCATTGGAGCAAAGAGGATCCAAATATTCCTTGTTCTTGGCTTTGGACAATGGTTTTATATTTATATTTGTGATGTTCTCAAAACTATAAAAATAAAATAAAACTATGTTGCAAAGAACTGGAGCAAAAGGGCTTGTAAATAGCTAAGACCTTTCTCACCCCTCCTTCCCCTTCTCTCCATCATGCAACTAATATATCCAGACCTCAGGGTGGGGTGCCAATTGTTTAAGAACCCAGGGTATCTACACATACACTTCAGCAGTAAAGTACTCCAGGAATTCCTAAAAACTACCTCCCTAGCACTTCGTTTGTGACCATGGACACAAATAATGAAAACAAAAAACATCCTTGGCCAGGAAAGTAAGTTGTTTCTGTTCCTCGATTTTGAATCTGTTAGCAAAGCTTTTCTGTCTTGTCTGGAATCAGAAAGGTCAGTTTGAGGTTAAGCCCAAGTGAATGGTCCATCACAGAATAAACACAGCACAATCCAAGGCTATGTGCAATGTTATTCTTTCACCTTCTTCCTGGAATTTCAGAGGTTGTACAAATGGAACACAAAAATGAACAAAATAAGTAACAGTGCAAGATGATGTCAGTGGAGAAATGTTTACGTGAGGATTCAAAAAAGAAACAAAACATACTTTAACTATGGAGGCACCAATCTCTCTTCCCAGTTCCCTAACGACCTCCTCTTCCCTTAAACACAAAAACCTATAGCTTCTCTTATCTTTTCTTTCCAGGAGATTTTACTGTTTCCAAAACCCTTTCTTTCTCCCTCTCTTATATATCTATGGAGAAAGAAGCATAAGATAGTAGAACTGGATGGGAGAGCTGAAAAATCAGCAAATCCAGTGCTTTTCAAAATTTTTTTAAACCAAAGGATCTGATGATAGACAAAACTTATTTGTAAGCAGTATGAGACAGCAATAATGCTGTGTAACAACCCACCCTGAAGTAGAATGGTTTATCACAACATTTGTTCTCAAGCTAACAGATCTGCAGGTTGTCTATGAGCTGATCTAGGCTTGATTCAGCTGGGGCAGGTCTGCTTCAGGCTACAGGTGGGGTTTAGGACTATTCCACATCTCTCATTCTCCTTGGACCAGGGGCTCCCTGGGGCACATTTGCACAGTAAATGGAAGAAAACAAGAAGCAAGCAAACCGTGCAAGCACATTTAAAGCCTCTGCTTACATCACATCTGCTCATATCCCATTGGCCAAAGTAAGTCATACGGTCAAGCCTAAAGTCACTAGAACAGGAGACTGGTCTGCTCCAAGTGAGTGATTGTTTGCTGACAAATAATCCAATCTATCACAGAAACCAAGTACATAAAATAAACATAAGTGGCTTTTTGTTAATGAGGGGTGAGGGGCACCTATGCAAATGCTCTCTCACCCCCAATTCCCAACAAGTCCTCTGGCAACCCCCAGGGCTTCAAAGAATGTGGTACGAAATGCAAGGCAAGCCCCTCATTTCACAGATAAGAAAACTGAAGTGCAAATAATTATAATAACTTGTCCAAAATCTGAGAAGTATCAGGCATGAGGCCACAAGCAAGAGGATCCTTTCTACGAGTTCTCAGTTCTAAAGACAACTGGTCATTTTTCAGTCTCTAGTCATAGTTACAGGGATTATAACAGTTACATAGTTTACAATTTGTGTAAATTGTTTGCAGCTGGAGAAAATGTTCACAAACCAGGTAGCATAATAAAGAAAGAAAAAGAGGGAGTAAAGAATACAATTCTGACTACTGAGTCTCCAACTATTTATTTCACAGTACAAAACTCAGAAGCAACTACTTCCATTCCTGCCACCCATCCATGATGTGATGCCAGTCAGAGCAGGGACAGACAAATGGGAGAGAACATGGTGGAGCTAAATTCTAAATGCATCTTTGACAACGAACATTTTCAAATGGAAGAATTAAAATAGAATCATATTTCTAATCATTTACAAGTCAGAGAACAGGAAGAGGGTAGAAACTTTCACAAGGATGTAACTCACTAGGTAGGGGAAGCACCGTGGTCTCAGTGTGTTGGCCACCAAAGAGACCTATTATGTCCTGCAAGAGGATTTAACAGGAACAGATGTTAGAAACAGAGAGTAGGGTCAACACCCAAGAAAAACATCCATTTAAAGAGACGCCAGAGTGAGGCTAGAGGCACACCAGGATCCCAAAGAGGGCCAGATGTGTTCAGCTTTACCCAGCCCACAATTCCAAAGTCAGGGATAGGCACAAGAGATGGTCTCCCTTGGTGGTTAGGGGTTACAGGGGATGCCAAAATACCCCAGCTGCTGGGGAAGAGATGAATGGCTAGGCTGTTCCTTGATCTGAGAGTGCATAGGGCTCCCCTGTCCAGTTCTTTGGCATGGTCCTCAGCTCAGCTCTAGGTACTCTCGCCTCTCCAAGCTTGAAATGTTAGAGGTGAGTAAAGTGCACCGGCCATGCCAGGTAGTGAGGCTTTTAATCCATCCAATATACATGGGGACCCCGCTGTGGTGACTTGTGCTGTGTCACCAGAACTAAGCATGAACTACATTTCCCAGAGTTCCTTCCCCAAATGGCTCTGGATTAAGGCTGGCAACAAAAGAAATCTGTGAGAGATTTGTGAGGCAGAAGTGAAGCGGCGGCAGTACACTCAGGAGATCTGATGAGGGCACCAGGCGCAGGGCAGCTCTCCCATGTTGTCTCGGACCTGCTGCCCCCCTTGTTGTTATGGGGCAGTAGCTGGGCCGGCAGCATCTCCAGAACCTCCTGCATCTCCTCCAGCTCCTTGGAGGCCTGGGCCAGGCACACATGCAGCTCAGTGATGAGGGACACCACCTTTCTGTGCAGGTCACCTGTCTTATCAAGGTTAGAGGCCATGAGAGTCAGGTGCAGGTTCCTGTGAGTTCTTGCTCCCCCTCTTCACCTCCAGCTTTCTGTCCAATCTGCAGGCCCTACTGACCTGTAGAAACTTCAGGCCCAACACCAGACACAGAGAAAACAACCTTGCCTAGACTTTTCCACTAGTTTCCATATTGGATAAGTCTAATCCCTACAACAGATCCTTTACTCTAGGTCATACAGCGTAGCTCTGCTTTCCTGATCAAACGCTAACTGATACAACCAGCTAGCTACTGCCCTGGCCTCAGCAAATGCAAAGACCTTCTGTCTTTGCTTCTCATGTGGTTCTTCTGAACAGAACATGGGTGCTTCCTCCAGACTTCTGCTTTCTTAATTGAAGAAAAACCACCACTCCCACCACCACCACCACCACCATCATGGTCACCACCACTATTGCCACCATCAAACCACCATCACCACCACAACTATCACCACCACCACCATCAATGTCATGGTCACCACCATCACCACCACCACAACCACCATCACCACCACCACCAATGTCATGGTCACCACCACCAAACCACCAGCATTACTACCACCTCCACCATCACAGTCACAGTCACCATCACCATCACCACCACCACCACCATCACCACCATCACTACCACAACCAACATCACCGCCATCACCACCATCACTACCACAACCACCACCACCACCATCACCACTATCACTACAGCCATCAACTGCCACCACCATCACCACTACCACCACATCATCCCCATCACCACCAACCCCACCATTACCACTATCATGGTCATCACCATCACCCCATCACCCTCTATCACCACTGCCTCCTCCACCACAACCACCATCCCTGCTTTATCTCCTTTAATCTTCACAACAATAGTATCACCTCAGTAAGATTATTGCTATTTTACAAATGAGGAAAGATTAAGTAATTTTTCAGCAGCCATGGAGAGACTTAAACCCAGGCCCAACCTCAAATTCCCTATTCTTTTACCATACTGCACAGCCTCTGAAACTATCTTTGACAAAGCAAAAGAGGACAGTTAGTGGTCAGTGGGCAAAAAGGACAGAAAGAAGCAAAACTGTGCTGATCAAGAAAGGAGGGGTGGAGAAACAGCAACTAGAAGGCATTTCTCAGGCAAAGAAGAGATGGATGCAGATAAAATCTCTCTGAACAGAGATGGGGGCACCGACTGCCTGAGGGGCAGTTCTGACCGAAGCCTGCCTGGGGTTCAGAGAGGAAGTGGCCTTGCTGCTGCAGACCTCAAGGGCAGAGCCCCAGAGGAAAGCTCACCCGCTACGTGGAAGGCAGAAATCAGGGTCCTACCATGCTGCAGAAGTAAGGACCAGTGTGTTAAAAGGGGTGAGGGTCAGAAATGCCCACTGGATGCCAGGGCCAGAGTGGTTCTCAGCCCTGGTTGCACATCAGAAGCACTGGGGAACTTTAAAACTTACTAATGTCCAAGCCCCACCCTCAAAACTTTTCTTCTTTTTTAATGCTCTTCAGTTCATCCTAATGTGCAAGAAGGATTGAGAAGCAATGCATTAAACCAACAAAACTCTGGGATCATGATTTCCTTCCAGTTGAGCCCCCAGAGTTGCTTCACACTCTAGTACAATTTATTTGGGTTCTTGAACTAAGTGTAGCTGGATACTAGATGGTGGTAAAGTAGATGAGAGACAATAATCCTTCCTAGAATGGAGAAAAGATAAGACTAATTTTCAACCAAGGAATCTACCTGCTTTTTATTTGAGGTGACAAAAGTAGAGAATTAATCTATAAGCTAAAGCAATAAGAAAAGGAAAGTAAGCAGGAGGAGACCCCCAAAGTTTGGGTAAGGGGCTGCCCTTTCCCCCAGCCTACAGGTGAAGTTGCCTTCTTTTCTACAACATCCAAAGACATTATGGAACAAGAGAAATTGTAAACAAGAGCAATTGTCAGCATTTGCTCAACACTTACTGTGTGACTGGCACTGTGTTAAGTTCTTTATGTGTATTAACTTTTTTAATTCTCAAGGTAACGCTGTGTGGTGGGTGCTAACATTTTCCTCATTATACAGAAGAAATTGAAGCACAGACCAGCTAAAGAATTTTCCCAAACTCACACAAGTGTCAAAGCTGGGATGTGTATCCCAGAAATATGTCTCCAGAGACCATACTCCTAACTCCACACTATTCAGCATCCCAATCCCATGGATCCTGGACAAAGTATTATTGTTCCCATTTTACAAGTGGGGAGGCTGAATATAGGAACTTTCTCAAGCTGACACATCTGACTGCCACAGCCTGGATTCGGAAACTCTTCAAATGGATTTATATATCAGAAGAGCTTAGGAGCAGTTTGATCTAGAGGCAGAGAGATGTTTCTAAACACCTAGCTCTTCCCCAACACCACCCCACCCTGCTCAGAGGATACACAGAAATCACATGGAATGGCCTCGCAAAATAACTGCATTTTTAAAAAATCTACCCAAACCAGCATTGGCATGTGCACCAAGTATGAAAATGACATGTCAATAGAAGGAAAGGGTGAATCCAGCCATGTTCTAGGTTGGGCAAAACATCTCAAATTATTTGTTTCAAACATTTTGCAATTGACAAGACCCAAACCACATTTTTCCAAGCATTCCCTTTCCTGCCCACCCCCACACTGCCCTGCTTTACATTGTAAGCCCATGTGCATTTCTCCAAAAATGTAATCCATATGTCTCCGATTCATTTACACTTAACTCATCAAATTGTTGTTTGCTAAGAATTGTTTGCTGCCCATGAAGCCTTCTGAGACTGTCTGTGAGGCCTTCAAAAGGCTCTTTCGGCCTCTTTTCTTAGAAACAGGAAGCTATGTGTAGCCAAGGGCAAATGAAATTGAAAATGTTGGCAGTGGGAGGCAAGCAGCTCCTGGGCCAGAAAGTTTGTTCTTGTTCTCGACATGGCAGAACAGCAAGGAGGGTCTCCCTGAGGTGCTATCTCAAGGCCCTGGAAATTTGCTCTCAATGGAATACCAAATCCAGGATTGGGTCCAGTTTTCAGCCACATTCACAGTCTCTCTATCTGCCACGGTCCCTAAGGTGGTTCAAGAATGTAATGCAGAGCTAGCAGCAAATCTCTGACCAGGGTCATTGGTGATCCTGCTGGTAACTGCTGCTTTGGTGGAACAAAGCCCCGTACCTCCTTTCTATCTCAGCAGCTAAAGATCTTGCCAGTTCTGCTTTTCTATCTGACTTTTCAAAAACATGCACACAAACAGACTACAAACAAAACACTTCTCAAAACAAACCACTACATCTGATATGGTTTAACTCACTCATGTTTTTTGGCTTTTGCAAAAGGTTATAGTTTTGTTTTATTTTTTTAATTGCTTAAGTTCAGTTAACTTATGTCCCTCGGGAAAACTGATCTATGTAAATGTGATTTAACTAAAGGGGTTTGAGCCATTCACATGTGTTTTACATTTTCTAATCATTCTGAGCTCTGTACATGGTGAGCAGACTGAGAAATGACGGTGGTCTCATTTCAACATCAATTTTTATTCATTCTATCTCCCAAGAATATGGGATGATGGCTGGAGAGAATCTCACTTCCTATTTCCAGACAATCAGAAGCTGGTATTTATGGAAACCTTGGAAGCGTGTGAAGTAGACTGCGTGGGTAGAAAACCCAAAGGAAGATGACGATTCTTTAATATGTCTACATTCTTAAAATTGGCCAAAACTTTAGTAAAGAGTCATTGTAAATTTTCTATTTCCCTGATTAAATTAAATTCAACAAACATTTATGAAATGCCTCCTGTATTAGTTTTCTATGGTTTCATAGCAAATAATTACAACCTTAGTGGCTTAAAACAACATACATTGATCATCTCATAGTTTCCAGGGGTCAGGAGTCCAGGCATAGCTGACTGGGTCCTCCACTCAGGGTCTCATAGGTTACAATAAAGGTGTTGGTTGGCTATGTTCCCATCTGGAGGCTTGACCAGGGAAAAATGAGTGAGTCCAAGCTCATTCAGATTGTTGGCAGAATCTGCTTCCTTGTGGCTGTGTGGCTGAGATCCCCGTCTTCTTGCTAGCTATTGGCTGGGAACTGCTCTCAACTCCTAGAGGCCACCCTCAGGTCCTTACCACACATGCCCCTCTATGAATCTGCTTAAAACATAGCTGTTTACTTCAAAGCCAACAGGGAAATCTCTTCCTTCAGGAAGGATCCAGTCCTCTTTCAAGGGCTTTCACCTGATTAAGACAGACCCACCCAGTACAATCTCCCTTTTGATTAACTCACAATCAACTGATCTCGAACTTTAATTGTATCTGCAGAATCCCTTTGTCTTAGCCGTATAATGTAGCCTAATCAGGGTGTGACAGCCATCATATTCACAGGTTCCACCCACATATACAGAGAAGGGATTATATAGGGTATGTATGATAGAGGGGCTGGGAATCTTGGGAGCCATCATAGAAATAGAATGTACCACCACACCCTTCTACATGCAGGGGTAATGGTGATACATTAGTTGTGAATCCTACCTTCAGGAGACTCTCAGCCTAACAAAGGCAGTGGATGTATAACAAATGACCATTCCATGAGATATGTTCTATAATAGAGGTATGTTCAATGTTTAGAAATAACACAAAAGTGGTAACACGAACATTGGGCTTTGTGAGATAAATAGGAGTTCACCAGGCAGGCAAGTATGGGAAAGAAGAGATATGGATTAAGTAGGATTGGCTTGAAATAGTATGGTGTGATTAAGAAACTACAGCAATTTCATTTTGCTAAGACTTCAGCAAATGCGCTGAGCATTTTTATTTGCTTTATTTTGACTTTTCTTCTTTTTTAAAAAAAAGAAAAGAAAAATAGTTGCCTTAAAGCCTGCTTGATGGACCACATGTATGTGTGTGTGATATGTTTCTGTGACTCATCCACTTGCAACAATCAGGAAAATAACACTGAGAGAAAAATGCATAATAAATTAACACTCCAGCCATATGAGAAAATGACCTTCTGGTTTCCTGTGGAACATGTGGACCTTTTACAATGAAAAGCTTCCCTTGAAATAGTGTTTCTTTCCTGCATGACAGGAATCAGTTCACACCTACAGACATAACAGCAGCAAAAGTCAAGGCAATTTCAGAACCCCTGAGCACAAAGAACAGCAACCAAAGTTGAAGTCTGGGAAATCCCAGTGCCTGAGGTGACACATGCTGAACTGTACCCCACATGTGACACTTTCATAACTTGAAACAGGATTCACTTCTGAAGCTTGAGGTCTTCTGACTCTTCCACCACAATATGTAAACACAGACCAGAAAGAAAATGACTCTAAAAAATACAGAAGCCTTTATGTCAACTCCAAAATAGCTCTTGCACCAGCAAGAAGATGACAATACTGCAAACAAAAATGCAACCATCTTGTAGGCGGCTTGGGACTAAGTGTTTCACTTTCATTGTCAACAGTCTGACGTGGGATATTTTCTAGTTACTCAGACCTGCTCAAGTTCGTCTGCCTCTCCTGACAGGCCATATCACAGAGGGGAGAGTACTTTTGATACATTAGGATCCCTGGATTCCAGTCTCAAATGAATTTGTTCTTTCATTCACCCAGGACTGTCAGAGCACAAGTGAGTTTTCCACTTATTGGATAAGTGAGTTTTCCAGGCAACTGAAAATTTTCGCTAGCCACAATATGTTTGTACTTTTATTGTTTAAATATGGCAAATTCTTCTAAGATATGGACTATATTAAGAGTGTGGGCCCTGGAGCCAGGAGCCTGGGTTTGAATCCCAGCTGCACACTTGCTTGCTGAGTGACGTTGGGCAGGGGACTGAACTTCTCTGTGCCTCTGGGGAGAATGATAGTCCCTACTTCATAAAGTAGTTGTGAAGTTTAAATAAGTTAGCTATGTGAAACACTTAGAACAGTACCTGGCACATAAAAATCATTTCAATAAGTAGTATTGTTATTCTATAAAATAGAATACAAAATATAGAACATAAGTGAGGCTTTTCTTCTCGGGGTCATCATTATTAACACTAAACAAAGTATCAAGTGTATATATATGTACGTGCAACTACACACCCACACTCGCTAAATATATATAAATACACACACATACACGCATATGTATATGTACATGCATCTATATGCACACACACTATATATACAAATATATAAAATCATGCCTTCATGAACCACTGTAATATATTAGGGGACTACATTTACCTTAAGTGACCTCAGAAGGTGGTTTTTAATGCCTTGGCCTCCCTCTTTTAAATATCCTTGTCTCTCTCTCATTGGTCCCACTGCTAGCAGTCAGGTCTGGCTATGTCTGACTCTCTACCCTCCCTAAGTTGTTCTTCTATTCTTCCATGACTGGGAAACCATATTACAAAGCTCCTTAGAACTGTGGCTAAAATAAGAGCACAGAGATCTGAAGGCAAGTCTTAGAGGCTCCTCTCTGAATAGAATGTATGGGCTTTGACATTAGGGAATTGTGTCACTGATTTTGTCTGATCCAAGAGCGGTGTTTACCTTACTTTCTGGATCATGATCATGTTCTAAATCTGTGGTTCTCAGCTGCTTTCATAGGGCTTTCAGGCTATGTGAGCAAATTTCAGAGGCCACCATGGTGGGATTGGTGGTAGGCAAGGAGCAGTTATCCAGTAAATCTCTAAGCCCTTCACTTCTGCTTCAACCAGAGAAGCTCTGATACATGTTTTATATATAGGGGTTCTGCCTATGATGCCCTTTGAATAAAGGGTGTTCCTGCTAAATCAATAAATAAAGTTGGCAACTACTGTTCTACAGTCATGTTTGCCAGATAAATGACATCTGGACATATACTCTTTTCTGTATGTTTAAAATATTTCAAACAAAAAAGAGAGTCACAAGCTAAACTATCACTAGGATTAAACGTAACAAGAATTCACACACAATAAGACTAGGGATCTATAGAAAGCATTTCCAAATAAGCCACCATAACTATGATTTTGTCAATTTTTTAAACCCCATATCCCACCACAGAGCCACCAAGTTAAAAGTAAATAAATTTAAAATAAGTTATAATTTTGAGAAGTCTAAAATGTCAAGATGGATACAAATAGACAAAATTGAGTGGCATGGTTGAGAAAAGGAGAATTGTTAACAATAACTTGTCAGTGTTTTTCTGGACTCATGAAAAGAGATTCCAATAGCTAATACCATGTTTCTAATCAGAAACATCTCTAGGGTGAAGATGGACACATTAGCACGATGTAAAAATGACTTTTTGGCAATATTAAGCTTCCTCTTGTTCTAACTATCCTAACAGTTAGGATTGTTTTGGCTGCAAGAAACAGAAAGATACAAAAGAGCGGTGGTTTGAACAAGATCAAAGTTTACTTCTCTCTCACAGTCGTGGAGTCTGGAGGTAGTTAGTCCAGATCCACAGTATCAGGGACCCAGGCCTGTTCTACTCTATTGCTCTGCCATGAGTGGTTTTCACTCTCAAGACCCCGTCTGGTCCAAAACGGATCCTAGAGCTCCAGACATTATGACTACATTCCAGCAGAAAGAAGAAGAGTAATCCCATTTCCTCCAAGGAGTCTTCTAAGAAGTTTCACATACCCCTTCTGCTTACTTACTTCTTATGAACCACTTGGTCACATGGCCCCACATCACTGCACAGAAAACAGGGAAATGCATTCTTTATTCCAGATAGTTTTATGCCCAGCCAAAAATCAGGCATTATATTACTATGTAAAAAAAGGGGAACACATACTGGATGACAACCAAAGTCTCTACCATGCCAACTCACCTTCTAATTTCTATTTTGACTTTCTGGGCAACCCCACCCAACCAGATAGAGTGGTACCCCATTGTTCACTCTTCCCCCAATTTTATTTTTAAAAATTAGTTTTGAAGTCAATATAAGGCCAAAACACTTAAGTACTTATTATGTCTTATACAATGGAATATTATTCATCAATAAAAAGGAACAAACTATTATTAATATATGGAACTATATCAATGAATATTAAAATAATTATGCTCAGTAAAAACAGCCAGACCAAAAACTGGAGTACATGTTTGTCTTAGCCTGTTTTGTGTTGCTCATAACAGATTATCTGAAACTGAGTAGTTTATAAAGAAATGGAATTTATTTCTTACACTTTTGGAGGCTGGGAAGTCCAAGGTCAAGGAGGTGCTTCTGGCAAGGGCATTCGTCCTGGTGGGGACTCTCTGCAGAGTCCTGAGGTGGTGCAAGGCGTCACATGATGACAAGGCAAGAATGTGTTCATATGCTAGCTCAAGTTTCCCTTTCTCTTCATATAAAGCCACAAATTCCACTCCCGTGATAATCCATTACTTAATTAACCCATGAATGAATTGATCCATCTTCAGGGCAGAGCCCTCACAATCCAATGACCCTCTAAAGGCCCCATCTCCCAACACTGCCACTTTGGGGATTAAACTTTAACATGGGTTTTGGAGGAGACATTCAAGCCATTGCAATGTTGTATAAGTCCATTTATTCAAAATTCTAGAAAATGCAAACTAATCTATAGTGCCGGAAAGCCAAACAGTGTTTTCTGGGAACAGTGGGAGGAAGGAGGGAAAGCCTGCAGAGGTACACAGGTAACGTGGGCTGATGGATGCCTATATTATTTTGATTATGGTGATGGCTTAATGGGTGTAAACAGCTATAAAAACTCATCATGTGAAAAACTTTAAACACATGCAGTTAATTCTATGTCACTTATACCTCAATAAAGCCATAAAATATTTTTCAGAAAAGAACCTATTACATGTCTGGCATGTGTTAGAAACTGGGGATACAAAATAAGATATGGGTCCTTTTCTTAAAGGCTCACAGTTCAGTGAGTCATTCTGATGAATAAAGTAGGCTTGTGAGTGTAGATGGCGTGAATGGATCCTGAGCACCCCTGAGTAAGTGGACTAAATCAAGGCACTCAGCCTACAAAACTGAGGACCCAACACCGTCCCATGAGTCCAACTATCCCCCAAAACCCTGCCTGATATAGCCCATCAGTCTGAACCATCTTACAATAAGGAGTAATTATGTGTATACACTACTCTTTAGATCTATTTCTACATAAAGCTATGGATACACATGGGGAATAATATACTAATATTTTAAACATCCCTTAGTAAATTGTGTATTTTCCACTTTTAGACATGAAATTCAATGGCATCCTCTCTTCACTTTTTACATCTGTGTTTCAGAGTCAGGAAGGATCATCTGACAAAGACAAGTAGTTGGTGTAAATGAATCTTCTGAAAGAATAGTCTTGCAAGAGAGCTATGTGGAATTTGCTGTTTCCAATGACCAACACCATTCATGTCTTGACGCCTCTTGATACTGTTCTTGGAGCATGTGCAACAGTATGAGAGAGCAGTGCTAAGCTTCGGAAGACTGAGATGTGGGCTCAGAGGCAAATACTCTGAAACCTGTTCTTTATTTTTCTCCTCAATTTTGCCCCTCTAGTTCTCAGGGCTTATGAAGGTTAATAGGACCTGCCCTTAGAACTGAAAGGTGTTGCTCCTACCATTTCCACTTTGGGAAAAAAAAATCATTAGTTGTTGTGCAGATGGCTTCATCATTAAAAAGTAACAAGGTTTGATCAATTCAAAATTCATGACATTTTTGGTTGTCACAACCAGGGGGAGAGGGGTTCTCCTGGCATCTAGTGAGTTGAAGCTAGAGATGCTGCTAAACATCCTACAATGCACGGGACAGCCATTGACAGCCAAGAATTATCCAGCCCAAAATGTCAGTAACGGTAAGGTTAAGCAACCTGGCCTGGGTCCACAGAACCAGCGGTGGGTACAGCCAGCGTCCACCAGCATGCTCACGTCGACTGTAGATATCTCTGTCCAGCTCCACATACATGAGGTCACTTTGATAGCTGGCATCAGTCATGGTAGGAGTATTTACACCACAGAAATCAGCACACTCTACAAATCAAGGTGATTTTATTTCTGAGAGCCAGTTGTTAAATATTTACCAACACACCACTACTCAGAAATTGCCTGAGATAACGCAAAACCCCAGAGTGCTTTCAGCAAAAGGCTGTACCATAGTGAAACCAGAGGTGATTAGCAAGGAGTCTGACCTCATAACATCACCATGACAACAATGACAAAGAGCAAGGGAATGGTATAAGGGACATCGTGGGCAAATATTTGAAGACTTTCATGCTTTGTTTTGTTTGCTTACTCATATATGCCCTGCCTTCATCCAAAGAGCATTTGAGGGGTCAATTCAGGAAATAAACAACTGGCTTGTTTATTACTCCTAAGAGGAAAATCACAATGGAATAATAGTAATACATTTAATTTTGAAAACTTGACATAAAAAAATAAAGCTCAACACACCACATGTGCAAAGCCTGAGGAGCAGTCCAGTTGTCCTTCTGCACCTGGCACAGCCGACTGAGAGGTGCATTTCCTGTGGGGTCCTGGAAGGTGGAGAAGGTTGACTCTGCTAGACCCCCCACAGAGAACCGCAGGGCCTCCTCTCACTTCCAGGGCTCCACACAGAAGATGGATGCCCCACAGAAACTCAAGCTGCATTGAGGGAAACCCTTTCCCAGTTTGCTCTTTATTGCTGTCTTGATATTTGCCTTTGGTTGCTATGGCAAAATCTGGCATTGGAATTTTTCTGGGAACAAATAGGAAATAGTTGTGGGGGAAAGTTCAAGACCCTACGCACATTTAGGTTTGGTTATAAACACTCATAGTAAAACAAAGCATTGACTCATTAAACCCAAAACAAATGAATTTTTTTAAAATCCCCATTCAAAAACTCTTACTTGTTCCAGAGGTGACCAGCTAGAAAGCTATTTGTTCTGTAGATAATGTCACCAGCAAAATGAACTAACAGGGTGGAGTACTGAGCACTTCGGGTGCTGATCACCCTGTGCCAAGACACACTCTGCTTTTAGTATGTTTGATTTCTGGAGCTGGAAGAGCTGACCCCACACAGAAGAAATTTTCCACTTGTAAGAGTTGATTATTTTGTCCAGACTCACTGGAGGGAATGCCAAGACCGCAGCCATTCAAACTCCAGCATCAAGGGTCTGGAAAAGCTCACAAGGGCAGGCAGGGCTGTGACACACCTTGAACCCAGATGTTGGGTATCCCTTTGTTTTAGTCTGTCTTTCTCTAAGGCCCCTACATCTGAGATGTTGTTCCTGAATCTCCACCTTTCACCTAAGCCCAACTTGATCTCTCAGTTCACTTCCACTGACCTGGCTCCTCGAGCGAGCCTGACATGTGGGAAGAATTGCCACCCTTACAAAGTGATATGAAAAGGGTGTGAAGGTCCCCTCCACCCTGCATAGGCTGGCCAAGGTGGCTGTGTGTCCACAGCATAGAAGGTTGCTGTCACAATACAAAGGCTACTAGGAGATATATGGGAGAGGTACCATCTGGCTCCAACCTACTTTTTCCATGCTATCCCCTACGACTCCCCAACAAACTACTCCACTCCAGTCAGGGTCATACCTCACTGTCTCTTGCATCCACCATAGAAGCTTCAGAAATAATAATAACAATATGTGACCAAATACAGCAATGTTCACTTAGAATTCCTCTAAAGGAGAACAAATTTGTTCAGAGGAAATACTTTGGGAAGCCATCTGAGGAGGAAAGGCGAGACCTCTAGGGTGTATCCGAATACCAAACAGTGCTCATTTGACCTACTGTTCATAAAATAAGGATGGAAGGAAAAAGCAGAAAGCAGTGGGAGCCTGGGCCTATGTGGAGGGGACTAACAAGGTAATAACTGTAAGACCAGCTATTTTTCTAGTACTCACCACTGCCTGGCACCATTCCAATCTCTTTACAACTCAACTAACTCTTACAGCAATTCTATGAAGTCGTTAGTGATATTATCCCCATTTTACAGATGGGGAAACAAAGGCCCAGAGCAGCTCAGTAACTTGCCCAAGGTTACCTGACTAGTGAAGATGGAGCTAGTCAGTGACAGTCTGACTCTAGAACCTGTGTTTTGACCCATTCTACTCAACCCCTAAGTGGGGAAGCCTCTGCTTGCAGTTGAGGAAGGACAGCAAAGCAGAAGAGTGCAAGGATTTTATCAAACAGGAGAAGCTGCCAGTGGAAGACACGCCGTCACCTTATGTGTCACTACGAAAGTAAACATGCTGTGGATTATACTATGACACACTGTCACAGGAAGACAGATTCTAGCCTCAGAGCTATCTAATAGTCAAATACGAAAAGGCTCATCTTAGAAATGATGACTCTGTAGGATGGGAACCTGTTTGCTGTGGGGTGCACAGTGAAAGCTGCTCCTCCGTCCCCCCTTTGAAATCTTCAGTAACATCCACATTTCTCACGAATGATTTTGTGGGTACGTATTCTTGGGCGGACGTGGCGGCAGTCATGGAAGTGCCATGTGTGTGTATGTGTATGTGCATGTGCACAGGTGCAGGGCAAAGTTCAAACTTTACTCACCCTACATTTAGTTACACAAAGAAAATGTAGCATCATTATTTTCTGCAATTGATCTAATCTTTCTCCTGAGCCCTTCACCTTACTGAGTAAAGAAGGAAAATTAAGTGTCATCCAATCCAATAATTTCAAACAGTCTCCTAGATATTTAGTCTTGTAGTTTTCCTCCCCCACTTTCCATTCCTCTCCAAGATGGCCCTGGGAGGAAGAGTTTACCTCGTGGCGGCAGGAAAAGAGAGGGAGGTCCTGGGTCCATGTGGTTCATAGGTACAGGCCTTGGACCATCCTCCTGTCCCTCTGTTGGCCACCCTGGAAAGCTTGACTGTGAAGCCTGTGCTGACCAATGTCTGCTGTGGCCTCTCTTGGCATGCCCAGGGCCCAATTGACTCTTGGTCCACTTAGGTCCTCGCAGGAGTCCCACATCCTCCTGGAGTCTGGCTCTGTTCCCCATTTATCTCCATCCTGGGCAGTGCCTCTGGAGGCATCCCTGGCAAGCTCATCAGCTGGGGTTAGTCAAGGCACTCACAGCACGCTTTCTCAAGGAGCTTGGGTGTGACTTCCAAATCCTCCCCATCATGGTACTTTGCCAGCCACTGCACTGAATTTGGCATATCAAATAAGCTATTCACCTTCCCAGATCCACTAGTGATGCCCTGAGAGGCACACCTGTTGGCAGCTGCCTGTGCCCAGGAGACAATAATCACCTGAAGGGGGAACACGAACATCATACAATCCTGCAGTTCATACTAACAGAATTAATAGAGATCATTATCGCCTGCTGAACACATTAGCATGTATTCTAGTTCTAGTGGATACTCAATAAGTCTCCAGCTTAGTCCATGATTTTAGACTGGAGTTCCATGAAGGCGGGGACAATGCTTATCTTGTTCATCATTGTATCTTCATGCATAAAGGGCATTACATTAATATTTATCAAATGCATGTTAAAGTTTAATAAGGGGAGAAAAGCAAGCCATTTACATTGAAGGGTGATGTTGTCTAAGCCAGTGGTTCTTAACTGGGAATAATTTTCCCCCCAGGGGACATTTGGCAACATCTAAAGACATTTATGGTTGTCACAACTGGCGTCCAGTAGGTAGAGGCCAGAGAAACTGCTCAACATCCTACAATGCACAAGAAAGCCTCCCCAAAACAAAGAATTATTTGGCCTAAAATATCAACAGTGCTAGGGTTGAGAAACCCTGATTTCAAGATTTGGGAGTTACAGACCATGGTGTGCTGGTAAATGTGAACGACATGCTCTCTGGGTAAGGGAGGGAGCCCGATTTGTAATGTTTACCAATTTACATGGTATAAATACTGCAACCATAGCTAATTTCAAGCTCCAACATGACATCATGAAATGCAGAGTTGAGAAAAGAGGGCATAGTAGAGCACTGTCATATACTGTTTCCACCATAGTTACAACAGACGTAAATAACCTCAAGAGCATAGATAATAGTAATGTGTAGTAAAATAATTAGAAAGTGAAGAATTTGGAGTATTATTGCCTTAATCTTTCATGAAACGTATTTAAATATAAGTTTATAATTTTTTTATTGATTATGCATACTCATGGGGCACAAATCAGACCATCACCACCTGTCCCCAAGATGTGATGATCAGATCGGTACTATCAGCATTCCTATTACCAATAAATTGCAATTATTCCCCATGCCCCCCCAACCTCTCCCTGATCTCCCTCCCCTTCCCCTTCCCCACCTCCAGCAACCCTAACTCTGTTCTCTTCCTCTGCAAGTCCAATGCACCACTGTGGTCTTTCTTTCCTTCCTTCTTTCTCTCTCAGCTCCCACTTATGAACAAGGATGTGCAGTATTTTTTTCTGCTGTGCCTGGCTTATTTCTAATTTAATTTTTATAACAGCTGTATTTAATAACCAGCTCATAAAATTCCTGAAAATTTAACATTGGCCCTTGCAAGCCCACATGAGCCAGTGCCAGCACAGCCCTGGCTAGGGATAATGTAAATGAAAATAGAGAAATTAGAGGGTTAAAGGGAGGTAAGCAGACAATGTGTAAAGGTAAAACTACACCCTTGGCCTGTGCAGTGAGAGGGAGATGAAGAGCAACTGGGAAGACATCCCGAAGCATGGAGCACCTTGTGAGATAGGAAAGTGGGAGATGCTCAGAGAAGGAAAGAGGTTGAGGTTTGTTCCCTAATGGTTGATTGACCCCATTCCCTCAACTGTAAAACATTTAAAATTCAGCTTCCTCTCTTCAACTATCTCCAAGCAACTGTAAAAGCAAAGTTGACTATTTACCTTATGTGATGGTTACTTTTAGGTGTCAACTTGACTGGATTAAAGGATACCCAGATAGCTGGTAAAACATTACTTCTGGGCATGTCTGTAAGGATGTAGGGTGTTTCCAGAAGAGATTAGCATTTGAATCCATGAACCGAGTAAGGAAGATCTACCATCAACCAATGTGAATGGACACCATACATCGGCTGAGGGCCTGGACAGAACAAAAAGGCAGAGGAAAGGCAAATTCTCTTTCTCTCTCTTCTATAGCTGGGACACCTATCTTCTTCTGCCCTTGGACATCAGAACTCAAGGTTCTCTGGCCTTTAGATTCTGGGACTTGCTCCAGCAGCCCCCCAGGTTCTCAGGCTTTCAACCTTGAACTGACAGTTACATCATCAGGTTCCCTGATTCTCTAGCTTGCAATTTTCTAACTTGTAGATGGTACGCCATGAGACTTCTCAGCCTCTGTAACCTTATGAGCCGATTCCCATAATAAATCCCCTACCATTTATATATATGACCTATCATACACACACACACACACACACACACACTCTCTCTCTCTCTCTCTCTCTCTCTCTCTCTCTCTCTCTCTCTCCTGGTTCTGACTAATGCACCATACTATAAGCAAAAGCAAATAAAAACAGTATTCCTCAGTACCTCCTTTAATGTAAAGGGAGAAGTAAATAGAATTTAAGTGGGAAAATGTATATATATAGTTTCCTATTTTCTTAAGAATAAGAAAACCGAGTACTACAAGGGTACTTCAAAAAGTTCATGGAAAAATAGAATTAAAAGGTAATACGAATCTTTCTATGAACTTTTTGAAGTGCCCTCATATCTGCTATAGTGTCCCACCATATCATGCAGGATTAATAAATAATAAGTAATTACCAGCAAATATTAAACCATCTACCGTCCCCACAGGTGAGAGGAGAATGCACATTAGCATGAACACGTTCAAATCAGTGAGTCTTCCCTCTGACTCCCCCAGGAGAATCTGGCCAAGAAAAGGCAACTGTTGCTTATGTGCGTGTTTCAGGAGTTTATCCAGAACTTGAGGTCATCGTGGCTAGAGAAGTAACTAGGCTGAAGATCTGATACTGCTTGCCGAACTTCATCCATTTCTACAAGTTTGGGAAGAGCCCATCAAGATCTCAAGACAGAGGGCTGGGGTAGCGTATCTCCCACCCCCCAGCCCTCATAGATTAGAGCTGCTGAATATGGAGAAGTCCGTTGAGCCCCAGAGAGGCCAGTGGGTCTCTTTCCACAATTCCACTCCATCTCTGCTGGGAGCATCTACCATCCACCTACCTTAACTGACCCATCCACATTTTTCTGTATAAAAATCCTCAGAAGTCCAAATCTCAAAAATACATACACATGTGAAAATAGGATTTAGCAGAGAGAATACAACATGGAGAAGCAGTACTGCACTTAGGCCCAGGAAAGAGGGGCCCCTGGTCCTCCTCTGGCTGTGCCCCTTTCCATGGGGCGAAGAGTGTGGGGGACCATGGAGACATGCCCTCCTGGAGCCTGCATGTCCTCTTCCAGACCATGCTCTGGGTACCAGAGACTGAATTCCCCATCCAAGTGGTCTCAGACTCACTTGCAGAGCTTTCCTCAGGCCCTTTATCTCACAGGCAGGCCATACCTACCATACACACACCCATAAGCCCAAGAAGTGGCCAGCGGCGACTGTTTGCAGGGATACAGCCTGGCCATGCAGGTGGGGGGTCCACACACATGCGTTCACTGCCCCTCTCATGTGGACTGCCAAGGTGGGAAGAGACAAGGGACGGGCAACAGGCTGAGGGCCAGGAGTCTGCACCCTCTGAGCCACTGTGTTCCTGCATGGTGCTCCAGGAGTCCCCGGATTTGGAATCCACATCTGCCCTTCTGTGCAGGTTTATTTGTCAAGGCAGAAGGATGGAACATATTTTATTTAACGGTTTGTCAGCTTGATTTATAACTTTTAAATATTCAGACAAGGTGCATGAGTTTCCGTTTTTACACTTGCCACGGCCCCCCGTAAAAGTGAGGGCAGGGCCTGGGGAAGAGAAAATGTTTTTAAGGGAGGAAAGGGAGGTGGTCTCTGGATCAAAAAGGACCAAAATTGTTTCTTTGTTGTGTGGTGCTTAAAACAGTGTCTGGCACATACTAAGTTCTCAAATATTTGGGGTTTTGTTTTGTTTTTTTAAAAAAAGATGACCAGTAAGGGGATCTTAACCCTTGACTTGGTGTTGTCAACACCATGCTCTCCCAAGTGAGCTAACCGGCCATCCCTATATAGGGATCTGAACCCACGGCCTTGGTGTTATCAGCACCACACTCTCCCGAGTGAGCCACGGGCCAGCCCCATTTATGTTGAAGGAGAAGGGAAGGAAGAGGGAAGAAAGAAGGAAGAAATTTGTTTTAAGCCTTTGACACTTTCAGGAGTTTGTGATATGGAATCAGAGAGGTCGGAATTCAAGTCCTGTCTCTGCAACTCTACCTGTGTGTCCTTGGGCGATTATTCAACATCTCTAATCCTCCATTTCCTCATCTGGAAAACGAGAGTGCCACGCCTATCACATGTAAGGACAAATGCATAAGGACTAACTATTTATTCTCATTATCATCGTCACCTTCATTACATACTCCATCTCCTCAGCCCACTTAATTTAAGTCATATGTTGAGGATCAGTTTGTTTTACACAACTGCAGGAAGGCTATTGCCACTAAGGTGCCCTATGCAGAGAGAGAAATATTTCATGATCCCCATTTCAGCCCCGTCAACATCCTCAAATGCCCCCGACCACCACAGCGGGTGCTGCTGGTACCCTCCCATGCTGGGCACTGACCACTCCATACTCGGCAGCCGGACTCCCAATTGCCAGCGCCAGCATTTCTTTGCATAAGGGCATCCTCAGGCCTCCAGAGACCACTTTGCCACCCACATGGCAGGAAAGCCTTCAACCAATCACGAATGGAAGTGGGTAGAAATACCCCAGCTCTCTCATGCCTAGGGAAAGATAACTCTGAGGTGCCTGTTCTATACTGAATTCCAGGAGAGTCATGTTCCAGTTACCCTCAGTGATTACCTCCCTGATAAGGAAGCTTTGGTTGCCACAAAACAAGTAGGCTTGAGTATGGCCAGGCCAGTTCCCATGGCCAGAGTTCCTTCTGCTCAGTGTTCATGCCTTACTGCTTGTTAAATATTTTGAAAATCACCCCTTCACATTTAACCAATAAATTGTTCCCATAAGTGCTTCTTGAGAAACACAAATATTCTACAAAACTAGATCCAACAGCAATTTCACCTAATAAACTAATGTTTGTTTATTTTTTTTCTCCTTTTTCCTACAATGTAGGGCATTAAAACTCATTAGTTAAGTGAAGGAGAATAGACAATAAAAGATCATTCAATGCTTCCACCCACATACAAAACGCCAGCAAACACCACGGATGTTTATGTTATTGTTGGAAGTTTTGCCATATGTGTAAGGGAGGTACCATGTTTGCACACAGTGTACCGAATAGGGCATCTGCTCTTAAGTACTTTTGTTCTTGCCAGCGACCTCAGGGCTTGACAAATATGTTGTCTCTGTGTTTTTATTTATTATCTCATAATCCTTTGAAGGGCGACAAATTCTGAGATTATAACAAATATAGAAAGATCCCAATACAAATATAATATAATAAAAAGATGACCTAGATCTAGGGTAGGTGAATGCCAACCCAAACAGTGGCTAAATTGGGCAGCTGTTTGCAATTAGGTCCGGTTAACAAGTTTTAAACCCAGCGTTACTGGCAACCTCTTTGAAGTGTGTTGCTCCACGAAGGTTTTGCTTGAAAGGGGTTTCCCAACTGGAACCAGTCTGAATCCACAGCTGAACTTCCCATTTTGACTTCGTGCCTCGTAGAGTTCACAATCTTAATTCACTTTCCTCCGATTTGTGTGTATATATTTCAGACATGTAATGACATGTCTGGGAAGGCGTCTTTGCCAAAAAGGACCTTTGTGGAAACAGGAAGGACTGCAAGAGGGCAGGGCTGCTGTGCTCCAACTTGCGTTCTGTTGAATTGCCAAAATCTACAGAAGAGAAAATTGTAAAACAATATTTATTTACTCAATAAAGCTTCTAAAGCATTGCCTACTCCGAAATAAAAGCTCCATGAGGGCAAGAACGCTGTCTGGTTCATCACGTATTCCTTGTGCTAGGCTGGCACACAGCAGGCCTACAGTAGATGTTAGTCAAATGAAAGAATGGATATTTACTGAGTGAGTAAATGAATGCATGAATGAAGTAATAAGATAAATAAGTTATATACATATGCTTGGAAAACACAAGCTAAGTTCCCTTACCTACAAAGGTGTGCACACAAACATGCATAAAGGAAGAAAATTATCTTCGTTCTCCTGATTATTTTGTTGGTGCCACCTATTTGGGGATAATTTGAGACTTAAATCTCAGCTCCATTTTTCATATATAACTAAAGGTGGGGAATGAAAGGTTTGGAGAAATGCACCTAGAATGGACTTGGCACTTGGTAAGCACATAATAAAAATCTGAGGACTGATGCGGGAAGAAACTACACCATGCTTGGTTCCCTAACCTCTGACCAGAAGAGCCTCTGCCATCTCAGGGTTTCACTCCTTGTCCATTTTCTTTTCTTTTTTTTTTTTAAAGGTGCTTTTTAAAAAAAAATTATCAATATAAAATGTAGTTGACTTTCCATGTTCTAAGTCTTGTTCACTGACTTTCCTGCAGGTCCTTCTCAGTCACAAACACTAGGCCCAGCCCTATGGGAGAATTTTGGAAGAAAAGACGGAGATCATCTTCCTTCCCTCCAGCCCTCATCTCTGAGACAGAGGAGTCAGTGGCTTTACTGCAGGTGAGGTAAGATGCTTATTCAGGAGATGCTCTGCTGACAGTGGGAGAGATGCTAGGAGGCAAGGCTTCAAAAGCTAAGTTGCCCATTAAAATGCAGATTCCTGGCTCCAAGCCCCCAAAAGGTTCAGGCTCAGTAGCTCTGGGTTGTAACCCAGGAGTATGCATATTAACTACCACCCTGGTGATTCTGATGCAGATGATAAACTAGTAGAGGCACTGGGCTAGAAGGAAAGCATTCTGGAAAAATGTTCATCTGAGTGAAAAAAAGTAATTCCACATCTGGTTGGCTGGTGCCATCCTGGGGTATCCTTCACAGAAGTTCTCAAGCATTCTCTAAACGAGATTTAACTTACACAATCCAGCAACCCAGAAGTTTAAAAGTTGAAAAGGGTTTTAGCCTCCCAGAAGTCTGAAAACTCACTACTATCGAAAGGGTCCTCAAGCACAATTTGGGTAGACATCCACATTTCCTATGTAGAAGACTCACTTTTTCCTTTAAAGAAAATCCAAAGTTTGAAAGTATCACAGAAACAAAAAGAAAGATAACTAGAAAATAGTGGTTGGAAATGTTGATGCTAAGGAAAATCAAGGAAGAGGAGCAGAGTTTCTGACATCTGAAATTGCCCATGTGACAAGGTCTCAGGACAGAAGGGAGTGCTGAAACAGAGCTAGACTCCATTAAAGTATTGGAATGACAAGTTCCTGCAACTTGATAATTTAGAGACTTGTAATGTATCTGTCCATACAATAGCTAATTTCAGAGTCAGAAACCTGGAAAATCCCAAACAAATGGTCTGTTAACATAAAGGATCTCAATGGTTTAAATTCTCCGTATATCATGCCTGCATGAAAGGATTCCTCCATAAACAGAGGAGCAAGACCACACTGCCTTATATCAAGATCCTTGCAGCTTGTATAAAAGGGGGCATTATTTTCCATTGGGCATGTGGTTTCTTTACAATTTCATACACACACCACCCCTAGCCTATCTTTGCACATGACAGAAAACTCTTTTGGCAGGTTCTTAAGTAATAAAGGCCTAAGCCTTTTATACTACGTTGGGAAGCTCAAGGCTACAGACTGGGCTGATGCGTCTACAGCAGCCACTGGTCAGACTTCAGTCCGTCTGTGAGCTGGCCGTCAATATCTATTCCCTTCCTGCACCCTCTACCCTGCAGCCAACAATCTATTTGTTCTTGGACCTCTCTGAATAAACAAAGATACCTATTCTTTGTTTACTTGCCATCAAATATGGTTAAAAAAATTAAGTGGTAAGTGTATGTAAGCATTTTATGTCAATTACATAACATATGAGATTCAAATCTATGTCTGTTGACTCCCAGCCATTAGGCTCACGGCAAGGGCCTTATGACTATACAATGGATATGGATGTGTTACCCATAAAGGAAGGGACGTAGGAGAAGGTAAAGCAGTCAAAACATGCTGGTTTATGTTGTGGTAATGCTCCCAAAATCTCAATGGCAAAAATAAAAAAAGAGGCAGGGGGTGGAGGCTGCTCCATAGATCTTTACTACTGGACAGAGGCTAAGGAGGTGGCCATGGCATGTTGCCAGTCATGGGGGAGAAGGAAAGACAGCTCTGCACAGCCTCACACCAGCAATTAAATGCTGGGTCTGGCAGTGACACACATCACTTCCATTCATATCTTGTCCAGAACTGATCACATGGCCTAACCACTCACTGGTCACCCAACTACAAGGGGGCCAGGAGGTGAAATCCGACTCTGTGCCTGGAGGCCAAAGATTCAGAAATGTTTAGAGGACAAACTAATGACCACCAAAGAAGAAAGAGAGCAAGGGAGGAAGGGAGGGAGAAGACCCAGCAACTGACTGTTGCTGAGCAAGACACACGGAGAAGTCTTACCTGCTGTCACTGAATGGACCCTGGTCCTGACTGAACAGCATCTACCTCTGCCTAGAAAATCCTGTGAGGCAGAGGGTATGTCCCAAAACATAATCCAGCTTTCATCCTGACATTTAAAGTAATGATCAAGCACTTCTATAAGATCAAGGTTCTAGCAGCAGCAGGTGTTGCTTTGTAATTATTTTAAAATAACAGTCTCTTTGTTAATTATAGAATCTTTCTTAAAAGTTTTCATTTGCCATGAAATAGGCATTCTTATTATTGACTTTAGTAACAACGTTGATCAGGCCTTTCTGAAACATCATTGCCTAGGTGGTGAAGAACATTTAAAAGGTTCGTTACCCTGTGACCCCATAATTCTACACCAAAAAGTTAGTCCTAAGGCAATAAACAGAAATATAGATAAAAATTTACATAAAATAATATTTTCTATAGCATTATGATTAATACTCCAAATTGGAAGTAACATAAATGTCCAATAAAGGGGGATTGGTCAAATAAATACTGCTACATCCATATGCTGGAATACTGTGTATCTATTGAATGAAATGGCTCAGCAGGCTGGTGTGTTGATACAACAGACTATTATATTGCTATTTGGGATCACAATTATGAGAGTTACCTACAAATGTATGCAAAGAACTACATGAAATAATGATAACAGGACAAAGTAGAAATTTTAACAACATACACATTAAAATTCTACATAACATAAGCCAGGTCTATATTAAATTCAGAAGAAATTAGGGTATATATTTGATGTTTCAGGGGGTTGCGTTTTTCTGATGATTTCCAATTTGTGTTCAAATGTTTTGTTCAACTCTTGTCCAGTTGATGAAAGGAGAAAAACAAGGAAGAGGAGAAAACGGTAGGGGAGGAGAAGAAAGAAAGAGGAAGAAAGAAGAAGGGGAGAAAGTAGAAATAGAGAGAAAGAGAAGGGAGAGTGGAGGGAGAGACCCAGTGAACTGGCTGAGGGTTTCTGGGGTATGTGGTGCTTGGTCTGGCCAGTCCCCAGTTGGTAATGTAGACCAGCAAGGCTAAGTGACAAGTCTGTGTTTGGTGTCAAGATGGTGTTGTGCAGCCATCCCTGGGAGTAACACAGAGGACCTAGAAGCTAGTATTAGAAGAAGTTTTCAAATGAATAAGAAACTTTTTTCAACACAGCAGGCTACCAACAATGAGATAACCATCATACACCCACCAGAATGGATGAAATATAAAGACTGACAGTACCAAGTGATGGGGACGATGCAGAGTAACTGGAACCCTCATACTTTGCTAGTGAGAGTGTAGAATGGTACAACCACTTTTTTGGCCTTTTTAATGTAACTCCACTCCTAGGTATATATTTAAAAGAAATAAATGCATTTGTCCACAAAAAAACTTGCACAAGAATGTTCATGGTGACATTAGTCATAATAGTTCAGATTTGTTCCACATGTCTCCTTTCTCTGGGATGAGTGACTTCCCGGGAAATGGTTTTCTCCAGATGGAGTCCAGGAGGAGCATGAGAAGTCAGAGAAAACTTGTCGTGTCTATTGAAGTGACACATGGTCACTTCTGTCCTCTTTCTATTGGCCAAAGCGAGACACATGGCAAAGCATTTACGGAGCATTTACTACGGGCCTGACTCTTCTCATGCATTTTAATCCTCACAACAACACACTGAGGTGGGCACAATTATTACCCCCTTTTATAGATGATAAGATTTTAAATAATTTTTCCAAGGTCGCAAGACTAGAAAATAACAGGGATTTAAGTGCAGAGGATCAGACTCCACAGCCCCTCCTACTGAACCGGGAGTTAGAAGATCCCAGCTTCAGTTTTTACTCTACCTGTACAGCCATCACACAAGTCTCCAGAGTGAATTGGGGCATCAGTTTTTGAGTGGCTTGAACAAGTCACCCTATCTGGCTTTCAACTTCTTCTTCTGTAAAATGAGAGTTATACTAGACCGATCTCTAAGCTCATTTCCAGCTATAAATTTAATGCCAAGATTCTGTGAACTCAGTGGGACATTTGTCATTAACCTGACAATGGCTGCAAACGGATAACTTGCTAATCACAAGAAGTGATCCCCAAACTACCCCTGATTTCAGTATGAGCAACAGTATTCTTGGAGGTCACAATGAGATAATGAAATCTCTCTATGTAGAATACGTACCAATTTAATTCCCGTTTCTTACATATTAAATTTTGCTTTTTGGTTAATCCTAAAAGCACTAGGAAAAGTACAGTAATTTACTGTAAAATTAAATACTCTGTTAATGCAAGATTTTTCTTCAATTTTTAACTGCGAATTGCAGTTCCCATGAAAGCACTGTGATGCTGCTGGCACCAGAGTCTCACCCTCTGGGCTCAGCACCTTCCCCATGGGGAAAAGCAGAGTGAGGTCGATGCCTGGGAGATGTCTGGGAGAGCTGCCTCTCGGTGCTCACAGGCAAATCCCATTCCCATAAGAGCAAGTGCTGAAATTGCCTAATCGTCTATTGTTACTTAAAATAACCTCCTAACATTTTATGAGGATTTTTAGCAAACATATGAGGGTTCTTCAAAAAAGTTCATGGAAAGATTCATATTATCTTTTAATTCAATTTTTTCATGAACTTTTTGAAGTACCCTCATACTTCTCTGATCTCCACAAATGGACTTACAGACTTAAAAATATGCAGATGACTTCTACTTGTTTGCATCTCTATAATTGCTTGGAACTGTAGTGTTTTGTAAAACTGGATGGATGGATGGATGGATGGTTGGTTGGGTGAAAGGATGGGATGAATGGATGGATGGGTGGATGGGTGGGTGGGTGGATGAACAGACAAACAATCTAACACAGAGACTGTTAGGGATGCTCTTCCCATCATACTCTACCCCTTTCACCTCATTAACTCCCATTTACATGTTGGCTGTCAGCTCAAGCACTGCTTCCTTGAAGAAACTTTCCCTGATCCTCAGTCAAGGTCAGGTTCCTTCATTATGTCCTTTCATAGTGCAATGTTCTGTTCTTCAGAGCACTAATCTGTATGTAGTCATACATTCACCAGAATGATCACATAGATGTTTAATGTTCATCTCATCCAGGCCATAAATTCCATGAGAGCAGGAATCATGTATGTATGAGGTTTAAAAAACGAATGAATAAATGCATGAGTAGGTGAATGTATGAACAGTGGACTCTGAGCTCAGAATTTGGTTATAAAGATGTTTCTACTGTAATCACAGACTTGCAGTATTTAAGAAAAGAAGAGAGCTTCAGGGTTAAACAGCACTTACAGAATAAAAGAATCTTAGAGTTTTGAGGGACCTTTTGTTCAACTTTCTACACAATGTAGGAATATCTGCATTGTGATGATACTTCACCTGCATGAACAGAATGTATAATATATGTAAGACTCGATTTTTGGAATAAGCATTTAATTCCTTGGGAAATGTCATTTGTTATAGTACTCTAAAGCCCAGAGATGTTTAATTTAGTTCACATTACCACATTTTATTCTATAGGATTATTTTGCTCTTGATTTTTCTGTTATAGGTCTACCTAGCTCAATGCAATGCAATAGGTATATAAGCCCAGAGATGTTTAATTTAGTTCACATTACCACATTTTATTCTATAGGATTATTTTGCTCCTGATTTTTCTGTTATAGGTCTACCTAGCTCAATGCAATGCAATAGGTATATGTGTGCGTGTGTGTGTGTGTGTGTGTGTGTGTATATATATAATATATGTATAAACTAAATTATGTGGAAATCATATATTCACCAATAAAATTGAAAGTGCACCAAAGCATTTTCACTTAAAGGAATTTTACAGTTAATTCTTCTAAAATAAAGAATATTTTAAACTTCAGACTATTTGACCTCCTATTTGTGTTTTGTGAGTCAAATTTGTATTTTTTTAAATTTCTTTTTAAATGTCATTGGTTGTGCATATTCATAGGGTACAATGCTGACCGTCACCACTTGTGCCGAAGATGTGATGGCCAGATCAATACTAGCAGCATGCCCATTACCACAAATTGCGATTATTCCCTGTGTCCCCCACCCAATTAATCCCCAACCTCCCTTCCCCTCCCCTCCACCCCACTACACAATCCTAGGTATGCTCTCTCCCTGGGAGTCAAATTTTTAATCTGAGCTTTTTGAAAATGAGACACTACCAATGTACCTATAGTGCAGAATTTTTTAATGAAGAGATTTTTCAGATAAATAACTGTGTATCATTTTATCACCATATATAATATTTGAGGATTAAACTGTTTCTCTCCTAGTATGTTCTAGAAGCCTTGTCGAGACAACTCTGATTCCTCCCGTCTCCTCCCTTCCCAGGTTAGTGCTGTTGGATGTGATGATTCCATCCTGATGATGTCTCAACTCATAGCCTGACCCTGTCAGCTAACTATAATGGTCTTCATCTGTGTGTGCCTATGAGCACAGCTTGTACACACCTGGAGTGTTAGGGAATCAGCTCTTCAGCTGTTCTGCCAACCTGATGCCAGACACACAACTTGTAATAGGGAAGAAAAATAACATGGTGACACTATTAGTTGCTCCCCCATCTTCCTTGCTAGCAGAACCCTGACTGTCCAGGCAGTGTTATGCCCAAATGCAGAAGCAAATTCATGACTGGTCCACAAACCAGGCACATCAATCCTCTTCCCCTTTGCCAGTGATTGGTCTAGGATGGGCACGTGAACCAGTTTTGACCAATGAGATGTGAAGGGTGGAGAGTTCTAGGAAAGACTTTCCTCCTTGATTCAAGGAGAGAGGGCTGGAAGCAAATCACTTTTCTCTCCATTCTCCCCTTCTTTCTTGTTTGGGACACTGTCGTGTGAGGACATGACTCTTGGAATTATGACATCTATCCAGCACCGTGAAAAGAGGTATCGCCAACACATATATATTAGCAGAATGCAAAGAGGAAATGTTGGGTCTTTAACACCATCATCAAGCCACTGCACCAATCCTGGGAACTTGTACATCCAGGTAAGTGAACTAGAAATATCTTCATAGTTTGAGCCACTATTAATCTGGTTCTTGGCTACTTGTAACCAAACACATTCTGACACAAATAACAATGTAGCCAATACCTTATATCAACATGGCACTTCACAGCCATCCAAGTACCCTCACATCCATTAACTCATTTAAACCTGCCAACAGTCCTGGGAAGAGATATCCACTCTTATCCTTTATTTTTACAAATATAGAAACTAAGATTTAGAAAGAATTAGTCTCGTGCAAAAAATCAGAAGAACCAGGACTAGAACTGATTCAAGACCCTTTGCTTTAGTCCATGAGTTGGCAAACTATGGTCCACAGGCCAAATGCAAGTGGACAGCTGATGAACTAAGAATATTTTTTGCACTTTTAAATGGTTGAAAAAAATTAAAAGAAAGATATTTCATGACATGTAAAAATTATGTGAAATTCAAATTTTAGTGCCCGTAAGTAAAGAGTAATTGGAGCACAGCTATGTTCATTCATTTACACATTGTCTACAACTGCTTTAGTTCTGTAATTGCAGAGGTGAGTACTTGTGACCATCTGCATGGCCCACAAAGCCTAAAATATCTACTACCTGGCCCTTTACAGAAAAAGGTTGCCAACCTCTGTTTTAGTCCTATCATGCCTGCTCAAAAAAACCTTCAACAAAAACTACAAAGAGTGGTTAGGACACTGTATTTTACACCCTAGCACAGTGATCTGAGGTTTGGTTTGCGGTTTGTCATTTTTTTACATCCTCTGACTATAACCTACTGACAGCTTCGTAGTCCCCAGGTAGGAGCAGGGAAATTGCGGTTTGTCATTTTTTTACATCCTCTGACTATAACCTACTGACAGCTTCGTAGTCCCCAGACTACCCAGGTAGGAGCAGGGAAACGTCTTGACTAACTGCTAATTAATCAGACTGCCTTGAATTGTCCCCTCAGTAAACACCAGGACACATCTATTTGAAACAATATTTTGATAAAACAGTCCCTCAATCAAAAAGAAAAAAACTAACTCCCATGCGTGCCTCGTGAGGCAGGAGTTTTTCTTCTCTGAGATTTGCCATCACATGAATGTAAATGAATCATGCTAAATCTGATGTAAAACCTACAAAAGACTTCCAGAGATTATAAGCAACCATATCATACAAACCAAGATTAGGCAAACCATGCAAAGTGGATATAAAACAAATAAATCATTTTATTTCTTATTTGTTTTCTTGTTTTGATCTTTGTAACATAATATTTAATGAACACTATATTTTGCTGCGTGAGAAGATATATATACAAACATTTAATACAGTACCTTTTACATATTCTGTCTTCATTAAAAATTAGTTGAACTGAAAATTCCATGAACCATGAGAAAGAATATTTTTAAAACACTTAATTGTTAAAATGGGGGGGGGGTATGTATGCTTAGCACATAAATGCTAGGAGTTGGCATTCTACTAAAATTCATCTGAAAATAAATTTTTTCTCATTTTTGTGGCTTTGGTTTTAACCACTTCATAGAACCCCCAAAACATGCCTTGAAGGATACAATGCCAGCTTTATTCCAAAGCAAGCCAACATGGTTTTACCACAGTTTATGAATCTTTGCATTGTTGAAAAACAGAAACATGCTCGTGGGTAAAGTTTCCTTTAAGAGATTTAAATTAAAATTATACTCACCCCACTATCATCATCAGAGAGAGGGCATGGGTTCTCCATGATAAAAGGTTCTTTTTAAGGCTTCAGAATTCCTGGCTCCCTGTCACCTGGAGAACTCAATGTTTTGAGTTTATCTGCTCCCTCTGCTGCCTGGTTCCATGGTAATTACCAGCTGGCCTAACATCTCACAAGATAGAAGTACACAAGCAAAGAAATAAACACAAACAGCTGTGTTAATTCCAGTAGCATCCAAACCTTAAACAAGCTGAGGAAAAGTTGCAATCAAAAATGGAATCTAAAAAAGCTGACTCATAGAAGTAGAGTAGAATGGTGGTTACCAGACGACAGAGAAAGAGGAGATGTTGGTCAAAGGGTACAAAGTTTCAGTCAGCCAGAAGGAATAGGTTTGGGTGATCTATTACATAGCATGGTGACTGTAGTTAATAATAATATATTGCATATTTAAAAATGGTGAAAAGGATGGATTGTAAATGATCTCACCACAAAGAAACAATAAGTATTTGAGATGACGGACATGTTAATTAGCTTGATTTAATAAGCCCACAATGTATTCATGTATCAAAGTATCACATTGTACCCCATAAATATAAATATGTTATTTGTAAATTAAAAATAAAATAAAACTTAAAAAAAAAAGGACAAACTCAGAGGGAGTAGCTCTTGAAACATTCTAGCAAAGAGCCTGGGGACTACACCTAATAAGCCCAACCATCCAAAAGAAAAGGAACTGTAAAATGTGCAGATTTTAAAAAATAATAATTGAATTTTTTTCCCTAGACAAAAGCATTATTCTAATGATGGCACATTCTGTGGAAGAACTGATTTTTAAAAAAATTTTGTAATTGTGTTACCAGGGAAGTGGGGCTTGAAGATGGCATGAGAGAAAGAATTGCTTATCAATAAAAATACCTTTGTACCTTTGGAAGGTATGATGTGCATGTATAAGCTGGCCAAGTAATTGCATTAATTAATTAATTTTTTAAGATTACATATTACACACCAAACATATGTCATGTACAGAACAAAGTTACCAAAAGCACACAGTGCAAGTGTGACTTCTAATGAGTCTTCATTCTTTCCTTCATTTAACAACTACCATTGTTACGTGTGCTAGACAGTAAGGAGGAAAAAAATAAAAGATGTGGTTTCTGCCCTTACAGAACATTTGGTCTAATGTAGCCATGGCTATGCATACAAGCAATTGCATATAATGAGTTCAATAGAACAGAGGAAGGATGCCCAGTAAACACTGGGATGCACACTGCAAATGTGTGTTACAGCCTCCTAGTAGTCACCTGGAGATACAATTCACTTACTCTGGGAATGTTGTGACTGTTGAGCATTGAGAGTTCCCCTTTTGGAATCATTTTACAAGCAGTAACAGTTATCTACTGCCATAACAATGCTGCATAACAACCACAAAATCCCAGTGGCATATGACAATAAGTACTTATTTCTCACCTTCCCAGAATGATCAATGAGGCAGCTCTGCTGATCTTTACTAGGTTCATTTACATGTCTGGAAGCAGAAGTAGGTCAGTTGGCTCTCAGCTTATCTAAATTGACATTGCTGTGACAAATGGAGCAATACAACTCTGTTTCAGGTGTCTCTCATCCTCCAGCAGGCTAGCCTAGGGACTTGTTCTCAGGGCAATGGTACAGGTTTGAAAGAACATGTTAACCTCTTGGGTCTTGGCTCAAAACTGGCATACCCTCCTAAGCATTGCATTCTACTGGCCAAAACAAGTCACAATGCCAGTTCAGATTCATAGGATAGGGAAACAGACACCATCACTTTAGTAAGAGCAACTGCAAATCACACAGAAAAGAGCATGTGAAAAAAAGCACAGAAAAGGGTGAGGAATTGAGGCCATCATTGCAATTTACCACCACACCGTAGTGGAAGGGCAGTCTCTAAATTACCTTTCCTTGGTTTTAATCCACCTTTTCACTAAAATTGATTTTATGGTTTGGTCTTTGCCCAAAATTAAATCCCTGCTCAAAATCCAAAGAATTGCCACCCCTGAATATAGGGATGCTATCTCATGCCTTTTTATGTCCTTTGACAACTGCCAACACAGAGTGTTATGAAGGGAGATGCCTAAATGCTATTTGTTGAATGAACGAATATGTTCATATATTATAAAAGTGTTTTAAGTGACAGCTGCCTATTAGGATATGTACATAGTCTCCTCAGCTGACCACTTTGAAACAGATGACACATTCTAACATGTATGCGCTCCTGAGTTCATATAAAAAAATGACAATGACCCATTATATTTATATCACATTCCTACTATTCAACATCATAAAGCAGATTTTTACATTTACCTTACTTTTAGGTTTTGTTTTTTACTCAGGTTTCTATAATGCACTCCCCAATCTTTCACCCATTGTATTCCAAATAGTGAAGTCATTCTACAAATGTGTTATTCCCTGACTTCATGCTGGGTATATTATGGGTTTATTTTTCATCGGCTAGAGAATGACTCCGAAAAAGATAACAATGACCCACCTTGCAGGATTGTTCTGGGAAAGTTACATGATGGATTCCTTGAAGAAAGGTCTGCGAATGCACTTCGTATAATATTAATTCTTTACATTTCCAGAGCTTTCTCTCAATGAACTCCAAGCACTTCACATATGGTCAGCCAGATCCTCTCAGAGTGTAAATTATGCCCCAGGAGTAAGTTAATTGCTTGGAGGGAGGCATTAACTCTTTCAGGTCACTAGGGTTCCACTTACAGCACTGCAGGAGGGCAGTAATTTACCAAATAGTACTCCAGTGGCCAGAAGGTATTCGTGAAATATAAATTATTCCCAGGGAGTAATTTATGAACTCAGAAAGTCTGGTTTATTATCTCTTCTATTCACACAGTATCCCAGAAAGGGAGAGAAGGAGCGAGAAGAAAAAAATAGGTAGAAAAATAGATGAGGCTGGAGATACCAGAAGTTTCTGAAATTCCCACAGGTTGTCAGAGGCAGAGGTCCAACTCAAATTGGCTTATCATTGGCATGACTTCCTCCCAGTTAGCGGCTTCAGGATTTGGAGCTCTCAACTTGAAGGTTCTGCTAATCAAGGCTGGGACAAGGTGAGGTGAGTGAGGTGCCTAGGTCGCAAAATTAGGGACCATGGTCCCAGCTCTGCTGCTAATTCAGTGAGGGATGTATTAGCTTGATACACCTAAGAAGCCACAAAACTTACACTTACCTTTACTACTTGCTTCTATAAACCCATAAATATTGATTAGGACTCATCGGGTAATTAATTTAGTTTGCCCACACTGAGGAAAAGTGGCGAAGGCAATGGAGGAAGAGGTGTAAGAGCAGAGAAGAGCAGCTGTCATATTGTCCTGCCATAGTTAGAAATGGTCAGATAGTTTATTTTATTTAGGAAGAGTCTAAATTGAAGTCTGTTTATTATGCAATGACTGCATGGCAAAGAGGTCCCTTGAAATATTTGGCTTGAAGGTCCAAATACGAGTTTTGAGTCCTTGTCCCAGAGTCAACTATCCACTGCGGCAGTATTCTTCCAATTCTTTAGGAAGGTTCCAAAGCTGTGCAGCAGGCACTAGGTGGTCCACAAAAGAATTAGGATACAGGTATCTTGATTCGCTACTCAAATTTCTCTCTCTCTCTCTCTCTCTCTCTCTCTCTCTGTCTAATATCTCTGTGCCTTTGTAATGGCTGTCTAAAAACCAATCACAGGGTTTATTGCAGCTCTATTTACAATAGCCAAGAGTTGGAACCAGCCCAAATGACCATNATAAATAAATAAAAACCAATCACAGAAATCTAATGGCCTTTAAAGGAGAAAAAGAAATCTATTTAGTGCTCTGCTCTGTCTGGGAGCTCCACTATGCTCCAAAAGGCAGCAATCAACTTCTTTTCAAAATTCTGTTTCCCATTCAGCCAGACATCAACCTCTGTCACAAGTAAAGATCCCAACTGATTTCTCTGAATGGTGACTCATTTCCTGCCTCAATAAAATATTCTAAATCACAATTTGAAAGAAATATGACACAACACACCCCCACGGGCTCCCTCACACACACACACACACACACTCAGTCATACATACATCTAAATCCCACACTTATTTAGATGGTAGAGGTGTGTCATGCACTCCAAGAGTAACCTTGGGTAAGTCACTTGACCCTCTCTGCCTCTGTTTTCTCTCCTGGCAAAATGAAGAGATTGGACTATGAGTCTCAGGTCCTTTCCAGTTGTGAAATCCATAATTCTAGAGCTGATACTTCTCCTGGAAGTTACAACTTTAACCTAAACTGTAGTCAGCAGACTTTGGGCCAAATCCTGCCCACTGCTTTTGTATGGTCTATGAGCTAAGAATGGCTTTTACGTTTTAAATGGTTGGGGAAAAATCAAAAGAATAGTATTTCGTGACACTTAAAAAGTTACATAAAATTCAAATTTCAGTGTCCATCAATAAAGTTTTATTGGAACCCATTGCCCATTCATT
>NW_007726192.1:373889-375627 GCF_000696425.1 Galeopterus variegatus | reverse complement strand
ATAAAATTCAAATTTCAGTGTCCATCAATAAAGTTTTATTGGAACCCATTGCCCATTCATTTATATATTATCTATGGCTGCTTTTGCAACACAAGGATAGAGTTGAGTATCAGAGACAGTATGGCCTGCAAAGCCTAAAATATTTACTATTTTTACAGAAAATGCTTTCCCTTCACAGAAGAAGTTTGCAAACCCCAGAGATAAGCCATTAGACCTTTTGCATGGTTAACAAAGTCTGCTGTAACACTTTTACCTGACTGAAGTTTTATTTCTGGAAAAGAGTCTCATAAAGTAATCTCAAGAACAAAAGCAAAATTAATGGATCATTACACAAGCTGATCCTTCCAAAAGAAACTGCTGGAAATCAGTGATAATTCTACCTTGCCAATGTCAGGATTGACTTCTTATGAGAGACAGTTTACTCCAAAGAATTTGCCTCTTCCCACTACTTTGCAAAAAGTCCATTACAGTACATTTTTCCCTTTTCCTTTTCTTTTTTTCTTTTCTCTTTTTTCAAGTGGTCTGCAGGCAAATTTATCATTTCTTTGTGAGTAATAGTATTATTGGTGAAAATAGCTGTTAAAGAGCAAGCAAGCGTGGAACAAATCCCTGCCCAATAAAGCACGGTCATTGAGAAGGAAATTGCCCTGCTTTAAGTGATAGATTCTGTTACAGCCGTCATGACCCAAGTTATGAGGGAGTTCTGGGACCCAGGTCCTGGCCCTTATAGACAAAGCAGCTGCAAAGCCCCTCTGGGAGCTGGCTTGAGGACTCTCTGAATGGCCAAATTCTGACCCGCGCATCCTGCCACCTCTGCAGGCTGCAGCCCCCAGGGCCACAGAGGCCAAGCAAGAATGTGGGAGCGCTTAGCACTGAGTCACCTCCAGAGACCCCTTTCAGCTAGTCTGGAATGGCCCCCTCACCACCTCCTCCTCTCTGATTACCTACCCCATCAAGGCCTACTTTGAGTTCCATAGCCTCATGATACCCCATATTATTGTATTATTTTTTGTCATTTTATGTTTGTGTTTTCTCCTCCCAAGGGCTGTAAGATCCTTGAGCTCAGAGAGGATCGACTATTTAGACATCTTCCAGTTAGAGATCCACAAGAAATCCCAATAAAGACAATGATAATGGTGAAATGGGAGACTAGGAGGGCTTCAAATCTTTTTTCTCAAAGAGGAGATGGGATGGTTGAACAACTCTTGCTCTCTCTGATTCTCAGGCAGGGCTTTCCAGAGGGAAAGCTGAAATCTGGGGACAATGAAACTTCTTAGCAGTATGCTGCTGCTGTTGTTACTTTATCAGAGGATACCCTGACTACTGAGAGCAAAAAGCACTGCTGCAAATTACTCTCTTCTGCACTTTGTTGAGGAACAGTTTCAAACCAAACATATCTTTGTTTCCTTGAGAACAGAGAAAATAGAGCCTCGAAGCTATGGGGCTCCCTACTTTCAGTTTTTTGGAGCATTGAGATTGGATATCAAGCTATCCCCTTGTTGCCAAGGCACCAACTCTTGCTTCCTGACTTACCTATGTTTGAGGCAGTCACTTCAGAAGGACCTTCTGCATTCATCTGCATGTTGTAATCATGTAAATAAATGTTCTTTCAAAATTAGAAATTTGATTTAATTTTAAATTAATTTTTATTTTTATTTATTTTTTATTTTATTTTTATTTTTTCCTTTTTGTCTTTTTTTTTCGTGACCGGCAACGGATCACAACCCTCAGTGTCGCG
>NW_007726192.1:371936-373385 GCF_000696425.1 Galeopterus variegatus | reverse complement strand
GTCTGTATGTGGGATCCGAACCCTCGGCAGGAGCGCCACTGCGCTTCCCAAGTGGCGCACTGTAGCAGTGCACCACCGAGCCGGCCCTTAAATTAATTTTTAAATTTTCCTTTATATTATGGTTTTAAGATAATTAGTAGTATTTCAAAAGGAATTCAATGTTTTAGAAGAGTCTTAGTCCTAGAACCTATCAAAAAATGGCAAGTTTCTCAGTTTTGCTTTCAAAAAGAATCACAAAATGATTGCAACAATTGAAAAAAATAAATCTAGGTGATAAACCAAGGAAGCATTTAAAAAATAACAAATCTTCAAGAGAGTCTGATTTAATTGCCCTGGATAAGGCCTACGTGTGAGTATTTTTTGTAACCTCCCCAGGGTTTCACTGGGCACATGAATATTGGACTCCAGGACATGAGCACCTTATATATGATGGTAAGCTTATGAAAGCCCAGGAGTTGTATCTTATTTATCTGTTAATCTTACAGTACACAGAGAGAAGGCTGTTAAAACTCCAAGTGCCTGCCATTAATACAGTTCCTTCTGAGGGAACACCACTGTATTGGGAAGGTGGAGAGGAGCCCTAGGAAGCTTCTGGAGGGAAGGTGGCCAGGCTCTGCACCCTGTGATGCCAACAACCTGGACATAAATGATTGGCCCAGAACTAGGCACCTGATCCAAGGTCTGCTGAGCCACAGGGTGTCCTGCAACCTATAAGGAGGCCTGATACAAACCCTCAGTCCAACTCCAGCATCTGGTGAGCATCCAGCAGGGTCAATTAGATCCTTTCACTAAAGGAGTTTAAATGTGAGATCAACAGAGAGCTGAGCAGTTGGTAGCAGGAGCAGAAGCCAAAGGACGCCCAGAGGAAAACAGCAAGAGAGAGAAGCTGAATCACCTTGGCGGCTAAGCCTGTTAGTAGGCATCAGCAGATGCCTGCTGCTGAGGGGGCAGCAAGATAACCCAGTCCCAAAGCCGTATCCTGAATGACCTTCCAGTTCCTGAACTTCAATCCAGTTTTCGTGAGGCCTGGCTGGGTGGCCTTTCCGGAAGGCTTTTCGGAGACACGTGGCTGAGTGGTGGAGATTCCGGTCAGCCTTCCTTCCACAGTCAACTCCCATTACTTAGGGTAAACTCAGTGGTATCTGTTCTTTGCAACCCCCAAAAGCCCAATCAGCCTGGCACATGGCAAGTGCTAAATAACTGCAGGTGCTTGGATGGCCCGACCATCCCCGTGAAAAGCCTTCTGAAAATGAAGAAATCATTCATGGTAAGAACACTGATTAGTGTTGTCTTCCAATTCCAAAAGCAATGCTAAACTGGGGTAAATATATTAAGCTTATTCCACCCTCCCATTTCCAAATCCATCTACATTTCTACCATAAATCTACCAAAGAAAGAAATGTCACATTCCGCAGAACTGCAGAGAGCATCCTCATTTCAGCTAAGGTA
>NW_007726192.1:369942-371225 GCF_000696425.1 Galeopterus variegatus | reverse complement strand
CAAAGAAAGAAATGTCACATTCCGCAGAACTGCAGAGAGCATCCTCATTTCAGCTAAGGTATGTTTGAATGACTTGACTTTCATTTCTCTTAATATTAAATCACAGTAATGTTAGTAAGAACAATTTTCCTCCCACACTAACTTCACTGACAAACCTCCAAAGTAGCTGATCTTTGACTCTGAAGAAGTTTAATAATACATGATCTTCCCCCCCACACTGCCACACACATTTCACCATCTATTGTCTGTATCAGCTACTTGAAGAACACATACTCCCCAACAACCAGATGAGTCATAAAATAAGAGGTACATGGATGTAAACCGAGCCTGTTTACACTTTCCCTGACCCCAGCTAATAAAATAAAAGAGGTCTCATTGAATTCAGGTCCAATGGCTTCCGGAAAGCAGGTTTCTGCTTAGCAAAGACATACCTTATTTAGTACATTATTTTAAAGGTAGAGCTAATTTCATGCCCCACATAAATGAAACGTACTTATGGTTATACGTATGCACAGGGTGTGTAAGGGCTTGGCCTCCTCGTGTCCTCTACAAAAGGCTCGGCTGCTTCTGATGGTGAGCTCACCAACAGAAGGAATGCCGAAAAGGTCTCACCTCTCCCATTCACAGAGCTCTGTAATGGGGGCTGGGTCCCTGCTCGCTGGCAACTCGGCACCCAACAGGGTGCTTGCTTAGGTTTCCCATCTGCATTTTTGAAGATCTGGATAAAAGCAGGTTTAGCCCAACCTCCCCTGACCTGTTCCTGATCAAGTGATCTTACGCCTCTGGAACTGGGATTTTGAATGTATGTGCCTACCCCATGTCTGGTATTATGTTACAACAGCATGAAAATGGAGCCTAGGACTGAGGAGCCGGCCAGCCTCAGAAGCCTTCTTCCTTGCCTGCCATGTAATACATGATATGCAAAGCCTCTGACTTCAGCCAGCAGATATTTGGAGACCGTGTTGGCCCTAGCATGGGGACTAAACTAATGTGTGTTTAGGTCAGAAAGCGAATCAGAAAAGCCACTGGAGGGCACGTCACGGAGTGAGAGCCCTATAAATTCATCCCCCCTCGCAGCGTCCCCTGGCAAACACTCGGCTTCCCTCACTGGGCCGCTGCACATCTCTCCTTCGTGGTGCCAGGAGAACTCCGGCTGGCAGCTCCTCTTCTCGCCGCTGCCTTCTGCCCTGCAGAAAAGAGAGAGGGCGAGACCCCCGAGGAGGAAGGAAGCCTTCGACAGGCGCGAGGAAAGCCCCGAGTCGCCCTCCCGCCGGCAGAGCGTC
>NW_007726192.1:364389-369281 GCF_000696425.1 Galeopterus variegatus | reverse complement strand
CACCCCGGCCCCCCGGCCCGGGCTCTCGACGACCAGCCTGAGCTCCTGGCGCCCTCATGTCTTCACCGAACTCCCCGCGCCGGTTGACGTGGTGTCTCGTTCGGATCTCCAGGCAAGACCTCAGCTCCCGCGGCAGCATCAGACAGGCCCATCTCGTGCTTCCAGACACCGCGCCCCGAGGAGGCACAGAGCACGGCGGCCGCCGCTGAACCTCTCGCAGCGCCCCGGGCCGGTGCAGCCCCAGCCAAGAGCGCGGCGCGCGCAGCCGTGTCACCCCCCACCCAAGGCGGCGGCGGCTGCTCGGACTTCGGCTTCTGGAGGTGCTGGGGAACGGCGGGAGAGTTGTCGGCAGCCCTCGCGCTTCTTGCCGTGGCGGCTACGGGAACCTTGGCCGCCACCTTCTGCGCGCCCTTGCTGCCCCGCGCGACCCCAGGATTGCGAACTCTAGCCCCTGTCCAGTTGGGCGGGGCTCTGTGCTCCTGCCCTCGGCCCGGATGGGTCTCCTGGCTGGGACTCCGGGCACCTGGAGTTAATGTCCAACTGGGGGTCTGCGGAGACCGGATCCGAGGTAAGTGGGGGAGCGGGCTGGGGTGGAGGGGGCGGGTGGCGCCTGCGTCGCCAGCAGGCGCGGCTGTGCCCCAGAGCAGGCGGTGAGATGGAAAGTGGAAAGACTAGAGGAAGCCGAAGCTGCAGGAGGACAGAGGGAGAAGTTGAACGCAGGAGATGTTGGCCTTGAGGAGGGGCGCGCCTGGACTCCGGCATGGCAGAGAGGGGCAGTTTCCTCACCCATTTGGTGAGGCTTCCTCTGTCAAGTCCCCGAACCGTGCGGGGCTTGGGTCATCTTCGAACCCACCGCCGCCAGAGAGTGCCTTCTCCGGACGTGCAGCTGTAAAGACATTACCATTGCCAACAGCATAACTTACTGTTAAGCTTGTTTTGGTCTGTTCCAAGGGAAAGAGCAGGCCGGGGGAGGGACTGCTGCAGAGGTACCTAGAGCCTAAAAATAGAGGGCTCACCTCCTCCGCGTGCCGTCGTGCAAAGCTGCGTGCCTCCCCTTTTCGGAATCCGGTTGCTGGCACTTTCCTAATGCCCTCAACCTCAATTAACCAACCATTCCCGTCGAGGTTAGGAGAGGGGCTCCCTTGGTATTCTCCATCTCGAACAGACTCGGGGCTCCTCAAGGTCTCCGTTAGGCCATCGAGATGATTATTTTAATGACTTCTCTTCTCCTGCACTCTGTGTCTCCTCCCCAATAATGCTCCCCACCACTACCTTCAGCCACCTCGGGACTGATTCCGCGATGGCTTGGTTTCGAGCCCCACCCGGTGAAAAGAAACCCTCCTCGGGGCCGGGAATGGACCTTCGCGGGTTGCCGGCAGCCAGCCTCGTGGCGCCTCGCTAGTTTGGGCTGTGGCACGATCCGCCTGCAGAGCCGACGTGCGCGCCCCCGGGGGTTGCCCAGCCCCGAGCTCGCAACGTTTTTGCTCATTGGCAGGGACAAACACAACTCCCCCAGCCCCTGCCGCGGTTGTGAGAGCGCGCTCCACTCTTGCTCAGTATTTTGAAAACTTAAGTATTTCAAGGAAGAGATGTTTCCAAACACACGCATGCATCCCCTCCTGCAAAGCCGCGGGGCTTCCACCATGCCCTCACTGTTTCGCTGCGCCTTCTCTTGGGCGGGAAAGGTGCCGCCTTTTCAACAAGTGACAAGTGTCGGGTGTCCGGGAAGCCTGCCGCGTCCCTAGCCCACTCCCGCAAGAGATTCGGGAACTTCCGGACCTGGAACCTGCCCTCGGGCCCTTTGACAGAGCCCCTCTCCAGCTTGCCTACGAGCAGTGTCCCGCATTCTTCTTCTTTCCCGTGTGTCGGGTCCCGCAACTGGGGGGAGGGGGTAAGGGGAAATAATTCCTCCATCAATCAAGGACACAAGGCAGTTAAGAAAAGCAATGGATCTTTCAGCACTCTCTGTCCCGACCCCAGAAGAAGACCCCGAGTTTATGGCAAACCCGTCGCCCCGCCCCACCGCCTTTTTCTCTCCCTGAGACCTGGATCTTGAAGGCAAAGCCCAAACAAACGTCCCAGCCTGCCAGGCACGGGAAGGTGCGGGGGCACTGACAGCGACAGCGCTCACTCTCCGCGAAGCTGTCACTGTGACGCGGGGAATGGGGGAGGGTCAAAAGACGGTTGCCAAGAAACCAGCTCAGGTGAAGTGGGAAGAAGAAAACTAGGGAGAGAAGGAAGGGGTAGGAGCGTGAAAAGGAGGATGCCTGTGAGGACACTCACAGGTCCCCGGATTAATTCGGATCTAGGGAGGATGGTAGAGCGAGCGGTTGCTCTCCGGTCTTACACTTAAAATGACAACGCGGCCTCCGGGCCGCTTGGGCGCTGCAGGACGCGGGCGGTTTCTGGTGCCCTCTGGTGCCGGGAACTCAGAAGCTCCCCGCGGCAGGCGGCGGCTTCTGCGACACTCCTCCCGCGTTCCTGGGCGTCCTTTCCGCCCCAGGCCTGGGGACCCACCTTTGGCCTTGCCGGGGCGCGTTGGTCCCGAACCCAGAGGGGAGACTAGCCTGGGTCACCTGGCCGAGCCAACTTCCAAAGGAGAATTAGGTTCCCGCGCGTGGAAGCGCGTCAAGCAATTCGCACGTGTAGCAAAGGCCGGTGGCTGCGGGGAAAACATGCCGGGCAGATGTAGATGTGTTTGGGGAAAGCGACAAAGAGACAAACAAGGAATCCGCGGGGTGGGGTTCAGATGGACTCTGAGAACGACGTCCTAGTAGACCGCTGTGTGCGCCGAGTCCCCGGCCCCCCCTTCCCCGCCCAGCAAATACCGGGAGCTGAAGAGCCGCTCGGACTGGAGCCGGCCCCGGCGGCGCTCGGAGGGAAGAATGCGCCCTCCCCGTCCCTCCCGGGGAGAAGGGGGAGCTCTTTGGGGGCGCTTGCGGCACCCAGCCGAGGGCGGGGACCGGAGCCGGGAGCCTCCTCTGGAGAGGCGGGGAGTTTTCCACTGTGTCCTCTTTTGCCAGCTTCACCACACTTCTAATTGAGATCTCCACGTCCAATTTCAAAAGCCTTCGGTCGGCCAAGCAGAAGGGGAGAAACCCTCTTAATGCGGAAGGGAAATCTGGTGCCTCTGTCCCTTCCTGCTGGTGGGCACTGCCATTGGGAATGGCGCGTGAACCCCGTGCCTCCCTGCTTCTGCTGACCGCCAGCCATTTCGCACGCACCGGGAGCTGGCACCGAGGGGACGGGAGGCCTCGCGTTTCCCGGTCCCAGCTGCCAAAGAGCCTCTCCGCTCTTATTTTGCACGGCCTGGTGCAGTTTTACCCAGAGCCATTGCTTTTTCCCGGGTTTGCAAACCAGCCCGCGCGTGAAGCGCTTGGTGCTGCAGGTCGCTCGGAGTTCCTAGTCCCTACACATTCCCCTAGCCCAGCAGCTGCATAGCAAACAGACGCCCAAGGGATGGAAAATGTATTCGTCCCCGCAGCCGTGGGAGGTAGCGGGCGAATTGAACGCTTCCCCGGGTGGCCTGCACCGGGAGCCGGGACGGGCATCAATCTCGTAGTTTCCGAGTGAGAATTCTCTGCAGTCACTAGGTTCTCTGGAGAGTGGAACACTGGAATTAGGAGGGGACCGGGTAACACCGCACGCTAAGGTGCCTCGGTCCCTGCCTACTCCCTAATTGAGTGGGACTTGGCCCTGGGTTGACAGTGCCTTTTCCTCGCTCACCTCCGACTGCGCGACCTCCTTTCTCGGGGTGTGAGGCCTGAAAAGCCAAATGGAGCCCCCTCGCTGAGAAGGGCTGAGACCCCACCCGCGCCGTCTCAAGGTCTAGGACTTCCGGGCTCCAGCGCCCCCAAAGCGTCAGGGGCCGGGTGCAATCGTCCAGGCGTGACAGGGGCGCGGGGAGCTAGCGACTCCTCCGGGAATTAATTCCTCTGGGAAGGAATTAGGGACAGAATCTCACAAAGCTGCAAAAATAAAAGCAAAAGAGGGTTTTCAGGTATACCACGAGGATTAAAATTTTCAAGACAAATGCGATCCCTGCCTGACGGCCTTGGTAAAGCATTTACTGGGCGCTTCCTTGGTGCTCCGCTGCACCTTTTCATGCGTCATTTAATGTTCGTAACCTTGAGGAGGAGCTAGTATTTTAAGCGGAGTTGATGCTTCAGGAGTTAAGTAACGTAACCCAGATACTCCCATACAGGCCACAAGTCTCCAAGTTCCCTACTAACTCCAGATTCAAATAACAAAATACCTACTGAGGTGGGAAGAACCAAGTGTGGGCGGCGGGCGGGTTGAGTGGTGCCACCGCGCCTGCCCCCGCCTATCCGCGAGCAGGATCGGGACCGAGGCAGGGAGGGGTGCGCTCATTTTATCCCCAAAGAGAAAGGGCGGTCACTTCTGGGGCCGGGGGCTGCTTCCCAGGCCCGTGGGACCTGCCGGGCGGGGAGGGCAGGTCTGTGGCTGGGGCAGAGGACGCAGCTGGGGGGGCTGCTCTGTTGCCCCCCGGAGAATGGGGGAACGTTTTGCGCCAGGAGAAGGGACTGGACAGTAATCCCGGTGTCGTTGTGTTGGGGGGTTACCGGCGGGAGCAGCAGCCCTGCTCAAAATTCATCCTCCTGGCGGTGGCGGAGGAAGAGAAGGGCAGCTGGGGGCGGCACGGGAAGTGCGAGGTGTTCGTGGGGAGCTCCGGGGACGTGCAGCGGGCGGGGGACGCCCGGGGACCCGCGGGGTGCGGCGCGCAGGCCTAACGTGCACTCTGCGGTTCTCCCGCCGCCCGCGCAGGTGCCGCCGCCGGACGGGACTCTAAGATGAAGTTATGGGATGTCGTGGCTGTCTGCCTGGTGCTGCTCCACCCCGCGTCCGCCTTCCCGCTGCCCGCCGGTAAGAGG
>NW_007726192.1:362124-363427 GCF_000696425.1 Galeopterus variegatus | reverse complement strand
TGCGGTCCCCTCCGGGTGCGCGGCTGCCCGCGGCTGCCCCACGGCCCCGGACGCCTTGCCTGTGCCTGTCGTGACCCTGGCCGCTTTGCCCAGCACAGAGGTTATCGAATTTTTATGTTGTCCCTTTAGCATCCCGATGAACAGATCTTCTCTGCACCAGCACCGCCAGAACACACGCACTTGTCCCCTCTTCCCCGCTTCCCCCTCGTGTACACACGCCCGTTTTTACTTTCTTCCCATTTTCACTCTCTTCCAAAGCCCTTTATGTTTCGCTGTGCCTGGCTGTGTTGAATTGTGAAAACTACTGCACTTTCAACCGAAACTAAGACTGCAAGGGCAGAGGCCGGATTTTCACAAAACGAAGCCAGAGGCAGAGAAAACACAGAAGGGCGGCGATTTCCAGAACAAGCATCTGGGCAGTGTCACATCTGTTCAGAAAAGTTCCGGCTCTAGAAAGACAACTGTAAATAGTGCTGGCTGGGACTAGGGAAAAAAGCTGTAGTTAGCTCACTCCACCTATGACCATGCTCACTCTGAAGAAAAGACGGGGTTATTCTTATTAGAAAATTAGTCTGCTTTTTCCCTCTTAAAAATTAACATGTTCTAGAAGCATGTCGATTAGGACATGTCATCTGTGATTTGATAAAATTTACCCTCCACTCTTCGGAAGTTTATCTGTTGCTTAAAGTGAGGTATGCTACACTGCAAGTTCTAGGAGCTATTGGAGGGCTCTGTACATAATAAAGTTAGCAATAGAAAATTGGACACGACCCCAAAATAGAGCGGTAGTAAGCTGTGTGCCGCCAGGGTATTATCCTGGCTGTTTTGTTTTGTTTTGTTTCCTTTATCCCTAGAATTATCCCTTTAGCTATTTTGCACTTGAAACTGTGGTCATAACCACAGCAGAAGCAGCCGGCACAAGTCAGCCATGAGTCCCCCAATTCCAGTGGCCTTGGGCTAGGAAACAACCCATGAAATGTGATGTGCTTATTTTATGCTTAATTACAGCAACAAAAGCATCTTTCACAAGTCCTGAGAAAGGGAAAAAGTTCATTTTTTTCATAAGGCAAATTAAGACTTTAAGAGTGATTTAGGATTAGAGAACATAGTTGATCCTTTGCAATTAAAGTACCTGTTCCAAGAGTTTCTGTCAATTAACTATATAAATCTGTCATTAAAGGCTTTCGTTTCAATCACAAATTTAGTGTATATAAATACACTAAACAAGTTTAAAATGCCCCTTAATACCATTGTTTTTTGAGCACTACCCATGAGAGCTGAGTAACTGGCTTTTCATTGATCA
>NW_007726192.1:360256-361929 GCF_000696425.1 Galeopterus variegatus | reverse complement strand
TAATACCATTGTTTTTTGAGCACTACCCATGAGAGCTGAGTAACTGGCTTTTCATTGATCAGAACAGCATAGGCCAGAGGGACAGAAACACAGTGACAGATAGTTCTCTCATCAGTACGTTCAGGAGAGAATGACTGTGCCTGATTATGAGCTGGTTGATTCATGGAGGTTTAATTGCCGTTAGTCTCCTGTCTACCCAGGCATATTTAATACTGGCTCCTGGTTCTGGTGTTCCTGCTAACTCTCTCTGTGACTTTGAACAAGTTACTTACTTACTTTAAAACTCAGTGAACAGTTTACAACTCTTCAATAAAGGCCTTTTTGCTCCTAAATGCCAATGGCTATGAGATTTGTCCCTTGTCCTTCACGTGCCACTCTAACCTTCCTTTGTGAAGAGACTCATAAGAGACCATGATCACAGAAATCACCTGGGCAACTTTAAAGCATGCCAATACTGGACCTCACCCCAGGAGATTCTAATTTAATTGGTTTGGGATGTGGCCTGGGCATCTGGACTCTTAGAGGTTCTCCAAATGAGTCTAATGTGCAGCCAGGGTTGAATCACTATGGCTTGATAATACCTAAGAAAATCTGTGGTTCATATACGTTACAGTAAATCACAAAGCAAGCAAGTTAGCATTGATCCTACTGATTGTGGGGTGGAGGAGGGGGATTACTTCCCTTCTCCAAAACTAATATTAAGTCACCCATGGACAAGATTCTGAATACTCTATTTACATTTAAACCAGCAGAACACACCCAATTCTGTTTTATCTCTGGGAAGACCCAATAGGATACCACTAGAATAGGATCCTAGAGGAAACTTGAATGAGAAATGTTCCCAAAGAGAAACTGAGATGCATTCTAAGCCAAATTGACTTCCTTCCAGGTATGTTCAATTCGGTAGCAAGCTGTCAGTGCAGGGAAGGCAAAATAATGACAGTGTGCAGACTTTGAACGCTCCACCAGTGTCAACACACCCCTGTCACAGTGCTGACATTTATATCCTGCCCTGTACATGGTGCAACTGGTTAAGGCTTATGTAGAAAAACATTAAGTCACTGCATTTCATTCGAAAATAGAAAGTGCCATAAATTCTGATCCCTCTAGTTCCCTTGAAATGCTTGTAACTTAGTGATTGAGCAAAGATCTTTCGTGCCATGTTGACAGTCATTCTGCACTTTTCAAAGGGGGACTGCACTGTACCTGGTCCACACACTCACCCTTGAGATCACATGTGTTCTGCTGGTTCTGATATAAATGAAACATCCAGAAATCAATCCCTGGTATTATCACAGAATGAACTAACTAAATAGAATTCATAATTGGCCAACTTGCTTGCCTAGAAGTTAGCTATAAAGTAAATGATCCATGGCTTCCTCCTATAGAAACTTCTAATTGTCTGCACTCAAGGACTTGTGATTCTCCTATTGGAGCACCAGGACTTTTCTCTTTAGCCATCTTTGTTCGTTCATTTTGCTTTTTGCCAGTTTCTTCTCCAAAGGGTGATTAGAACAGGTGTGAGGAAACTACAAAGAGAAACTCACAGGTGTCATAGTCTTTTAGAGCTGAAAAGAAATCCTTTCTGGTCCTGAGACCTAAAGAGGTAAAACAACTTGTCCAAAGTACCAGAGTTCCATGATGGCAGGAGGCAGGTCTTCTGAAACCAGGGC
>NW_007726192.1:355740-359897 GCF_000696425.1 Galeopterus variegatus | reverse complement strand
CAACTTGTCCAAAGTACCAGAGTTCCATGATGGCAGGAGGCAGGTCTTCTGAAACCAGGGCCAGAGTCTCCGCAAACCACTGAGATGCACTTTATATGGGAGGAAGGTCTTCATCTGACTAAAACTGTGTTCCACAGGGTTGTCTGAATTAATTGATGGTTAATTCACTACAGTCATATTCCACATCTCAACTCTAAATATATTTCACAAGTAGAAGCATAAAGTGATATGGTTTTAAAATTTTCCAATCTAAATGCATGTATTCATTCAACAAATAATTAATGTATGCTTGTATATGCCAAGCACTGTCCTAGGTGCTAGGGATACCTTGGTACACCTAATAGACAAAAGTGCCTGCCCTCATGGAACATACTTCCTAGTAAATGTACATGTGTAGTACACATGAAAAACTAAACATGAAGGAACCTTGGGCTGGTAAAGTGGGCTTAATTTTTTGTGCAACTGGAAGCCAACTAGAAGACACACTGAGCATTGTTAAATTGTAATTACAGGCAAATCCCAATTTATTGTAAGACAATGGTATTATATTCCACCAGTTTGGTAGCAGGTCACAAAACTTCCTATAGAAACATCTTTTAAATCGAGCTATCAGATTCTTAGGCTAACCCACAAAAACCTATGCAAACTATGATATAACTGAACTATAAATCACAGTATTACCAGGTGAGAGTCTCTGCCCTGGGTGCCATAATCTACAGGCAGTTATACAGCAAGAAATCAGGGAGATTTGAGTAGCAAGAGCTCAAGGTAACACATTCAGATCCCAGGGTTTGAATCCCAGCCTTGCTGCTTAACCAGCTGTTACTTAACAGCTCTTAAACCTCAGTTTCCTCATCTATAAAATAGGGATATTATTAAACCTGCCTCATGGGGTTGATGTGAGGGTTAAACGAGATATTGCTTTGTGAAGCCCGAGCTCCATAAATAGGTATCATAGTTGTTATTTGCCGCCCTCCTACTTCCAGGGGCCCCTCCCCAGGCACCCAGTGAACTCCCTCTCCTGCCACAACATCTGCCAGGATGCTGCTCTAAATGGTGGAATTTCAAGCAGCACAACATAGTACAGAGAGTGAAAGAAATGCAGGCCTTGCGGGCAGGCTATTTTGGGCGCCACAGTCAGTTGGTCAGCATGTAGGCAGGCCAGCCTTGCCTGGGATTCTGCCCCCGGGTCAGCTGCCCCTGTCCCTTCCCCAGTTTCTGAGCTGACATATTTCCTATGGAATTTTTCCCACCAGACTCCCTCTTTCATGGGGTTAGGGAGACCCTCTTCCCTCATGGGAAGAAAGGAGCCAGAGATGTAAGTGATTAAGGGGGTTGTGAGTTGGAGGCTACCTGTATTGAGATGTAGTGTTTACGTTTTAAATGATCCCAGCTGGACATTTAATTTAAAATGTTCCATAAGCCCAGTAAAAAACTTTTAGTAAACTTTCAGCCCACCATTATACAGCTGAGGAAGTTTTTAGTGCAACAGGCTGGTTAAATGTTAAGCTTTCAAATCTAATCCTATGAGGCATAGAATTCCGAATAAATAAGCACCATCTGTGTATTGCTGCTTCTTGCTTAGGGACTGTATGAATGAACAATACCACGGTAAAGTAACCACCTAAGCCAGAAAGCAGCTCTGCCACTTGGGCAGGGTCTCAGAACCAAGAAATTGCACGTCAGACTCTTTTAGGAGGCCACGATGCCTTACTTGACATCTGAGAACAATATCTTACTCTGGCCCCAGACTGGAGACCTATTTCAAACTATTACTGTTTAGAGAAATCTATTTAAGGCCTAATTTGAATTGGCCAGTCTTAGAACTTCACACTGATCCAACAGCCTGAGCAGTATGCTCAAAAGATTCTACTTTAGCTGATGTTAAAATAAAAGCTGTCTGATATTTTCCCCTCCTAATGTTCCTTTCATCTTTTTTTATTTAGCACTCACATTCCATAGCACTTTTATTTGATTAGAATACTTATTCTTTAATTAATCACTTGAGCTCAATCAAGAAGCAAGTATTCAATATTTTTTATGTACTAGGTGCTGTGCAGCATCAAAAAGGCAAAATTGTGAACTTAAATAGCTTGTAATCTGGTAAACTATAGACAGGTGGATGGGTGGATAGGGGTGCAGATTGTCGGTCAGATGGATAAGATATGTCTATCGGGAGAGTTTACAGTAGCTGCAGTCACAGCAAGAATTCCTAGCGATGAGGTCATTGGGATTTGGAGATCATAGCAGGAAAGAATTCAGGGAAGAGGGAGGATTTGAGGTGACACTTGAGAGATGGATATTGGGGAGGGAAGAGAAAAGGAAAGGGGACATTCCAGACTAGGAAGCAGCATGGGAAAGTTTGTAACTATGATATGGGGAAGGGGTAGGTGATGGATACAGGAGGAGAACAGACCAGTCTCTAAGTCCTGGGAAGAGGTGCTGAGAAGTGGTGGGAATTTAAGATATCTAGGTAAGTGATATCCAGATGAGATATTATAAAATACAGGAAAAGAGGGTGTTTGCTCTGTTTTCTATGTCAGTGGGGCTCCTCTGGAGCAGGCAGGTGACAGCAAGTAGTGTCTTGCTTCAAAGCTGTCTTGCAGCAAGTTACCTCAGTACCCAGGCTGCTCATGAGGGGAGTCTATAGCATAGGCATAGTTTTTATTTTAAAGTATTGTGCTCTCATTTTTAAAAAGCTTCTGGGCATAGGCACAATTGAATCAACCCATTAACCCTTAAGTAAGCAAATAGCTGCAAATAAAAACTTAGTATTAAAGTTAGTGGGAAAAAAAGAAATGTTTTAAATGTGCCTCTTGTACAGAATTAATATCCACTAGTGCCCACTTTTGCACTTGGTCATATATATATTACCTATGTTATAATCAATTGTAAAAAGAAAAAGTTTATGTACCTTTAAAAAACTAAAATCAGTGTTGTAGCACCTCTTAACTATCCACATGGTTAGCTTTGAATAAGGTTTATATATTATTGCAAAATCAAGTGAAGTTTGAGCTCTACTAGACAGAGGAAATGCTATTATCCCCGTTTTACAAGTGAAGAAATGAGACCTAGAGAGTTGGTCAGTCACAAATCTAGAAATTGGTGAAGTGGTAATTCAAACCTCAGATTGTAGTCCCAAAGCCNCATTTTTAAAAAGCTTCTGGGCATAGGCACAATTGAATCAACCCATTAACCCTTAAGTAAGTAAATAGCTGCAAATAAAAACTTAGTATTAAAGTTAGTGGGAAAAAAGAAATGTTTTAAATGTGCCTCTTGTATAGAATTAATATCCACTAGTGCCCACTTTTGCACTTGGTCATATATATATATTACCTATGTTATAATCAATTGTAAAAAAAAAAAGTTTATGTACCTTTAAAAAACTAAAATCAGTGTTGTAGCACCTCTTAACTATCCACATGGTTAGCTTTGAATAAGGTTTATATATTATTGCAAAATCAAGTTAAGTTTGAGCTCTACTAGACAGAGGAAATGCTATTATCCCCGTTTTACAAGTGAAGAAATGAGACCTAGAGAGTTGGTCAAAGTCACAAATCTAGAAATTGGTGAAGTGGTAATTCAAACCTCAGATTGTAGTCCCAAAGCCAGTATTTTTTGGCTTAACACAGACTGTGCTCCCATATTAGTAGATTAAGAAAACACAAACATTTGGGTTGCTGAAAGTACATTCACTAATCCTGAAACATAGATTTTCCAGGAAAATCAAATGAGCAAGCTAAGAGAAAGGAGAAGCAGGAACAATTAAATTTCCTTTAGGCCCTTTTTTTGATTTCTATTTATGCCACAGAGGGCCTAGACCAGTATTATTCATGGCTATTTCAAAGCCCAGATCAAGATGTTTAAAGGAGAGAAACATGAATTTCTCTAAGTATTCCTATAATATTGATGCTTTTTGCAATGGAGAAGACTCCCTAACTCTTTGCGACAAAGCAAGTTCTCCTCAAGTGCCTGATAGGCAGATAGCTTTGGGGAGGCCATGTGGGAGATACTTGTTTTCAGATCACCCCCATTCTGCCCAGAAAGAGAGGCATTCACATGGAAACCAAGTGTGACCCACAAGTGCCAGAGCAGTTGCCCCAGTGGGAGTGGGAGTTGGTTTGCATAGGCAGAGTTTGGGTCACCACTGGGAAACT
>NW_007726192.1:353431-355054 GCF_000696425.1 Galeopterus variegatus | reverse complement strand
GAGAGGCATTCACATGGAAACCAAGTGTGACCCACAAGTGCCAGAGCAGTTGCCCCAGTGGAAGTGGGAGTTGGTTTGCATAGGCAGAGTTTGGGTCACCACTGGGAAACCAGTTAGCTTAGTAGAGGAAAAACCCACTTTTTTAGTGACTTTAATAAGATAACTGAGGTGGAAAGGCATGGTTTTAAAAGGCAGTGGTCTTTAAACTCTTTTTGCCTGGGTGAACTTGCTAATAAGAATGTCAGAAAAGTCTGGCACATTTTTAAGTTGACATCTAAAATTTCTCATCATAAGTTTAAATAATTGTACCAGATGGCATTCCAGCCCATTCAGTAACTGTATATATGCTTTAAATATATTTTTGGCAAAAATTTGGACCTGCAAATTTAGCTTATTCAGTTCATTGAAAACTATCAAACTAATTAGCTCAAATAAATTAGCTTTTTGGTCAGAAAAGGTCTAACTTCACTTTCCATTCAAATACACATGTTAATATACACCCATGACAGCCATCACACGTCTGGATCCTAATTATAAGATGCATAGATGGGTGGGTAGATGGACCGACACGCAGATAAAGCACCAAGGAGAGCCAGGATGAAACCTGGAGCAGCCCAATTCAGTGTTTCTTGATTTATTTATTCATAGGGGATGCTCCCGCAGTAAGTGTTCATAGTACAGTGAACATCACATAGCCTTCACTGAGGTTGACCTCTTTTTGCATTTTGCCACACTTTTGTTCCTGAACCATTTGAGAACTCATTTCAAATATTAAATATCATAATATTAAATACTTCAGCATGTGCCACCTAAGAACAGGGCAATGTCTTACATAAGCACAATTCAGTTCTCAGTCACAGGAAATTTAACACTGATAAATACTGTTATCCATTAAATAGTCCATATTCAGATTTCCCTAATTATAGCAATAATGTTCTTTATAGTTTCGGGGTTTTTTTTTTTTAATCCGGGATCAAAATTTACATTTGATTGTCTGGTCTCTTTATTCTTCTTTAATCTAGAATAATTCCCAAGCCTTTTTTTTCCCTGTGACATTGACATTTTATATCTTAAACTGTAGTCTTTCAACTCAACTAAAAAAACTTGTAACAAATGTACTGGAAATTATTTGATTTGTAAACTCATCAATTTTACACTGACAAGCTGGGCTCTCTTGCTTACTATTTCCCAGAATGCCCTCCAATTTGGATTTGTTTGATTATTTCCATGATTAGATTCAGGTAAACACCCTTGGACTATACTGCGTTCATGATGCTGTATCCTCACATCAGGAGGCACCTGACATCAGTTTCTCCCAAGGAGCCATACATGCCTGAATGTCTTTGTATGGTACCCGAAGGTGTTTCTCCCTGAGACAGGGCACCACAGTAAAATAGGTGAGGTGGACGGGAAGCTATACCTGTCCTGGCACGGTAGAGGGGGGATTGTAAAGGGGACATGGGGAAGGAGACGAGCAGCAGGGGCATTCGCAGGCAGACCAGTTTTAGGACGCAGCACTTGTAGAAGTTTAGGAAATGGGCACTGCTCTCTTAAAACTACCCGTACGCTCCGCATCTTCATGTACCCCCAGAGGGACACGTGCCTCTGCTCTAACCCATAGTG
>NW_007726192.1:350343-352785 GCF_000696425.1 Galeopterus variegatus | reverse complement strand
GTACGCTCCGCATCTTCATGTACCCCCAGAGGGACACGTGCCTCTGCTCTAACCCATAGTGGACACAGAAATACCATGCATGGGCTGTGGAATCTGTTGATATTTGTGTGGTTAACTGTCAGGCATTTTTCTAAGAGCACAAGCTCTCAAGACAGGCCTGCTCCGTCTGCTCGCAGACCACCATGCCAGGCACTCCAGGCTCTCAACAGAGGTCTCTCCTCTATAGAATACACTAGACTAAAAAAGGAACAGTGTCTGGATTTTAGAGGGGTAAACCTGCTTTGTCTAAAGACTGTAGAGTTCATCTTTCTGTTGCTGCCTCTGTGTAAACATTGCTGAAGAGTCATCACAGACGTTACAACCACGTTGACTTACTTTAGCATCATCTGTTAAATGCTTTCTGCAGGCCAGGCACCGAACTCTTTTCTTAATTTATTGTATTAATCTCGAACTGAAGGTAAAGGTGTGACTCCCCATTTTAGAGATGGAGAAATTGAGGCTTACAGGGTTAAACAACATAGGCAGGGTTGAGACCTAGGGTGGCCTGAGTCCAGCCCTCATGCTTGTAACCATGCCACAAGATCACCTCCTGCTGGCCCAGGAGAAAATCAGTCATTGGGGCTCTGCAAATGCAGTTGTAATAAAACCATGCCCCTGTCTGATTACCTGAAGAGTCTTTGAGATTGTGAATTCATTCACTGGGGGCTAGAAAGCCACTTCTTAAATCCAACCACAGGAATCTATTAAGCGGGTTTAAATGATACAGAACATTTTTTTCATCCTCTTTATTTTCCTGTCATCTTCTCTTAGTTCCTCCTTCTCATCCAAATCCCCGAGGCCCTCAATGTTCCTTTTACCCAGTACTCAGTTGGTCCCCTGGGAAGGGCTGAGGAAGTTGAGTGCAGAGTCCCAATGGGATCCTGTGGCCTCTCAGGCTGGGGCAGGGCAGGAAAAAGCAGAGACTTTCTACCAGGTTCCTTTGGAGTCTCCCCTAACCCCCATAACTACCTGCCTTGGATAACACCTCAAAGGATTATTTTCCCTGGCGGCTTTTTTGCACTTAATTTTACTGGGTAAATTTCTTGCCTTTTCCTGTTAAGTTTTTTATAAGGGCAGTAGCAGGGCTCATGGTGTGTGCTCATTAGTGTGAGGTGTTTATTACTGACTGTGGAGTGCTTTTAGCTCACACCAGGTGTACATGGATTAGCTACCAAATGGACACCCTGTTGAGTGTTTTCCTGACTTAAAAGCAGGATAATGCACATTTTCTCACCAGGAGACCATGTCGTATTATTATAAAATTATTAGTATGGACCACATACGTAGAAATCAGAGCAGGGCAATCAGAATCTGAGTAACAAAAGGAAGATACTGTCTGTCTCTCCTTGAGTGGAGTTTTCTGGCTATTTGTATTCATCAAGTAATTTCCAAGTACATTTATTACAAGTTTTCATAGTTGAGTTGTAAGATAACAGTGCAAGATATAGTATAACTAGTATGTGTGTGTAATGTCAGCCAAAGTGGGTAGAGAGGGTAAATAAAATGGCATTTTAGTGGGCAAAGTGGCTTTTAAAAGTATACCCAAGCTCCTTTTTCTATATTCTAAATTGTCTTGCATTCTGGTTGGTCTTTTTCTTCTGCCTTGAGAGAATCCAGAAATGCTTTTTTAAAACAACAAAACAGTGGTGTTTTTACAACGCAGATACTTTTCAAATAAACTGATGTCATGCCTTATTGTCAACAAAGCACTGGTCATGGAGAGAATGCACTGGTAGCTCTGGACATGGTCACAGTGACTTAGTAAATTACCTTGGCTAGTGATTTTTTTAAGGAAAATAGATGTTGTGGACCCCTCTTGAAATTAACCCAAGAGTAGCCTATGAGCAGGATCGTTTATCTAATGCTAGGTAAATTCCTTGTCCAAAATAGGAAAGCCGATGGCCCTTACATAATATAAGATGTATCAGCATTTAGTGCTCAGTGATCTACGGACTTTTTTTTTTTTCTTAATTCAAATAAGTGGCAAAATCATCACTTATAAATAGTAGCAGATGACAAAACTTTACATAATTTTTAAGAGAACTGGAACATTCTCATGGACTCATGCTGCACATTTCAGAGGTCCTTGAAGGTCACCTAAGAACAAGGGTTGACAACCCCTAGATCACCTTCAGGGACAAGCTGTGAGGCTCTCACGATCCATTTTGTACCTGTTGCACTGGGCGATTCTAGGCTTGGAGTCATGAGCTGGGTATGACACAAGCATTGACAACCCCTAGATCACCTTCAGGGACAAGCTGTGAGGCTCTCACGATCCATTTTGTACCCGTTGCACTGGGCGATTCTAGGCTTGGAGTCATGAGCTGGGTATGACACAAGCGTACTTGAAGCAGCAAAAACAAAAATGAATGAAATAGAGATTTTTAAGAAAATGGCAAGTTT
>NW_007726192.1:344635-349877 GCF_000696425.1 Galeopterus variegatus | reverse complement strand
TACTTGAAGCAGCAAAAACAAAAATGAATGAAATAGAGATTTTTAAGAAAATGGCAAGTTTAGCATTTAGCTTTTGGGTGCTGGAGACTGAAGAATTACAGCATGTTGGCATGGTATGTCCCTTTGGAGATTGTTGGGTCCCCTTCTATTTTTACAGATGGAAACTGAGGCTGGAGAATGCCTCACACTAGAATCAGGTGTTTTCAGACACACATTCAGGGTCTCTTCTACACATCCTGCACCTCTCTTAAATAGGGCCCAGGAAGAGGGCCTGATTTGAGAAAGGATTGGTGATGTAGCAGAGGCGTTGGGCCACGAGGTAAACTGAAGAGGTTGACACTGCTGGCTTCTAAAGTACCTCCTGCAGGGTTTCCTGGGCGCTTGATGGTGGCGGCTGAACTGAATCCCACTGGGGCATCAGCTGGAGGTGGTCTTCTCCCTGACAGAGGTGACCGAAAACCAACCACCGGCAGCTCTTTCTGCCAGAACTGAGACTGTCCTCGTCTTAGGACTTTAGAGCTGGAGAGGGCCCCAGAAAGCATCAAGTTGACCTCAGAAGAATTAAGTGACCAGCCCAAGGTCACGCGGCTGGTCACGCACTGCCTCACGACTGGAATCCGGGCTCTGTCCTCTCCAGCTCTGCACCAAGACACTCCTCATTTGGTGCCAGAGTGAGTTTGAGGCGCTTCCGGAGACGGGGAGGCTCTGTCTGAATCTGTTGCCGCCGCTGGCTGCTGGTTTTCCGGATTTAACTGGGAGATTGCCAGATCTGCCTTAGCGCGGTATGCAAGAATCAGGCCATGGGAGATGCCCCTGGATGGCATGGCTTTTTCCTTTCCCAAACCAATCTACTGTATTCTGTGGCCCGCAGCAGCCTAACTGTAGGATCTGCTTAATGGACCTAAGTTCATACTGAATTTTTCAGCTGAAGGGTATTTCTCTCTTCCTGTTCTGAATTTGGTAAATGAGTGCAGGTGAAACCAGCATATCTTGCACTTGTTTCAGAGTAAATTACCACATGCCTCAAGACTTGAAAAGCTGCATGGTAGTATCATGATTACTTACAAACAAAAAAGCAGAATGCAGCCCTAGAACAAACTGGAAGCTTTGAAACCAAACCAACTGAGTCCACATTTACTAGCCATGTGGTCTTGAGCAAATATTTGCCTTCTCTGAGGCTCAGCTCCCCCATTTGTAAAAGGGAGATAATATTTTATCCCTACCTTAGCCTGGCAGGGATGTTGTCAAGTATATGGTTAATGTTGTGTAAAGCAGACATCCATTCCACCTTCATATCTGTAATATTTCTAAGCGCTTCAAGGAAGCTGTTATTTAAGGTATAGCCTGATGAAATTTTGTAACATGAGGAATTTTAAAGGTGAGACTCAGCTATATATTTCTTATAATAATGTAATATTAGTGAAAGAAAATTATGTTTGTATGTATTGAAAGGTAAAAATAACTTACTCTAAAAAGAAAATGACATTAGTTGAGTTTCCTTGGGAAGTTGCATCAATCCTAGGCTGATCTTTTCACATAAACATGTATGAATGTGTGTGTGTCTGTGTAGACACATGTATGTGTGTTTATGTATGTATATAGAGAGAGAACTTCTATTTTTCAGATACTTGGCCTACAGAGCAATTTGTACTTTACCTACAGTATAGGTAGGCAAAGAATACCAGATTAAATGTTTCCCACCCCCAGGGGTTTTCCACCTTCGTCCTGTCTGCAGGCAGCCTTTCATGGGAGGCTGGACACATCAGGGCCACTGCCAAGCACCTCAACAGCCCCAGGCACGGCATCCTGTGGCCTCACACCCAGCATCTAGCTCCATCCCAGAACTGGGCACCACCTGAGTGAGGACATCTGGGCGCTGGTTTCAGACATGCCTTTCACCTGTGTGGCCTTGGCTTGGGCAGCAGCTCAACCTTCTGACCTCAGCATATTAGCTCTGGCCCTTCCAGGACACAGTGAGGTAGAGAGGCTGGTTCCCCCAGAGCAAGAAACACCCGGGCCTTGTCTCTGGGGCCACTGCACCACCGAGGCTGGAGCGAGCAGATCTCAAGCCTGGCCTAGAAGACCTCTCCTCCCAGAGAGGGGCTCAATGGGTACTAAGGTCAGGCCCCCTCTTCCCCGGAACCCTCAGAGCCTCATAGAATGTCCCTCCATCCTCGGAGCCCACTTCCACTCTGGGTGAGGAGCTATGTCCTCACCACTTTGTGGACAACCCCTGCTGCCTCCCTCTCAGGCCCACAGGTTGAAGACAGGCCAAAGGCCAGCTTAGACTCCCAGCCTGGTCATGGTGAGGGGACAGCTCAGCTATGTATGAAAATGACCCTTTGATTAAAATATAGTTAACCTGCACTGCTTTTAAGAGAAATCTGACATTTTAGGAGAATACTTTGTCCACTGATACCAACTTAACCAAGATAACCTTTTGAATTATGTACTTTTTAGTTAAATTACTACAGAGAACACACTAAGCCTTCCTCATTGTTCCTATAAAAACCCAATTAGCTTTACAAAATAGTCACTACTTTTTCCTGAGGTGACCTGACTATTTTTCCCCCATAATTGAGAGAGGCAAAGTCTTTGTAGTGGATGGTTTCTTCCCAGAGTCATGCACTAGTACAAGGTTTCGTTTGTTTAAGTAGCACTGTTTATACAAAGGATACATCAAAGTTAAAATATTTTAAATACAATAATGCCAGAATACTTGGTTGCACTCTGAAGGATGACTTCAATGCATTTGAGCATTATGAGTTTTCAAAAACTTTAGCATTTTGATAGACATGTTCTCCAAGATATGTCCTCCAAGTGGGCCTGGGAAATGAGCAAGTATTTGACCTTTTTTTTTTTTTTTAATAATGCTGCTCTTTTGTGGTTTCCAAGTATTTTATTATGAAACTTAATATTAATGAGGGTCACTTGCATATATGACATCCTGCCAAGCCCTTTGTAGGATGACGAAGAAAGTGATATGCCATTAAGTCTTAATTTAGGGAACTAGTACAAAGTCAAACCCCTTTTCTTTCCCCTCAGCTCAGTGCAATGCTGGGAAATTGAGGCAGTCGTGAGCTTGTCAGTGCATGGAGGGGAGTTTCTTGCATGGGCTGGATGAGTGGCTTCTACAGAATTCTTAAGGACAAGCTCAGTGAGGCTTGCCCAGCACCCGTCTGCTCAGGTGTCTGTCTCCCATTGCCTTCCAGCTGCCTCTCCATGAATGAACTCAATCAGCATCAAAAGGACTGGAATTAAGAATAGTTGGAAGAGACAACCTATTTGCTCTGTGTGGTTTGGAAAAAAAAAAAAATGTTGCCCTTTCCTGGTTTCCAGAATCCATATCCATGTGAAACTATCAGCGTAAATATTTGTTTGTTCTATTTTTCAAGAATGTGAAGGAAAAAAAAAAAAAAACCCAGCTCAATAAGAGTTACCTATAGCCTGAACTTGGGGCTTAAATAATATTTCCGCATTAGCAACAAGGTATGAAGAAGATTTTTCCATCAAAGGGAGTTCTCATTAGCTACGCCCTTTAGTTTGACACATTGAACATTTATCAAGTGTTTCCCAGGTGCCAGGAAGCCTTTTTTTTTTTTTAAATAGACTTTATTTTTAGGGCAGTTTTAGGTTCACAGCAAAATTGAGAAGCAGGTACGCAGGTCCCCATATACCCCTTCCCCCCACAGGAGCATGGCCTCCCCATTAGCAACATCCCCCACCAGAGGAAGTGGTGCATTTGTTACAGTTGAGGAATCTACATTGGCACATCATAATCACCCAAAGTCTGTAGTTTACATTGGGGTTCACTCTCGGTGTTGTACATGCTAAGGGTTTGGACAAATGTATGATGACATGTGTCCACCGTTAACCAGGAAGCCTTTTAACTCAAGGTTAGTCATCTGTTCATCACATCTCCCAAAATCCTAAGAAGTTTGTGCATTCACACTGCTACCCCGGTCACCCTGAAAAGGCCAAGTAGCATTTAAAATAAGGAAAGGGGGACTAAATTTTCCCATAATGAAGTATAAGCATGTTCCAAATGTTGCAATATTTGTGCTATGCAATATTTGGACTACTTACATTAGAAATTTATTCACTCTTTACTGAAATTCAAATTTAACTGAGCATTCTGAATTTTATCTGGTAGAGCCTATGACAAAGCCATGCAGTCAGTATGTCTTAAAAAGGAGGGAAAAAGTTTTTCAAGAACTTCAAAAGTATCAGGGAGCTACATAAGAATACTATAAATGCTGACTCAAATCATTATTCTAACTCTAGTAATATAAAATTATAAATTTAATATTATTACAAATATATAAATTTTATATTACATAATATAAAATTATGCAATTTGTATAAATTAATTAGTCTCTAAACCAGTATAAGTTGACCTGTTGTAACTCGAATGTTTTCTCATTAGCTTATTTTAAAATTTTAGTAATGTTTCATCCTCCTTTCTGATTAATCTTCTGTTGAATGTTAATCGATTTTAACTTTCTGTGTTCCCAGGTTCCTAAGTTAATGATCTATTCAGGAATTCTTGAATAGAGCTGGGGACACCATGGTGTGAGTTCTTTTATAAAACAAAGAGTCTCTTCTTTGGAATTTGAAGACTCTTTTGTATTTTGATTAATCACCCCAATATATCCTGTTTTATAAGTTCAGATTTCTATACAAGCATGGTTTTTAAACTGGACACACCTGTATTTATTTCCTCTTAATAGCTGATTATTGAAAGAAATCACAAATAGCGGAAGCAGCTCATTTTTTAAAATAAGTAGTTTGTTTCTTTAAATTAGAGTGATTTAAAATTTGTTTTTCAATTTTAAAAGAAAACTTCCTAAAGGAAGTCTGGTTAGAAAGCAGTTCAAAGGAAATGACAGGAATGTTCTCCCACTTACCCAGTCCCCGGGGGGCACAGGCCCTTTGGGAAACCCAGAATGAGGTGTGCATTGAGGGCCAAGGCTTTACAGCTGCAGGAAGCCAGAGAGGGAAAGTCGGTGTGGAGATGATTCTGCAGCTCTCAGGTGGCAATGACCATGTCATTCAAGGCAGAATGGCTTTCCCGTGCGATGTGGGCTGTTTATTTCAGAGCCTTTCATTTCCTAAGGATGCAGTTAGCTGAACTCCCGGTGTTCCCTTGAAAAACTAAGAACTCTATTTTCACCTCTTAAATAATCTGATTCATTCAACAAACAGTTTGGGGGGCCTCCAGGGACCAGGCCCTATTCTAAGC
>NW_007726192.1:342870-343941 GCF_000696425.1 Galeopterus variegatus | reverse complement strand
TAATCTGATTCATTCAACAAACAGTTTGGGGGGCCTCCAGGGACCAGGCCCTATTCTAAGCACTTGTGCTCCATCAGCGAACAAGTTCCTGCCTCTTGGCGTTGGCATTCTGTCAGAGAAGACTACAAGTAACAAACATAAGAAATAAGGTAGATAGTGTGTTAGAGTGTAGTAAGTATTATGGTGGGGGGAGCAGGGTAGGGGGACCTGGAGTAGGGGTTGGGGAGGGATTGTGCATTAAACAGGGAGGTCAGGGTGGGACTTGTTGACAGTGACATTTGAGCAGACTTGAAGGAGATGTGGGACTGGCCACGCATCCTCTGGAGCAACAGCTGTCCAGGCAGAGAGGGAACAGCCAGCACAAAGGCCGTGAGTCCCTGGTTGTGTTTGAGCTGTGGTTCGCAATCCTGGATGATTTTGCCCGCAGGGGACATTCGGCAATGTCTAGAGCCACTTTAGTTTGTCATGACTAGGATGCTACGGGCATCTCCTGGGTAGAGGCCAGGGGTACAACTAAACATCCACAATGCACAGGACAGCCTCCCACGGCAAAGAACAACAGCACAAAATGTCAGCAGCACTGAGGCCGAGAAGCTCTGTGTTTGAGGAACAGTGAGGAAGCCAGGACAGCGGGAGGGGAGGGAGGAGGCGGAGAAGCAGGAGATGAGGTCAGAGGCTACAAAGCCTGGAGGCAAAGGGGGTGGCCAGGTCAGGCAGGGCCTTTAGGCCAGTGTGGACTTTGGCTTTTACTCCAAGAGAAATGGGGAGCCATTGGAGGGTTTTGAGCAGAGGGGGATATGTCTGTGTTAACGTTTTAAGAGTATCCCTCTGGCTGCTGGGTGGGAAATAGATTGAAGGGGATAAGGGTGGAATGAGGGCTGTTGCAGTTATCAAAGCAAGAGATGACGGGGTTTTGGCCAGGGCAGAAGCAGCTATGTGACTTCTGTGCAGCCGAACCATCCAGGGCTCAATTTCAGATATCAAGCAACCAGGGGTTCTAGGGATTTCAAATCCCACTCTTTTCATTATTATATATTATATATGTATGTGTGTATATGCATGTACACGCGC
>NW_007726192.1:340013-341653 GCF_000696425.1 Galeopterus variegatus | reverse complement strand
TTGTCCTCACAGCCAGACAGTGGGAGCCGTGGGACAGCCTGCTGCAGAGGCTGGGCCCCACCCCGGGGGTCAAGGCTGTATCTATCCACAAGCAGCAACTCATTTCATTAATTGCTCTGACACATGTAAATGCCACGGTACAGCATCACCATACTTTTTTGTTAAAGCCATGCTGTTTAAAGGAAGTGGTAAAGTAGTCTCTTTTTTAAGGGAAATATAAGCTGCTTTTTCATTCCCTAATGATTTGTCAGGAAGGTTTTACATGCAGTTGAGTTCCTGAGCTCTTCCCTTGTTCTATCCGAATGGTTCTTATCCTGCTCAGCCATCATAGTCAGGGTACATTTCAGGGAAGAGCACCGGATACTCCAGATGAAAGTCACAATGTGGGAAGACTTCACCTTTTTTCAATCTCTAAGACAGTGCTCCTCAAAGTTTGGTCCATGGATCACTGACATCAGAATTTCTTGGCATCAGGGTCTTGCTAAAAATGCAGATTCCTTGGCCCCTCCCCAGACCAAGCGACTCAGGGTCTCCCAGGCTAGGGCCAGGAATCTGCATTTCAGTGAGCATCCGGGATCTTTTCCTGCATGGTCACATTTGAGAACCACTACTCTAGGTTATGTGACTAGGAGAGAAAAACAGCCTTAGAGAACCAGCCTCTCACAGCAACCTCTCTATCAACCTGCTAAAAATGACGATGTTATTCAAATGAAAAATAGACTTCTAAGGGTTTGTTTACTACAAGGAAGTGTGTCACCGGCCACATTAGTCTCCTCTTTCAACTAAATAATCTTTCTTCCTGTGAAGTGTTGGAGGGTGCATCTTAGCCTCTGTACTTGAGGGATTGCGGTGGTCGCTTAACCAGCTGATGGGTCCAATTCTGGCTGACTTTAGGGGGCACTTTGATCCAGAAGACTGCTTGAAATGGTCATTGTTGTCTCATGTAACATTTTCTGTTTTCTTGTTGAACAGCAAATATGCCAGAGGACTATCCTGATCAGTTTGATGATGTCATGGATTTTATTCAAGCCACCATTAAAAGACTGAAAAGGTCACCAGATAAACAAATGGCAGTGCTTCCTAGAAGAGAGCGGAATCGGCAGGCCGCAGCTGCCCACCCAGAGAATTCCAGAGGAAAAGGTCGGAGAGGCCAGCGGGGCAAGAACCGGGGTTGTGTCTTAACTGCCGTACATTTAAATGTCACTGACTTGGGTTTGGGCTACGAAACCAAGGAGGAACTGATCTTTAGATACTGCAGCGGTTCTTGCGATGCAGCTGAGACAATGTATGACAAAATATTAAAAAACTTATCTAGAAATAGAAGGCTGGTGAGTGACAAAGTAGGGCGGGCATGTTGCAGACCCATTGCCTTCGATGACGACCTGTCATTTTTAGACGATAACCTGGTTTACCATATTCTAAGAAAGCATTCCGCTAAAAGGTGTGGATGTATCTGACTCCGGCTCCAGAGACTGCTGTGTATTGCATTCCTGCTACAGTGCAAAGAAAGGGACCAAGGTTCCCAGGAAATGTTTGCCCAGATGGAAGATGAGGACCAAGGAGGCGGAGGCAGAGGAGGAGGAGGTGGAGGAGGAGGAAGGCAGCCGTCGTGGGAGCCTGGTGGAGGGAGATCCAGCTAC
>NW_007726192.1:330574-339601 GCF_000696425.1 Galeopterus variegatus | reverse complement strand
TAGACGATAACCTGGTTTACCATATTCTAAGAAAGCATTCCGCTAAAAGGTGTGGATGTATCTGACTCCGGCTCCAGAGACTGCTGTGTATTGCATTCCTGCTACAGTGCAAAGAAAGGGACCAAGGTTCCCAGGAAATGTTTGCCCAGATGGAAGATGAGGACCAAGGAGGCGGAGGCAGAGGAGGAGGAGGTGGAGGAGGAGGAAGGCAGCCGTCGTGGGAGCCTGGTGGAGGGAGATCCAGCTACAGAGAACTGGACAAGACAGAGAAAACAGCCGACTGGATCCTCCAGAACGGCAGCCGATGTCACCAGAAGCTCAGGGCTGGTGTCCCTGGTTGGCTGTTGCCACCGTTTCATGTGATACAGTCCACCATCACCGATCATGGGCGCAGTTGCGGATGCACTTGAAGAACCAAACCAGTGTGTCTCCTGGGGGTTGTTTTCACATGTCTGAAGACACCAGGGAAATGTAATCCTGATGTCACTCCTTGTCATTATGTTTTACTGCGGAAAGTAAGAAAGGTTGATTTTTTTTTTTTTGTCACTCAATGGAGACATACCCAAGAAAGGAGAGGAAGAAAAAAAAAAAAAAAAAAAAAAACAAAGACACAGGAGATAATAACCTTTGCATTTGAAAGTTCAGGCCTGAGGTTTACTACAACGGTTGGTGATTGATTTTGAACATGGTGTGTGGGGTGGGAAGAAGTTGGCCAGGAACCAGAAAGGCTGTCCTCGTGATTAGAAACAAACCTGACGGGATTTCCTTTATGTCTTTGGAAACAGGAAACAACTTGTGGTTTTCAGCATCATTTTTGTAGGAGAGCAAGTGGGGAAGGCCCCCTGCTGCCCCTGGGCAGGGCAACCCACCCCAGGCCTGTTTACAGAGAGACAGACGTTACATACCCAGCTCCAGTTATGCATGGTCACCAGTGACCAGAGAAGCTACTCGATGCAATGCATCCATTTCAGATACAGAAATATAGAGAAGATATTTATTGAGATTTAAGTTATTGTTATTTATTACCATTCACTAATGAGTTTCTCTCTTTTCCCTTATTTATTAAAGTTTCTTTTCAAAGGTGCCAAAGTATATGTGCTCGCAAAATGCAAAGAAAGGTGACAAAAGGAAATTTCAATTGGGAACAAGGGTCCATGCTTTTCAAAGTATTAAAAAGTTTTTCGCTAGGCAAAAATCACTTACTTTACCTTTTTAAGAATATTCTTCATTAATTTCCCTGGATTTCGGCATTTTTCCTTATTTTTTTTTTAAATGTCAGAAGGTGCGTCTCTGGAGGCCCCCTTTCTGAGAGCGGGGTGCAGAGACCATCAGCCCTTGGCTCTATCTCTTCGTTGCTCCACCCCTGAACAGACGTGCCACGTGCTCCACGCTCTGTGGGATTTAAGCTCTCCCTCCATTCTATGTCTATCTATCTATAAATATGCATAACCATATATATAAAAGATTAAATCCCTTTTAGTAGGTAGTCCTGGATTTAATGTTGATCTAAAAGTAAAATAAACAGGTAGCCAAGGTTTTGCCCTGACTTGGGGAGACCCTTCCTCCATCCTTGCCCACCTGCTGCCTTCCTGAGAAACATGCACTTTTCAGTGCAGCCGAGGAGCCTTCCAGAAGTGGGGTCTGCTGGTCCTCTGCAAAGCCTTTGCTGTCACTTGTTGTACACCCAATTGCTCCCTGGTAAGAAGGTGGCTGAGAAGGATGGACAAGAAAGAAGCGTGTAGCCTGGCCATGGTGCACACACCCAAAGCCTCAGCTCAGAGTGCACTACCTTCATGACAAAGGGGGTCAGAGGGGAGGAAGCATAGGGTGAGGACGGCCACCTCCTCCGTGCCCAGGCTGTGGGTTTGTCTGGCAGCCGACACATGTGTGATGCCCTGGGCCCTCTGTTAGAGCTTTTTACATGTTTTATAAACGGGAATCTTATCAAGGAAATGATCTGTCACTACCTTGATAGCTATTAGCCACAAAAGTATGACAGATTTAGCAATTAAATGACCTACTGGCCTCCCTCAATAATCATGTTAATCTTACACAGTAACCAAGAAGCAGCAGTTACCACACATCCCCCTCTCCCCACCCCAGAAGACCCAAGTTCTCCATCTTATATTCTGCCCCTGTCTGTCCCTTCTGCTCTCCTTGCACGACTGGGAAATAGAGGAAAAGGGCTTCACTCTCACTCTCCCCTGGGGCCTTGCTGAGAAACAGCCTTCTCCAAATGCTGACAAACCCAGCCATCCAGTCATTCTTGAAGCACAATTTGGACATAGCCCTGGGATCATCTGTCTAATTCAGAGAACCCGGCAGATCTGGTGGCCAATGTTCCCAGGTATTCAACCTCAGCCCCAGCTCCCATTGAGAGTCCCTGCCCAGAGGGACCGTAGGGTTCAATGGGTGTGGACAGCTTGTTCCCAGCATCACTACACACCATAAGCAGGTTTTAACAGAAGCAAGTTTGCTCCAGCACATCCACAAAAGGGTAAAGTTTGTGATTTTTCTTTAAATTGCAATTGCCATCTGATCCAGTAAGGAGTGCACTTCTTTGGAAGTTCTGACTTCTCTGATCTGTCTCAGTCGTTTGTGTTACTCAACCAAAGTTCTCTACAGACTTTATTTTTGTACAATATCATTTTGTAACTTTTTACAAATAAAAACTCATTTCTATTGCTTTCTGTACTTCTGTGCTTCCTCAAGGTGCCCCCGGAACAGGCTGGGCCAGGCAAGGCCAGGTGACCACCCATGAGCACTTATGAGCCGCCCCCTTCATGACCACACAGCCTGCTGGTTGGTCAGTGATCTTGCCCATCAACTCCCAGCAGCCAATCACTACCCAGGTGGAAAAAACTTGCAAAATTGTCCTTCACATAGTCATTCAACAAACACTGATGGCTGTCTACACTGTGCACCGGGGATCCGACAGTGGCCAAAAATCTCTACCCTCCACCCTGATATTTAAATGAGGGGGAGGCAAGCAATATTCAAAAAAGTAAAATATGTAATGATCCAGGTGACAAATGATATAAAGAATACAGCAGGGTGCTATAATAGGAAATAACAGTGGGGCCTGTTTTAATTAGAGATGACATTGAGGCTGAACTCAAGAAATAGTGCCCACAAAGCAGGAGCATCCCAGGCAGAGGAAGAAGCTTATACAAAACCCTGAGGCAGGCAAGAGCCTGGACGGAGCTGCCACTTGGCTCCACCCTGGATGACACCATTCACACTTTCTACGTGGCAGTGCAGCAGAATCCCTGGAACTGTGCACACGGTGGCCTGGAGCTTAGTGCATTTCTGGCAGGAAAAACAGGGTTATGACAGGAAATGTGTCAGCCCTGGGTCGGGGGAGAACATGCTTCCTACTGTGATACACACATTGCCATGTTCTGTCACAGCCCGCCTGGTGACTATTAAAAGGTGGCCTTGCATGGTGCTCTTACAGCTCTTCCACGTGGCTGCCGGCCTCGGCTCCACGGTGGACGGCAAAGTGCAGCTCTGGGCTTTGTCTGGAATGCCCACCCCTTCCCCCATGCACGCTGTCCCCACATCGAGACTCAGTGGAGCCACTGCTATCGACATGGATGTTTAGAATCCTCTGCTGGGGCTGGCTGGAAGAGGCTCGAGGGCCATGCTGAGGCCAGCTGCATTTTCTCTAAGCCACAATTCAGGCATGATGTCCTTGACTGAGAAAGAGAACACAAAGATGGAAAAACTCCGTGGACCTCCACTCCCCCTTTAGAGCCAAAGTGAGGTGAGATGCTCCTCAAAAAAAGAAGGATGGGGTGCTTCTCTGACCAAATAAGTTTGGAAAATAACCATGGAACTTACGAGAGCCTTTATTAGACTAATCAACGTTTCTAACAGTTCAGGAGGGATATAGTGTGCAGAATTCTCCAAGTGGATTTGACCATGAAACCGTGCATTGTTTTGTTTTCTTTCTCATAACACCTTGTGACTGCCCCTGGAAACTACTTCGGGCCACGTTGCCTGCTCTTATAAGCTTCGGGGTGAGCCGAGAGCTAGACTAAAGATTAATAGAAAGGCAGAAATTACTAGGCAGCTCCCCACTGGAAGGGCACCTCCCCCCAAATACACACATACACACAAACACACACACACACACACACATTCTGGATATTTGGGCACTGTGGTTTCTTGCTCAGCTTGAATAACAAAATGATTAACCAATAGTCAACTTTGGAAATTTCATTGAACCAAGAAAGGGAGAATGTGTTGAAAACTGGGAAATGCTTAGCAGCAATAAAAAAAAGGAGCTTTCACGCTTCCCAAAAATGCTTCCCAGGCTCAAGTTGTTTCCATCCACTAGTGCTTTGCCTGGCCTGGAGTCCTGAGGGATCCTTGAGGGAAGGCTGCTCTCACTGGCATCCAGCTCCGAATTCCTTGCTGCTGAGGAATGGTACCAGGGCATTGGGTTAGGAGCCCAGGCACCAGGCTGTGACAGTCCCTTGTGGCTTGTCCCCACGAGATCATCTTGGGCCAGTTTTCTACTGTGTTAAGGAAGCACTGGAAGGTGGTGAGTGCTGACGGGAAGTGGCTTTAAGAGAACTTTTAAAAGAATCAATCTGCTTTCAAGATAGAGGTGGAAAATCAGAATTTCCTGAACCTAAGTCTCAAAACAGAAAGACACACTACCTCCGCCCCCCTTTACGGTCCTGCTTGGGCCACAGCTGATTTACTATCTAACACCAAAATCATGGGGAGGAGACAGCCGGAGACCCCACCCACACTGTTCACTCTTACTTCTTGGAGCTCAATGGCTGGGAGAGGAAGCAGGTCTCAGACATGGGCCCCTGGTTTTTTCCATCACGTAATGAAATGTCCGATCTGGAAGTGTCTTTTTGGGACACATATTTAACAGAACTGCTATGGCAATCCCATGCAATAGTTAATTTGTCTTAGTCTCAGCCACATATCCTGAATGAAATTAAAACCAAATGCTGTCAACCTGGCCCTAAAAATAAATAGATAGTTGAGGAGATAAAGGGAAAGCACACATTTCCTCTATATGACAACTTGCATGACAGGTAAGCATAATGATGGGAATGCAGACTTGGTGACGGTGAGACGCTTGGTGACAGAGGTATGGAGAGTGCTAGAATGCCCCAATGGGAGCAGCAGGTGGGAAAAGAGCTGAAAGAAAGAAGAGCCAGGCTAGAGCTCCAGGTGGGGGGTGGGAAGAGGAGGAGAGACCTACAGAGTGCATGAAGGCAGGAGAAGCCACGATGAGAGAAAGGACCGCTCTGACCATTTTGAGCCCCGGCTGCTTCAAGCTTGGCCGTAGTGAGCACACAGAGTAGTAGCTGGCAAAGGCCCAGCTATGATCTCCATATGAAGTTGCTTAGAGACTACAGAGGAGAAGAGGGCCTTGGTGGCCTCCAGGCCAGCTAGACCACTAACAGGTTCCTGTGGTCCCACATAAGAATAAGGGGCCATAGACAACTGAAAAAAGGAGCTACTCAAAGACTGGTGAGTCACCACAAGGGACTGGCATATGGTGTTTGGAGTGCAGGAGGTAGGGGAGATGGGCCCACGAGAGGAACACTGGGGCTCAGCAAGGACAGCTGATCTGCCCCCCAATCAGCACAAGACCACTCAGTGGAGACTGGTCAGGAATATAGAACTGCAGGGGGGGCAGTTTGCTGAAAAATCTCAGGCCCAGACCAGAGTTCCCACAAAACCCAGATGTACCAGACCTCACAAGACCTAGAAGTGCTTACAAGGTCAACAAGTAAAACCTGAGCTGCACAAATAGCCTTCCCCGGGGAATCAGCAGCAAAGCAGCAATTTAGCTCAACCACAGGACTCAAATGCTTGTCCCCACAGGAAGTTCCCCCATTTTCAAAGTAACCAAAGGACAATAAATTAGTTCCAGTGCAGAGTTTAAGTGGTGAGAAAAACAAATAATCCAACACAGAAATGAAAGAAAAAACAAAACACCCACAGATCAAAGTTCTGATATTAACCAGTAAAGGTCTAACACCACCAAAGAACACCTATAAAGCCTAGAAGGACCAGAAGCCCACTGGGCTCCCAAGCCAGGGTGGGAGTACAGCCAAGGGCTTCAGCCACGTCCCCCTGATGTCTGCATCCAGCCCAGCAACAACCACCAGGCTGCTGCCAGAAGCACCCTGGGCTCCCAAGCCAGGGTGGGGGGATGCTGAGAGTCTCAGCCACACCACCCTGATGTCTGCATCCAGCCCAGTGACAACCACCTGGCCACCACTGGAATTGCCCCGGGCTCCCTGGTTGGGGGTTGCTGAGGGCCTCAACCACATCGCCCCAAAGTCCACATCCAGCCAAGCCATGACCAAGCCACTATTGGAAGCCCCCTGGGCCCCCCTGCCAGAATGAGAGGGGTGCCATGGGCCTCAACCATGCCCCCCCTTTCCTCTTCCTTCCACCACATCCCCCTCTTTCTCTTCTTCCTCCTCTCCCCCTCCTCCCAACTGCTCCGCAACATCTTACAATGTAAAAAATAATAACAATAATAAAAATAAATAAATTTTTTTTAAAAAGAAAGATGAGTCAAAGACCGCTACAGAGTAGGGTTGCCAGGTAAAATATAGGACGTCCAGTTAAATTTGAGTTTCAGATAAACAGGCATAATTTCTTAGTATGTCTCATGCAGTATTTGGGATATACAATATGTGGGACATATTCATACTAAAATATTGATTATGCATCTGAAATTCAAATTTAATTGGGCATCCTGTATTTTAATTTGCTGAATCTGGCAAGAGAAAGTGACATGCGAGCTGGTCTTGAGTATGCGTGGGAATCTGTCAGGTGGCCAGGGCAAAGAGTGGGGCCAGGGCAGGGCTGGGGTGGGGGACAGTCTGAGCAGAAGAAACGGTGTGATCCAAAAGGACAGAAGGGTACTGTGCATTCAAGGAAAGTGGGCAGAGTGGGTGGCAGACTTGGCACTAGTCACAGCAGACGCAGTGCCTGGGCCACAGTACTCTTAGGGTCCCCAAAACGTTTTAATTTAATATTTTGAAAGTCAGAGAAAGAATTAAATATAACAATTATGAATATATAGTAATGAACCCAGCCTGCATTATATTCGTCTTTATAGCAATGCAGTCGTACAATTTTAATTCTATCTTAATGGAGAAAGGGCTCACGAAAAGCGCCTAGAGCCCACGAAAGTCGTAATGCAGCCCTGAGTGGCTGCTAACAAGAAATTCGCCATGTCCTGTGCTCCCAGTTTCCTTCTAGTTTTCCTTCTTGTAAATCATTAAAGCCAAACTCGTTCTTAAAAAACAGACAGAAAACCTCCCACTCTTCAAGTTAGTCTTCTCAAGATATTTGCATTCACTTTCTACTTGGGGAAACATCACCCTAAGGGCAGCTGTTAATATACAGGCCTCATTCACGACTTTTGAGAAAGGACAACATGAACCAAGTGTCCCAGAGCAGACCGGCCATCAAGGGAATGGCGACAGAGGGAAAAACAAGACAGGTGGAAGGTGGACCAGATGGACAGATGGTGAGAGAGGCAGAGAGAAGATTCAGTCTTCAGGAAATCAGAGAACCAGAAGATGTGGGCGGTGACGAACAAGGGTGAGGTTTCTGAACATGCAGAACAGGTTACTCTACCTAGAGCAGTTCTTTAAAGTGGTGTATGCAGGGGATTTTAACCCACTCCCTGCTCCGTGCCTGGGTCTCCCCTATTCAATTAATTATTGAGCATCTATCTCCTGCCAGGGAAGGTTAGAAAGATATAAAGACAAACCCTCAAGGGGCATCCAGATTAGAGGAGCAGAAATAGAGCATTGAAGCATGGTGAGGGCAATGACGACACAGGGGATGTTGTGGGGGCTTTGAGGAGGGACAATAAATCCAGCTGAGAATGGGGGCTGGGGGAAGCTCGCTGGGACAGCTTCCATGAGGTGGCTGCTCAAAGGGACTATTAAAGGATGAGCAGGGATTTCCCAGAGAGGAGTTGGGGGGTGCGAGGGCCTTCCAGGCAGAAGGGACTGGAACACTCAGCCATGAAGACTAGAAAGAGCCTGGGGTGCTGCTGGCTTCAGAAGAAGGAGAGGGGACAAGGACACAGCTTTGCAATGCAGGGCTAGTGAGCCCCACTGGGCAGGAAGCCGAGGGAAGAGAGGCCTCTCCTGGGGACAAAGGCAGCAGTGAGGTGGGGGCGCTGAGGGGCTGGGGCACAGGGTCACCATCCGTCCTTGGGAAAAAGGTCACTTTTGATCTTCGCACCTGTCCTCTCCCTCGCAGACTCTCTGCCTCCCCTGACCCTTTTCTCTTAAGGCCTTGTCTGCCACAGAGTGCCCCTCCCAGTGCCACTTACTCTCCATCACTTTTGATCTTCGCACCTGTCCTCTCCCTCGCAGACTCTCTGCCTCCCCCGGACCCTTTTCTCTTAAGGCCTTGTCTGCCACAGAGTGCCCCTCCCAGTGCCACTTACTCTCCACAGGGGACTCAGGGCTGAAAAGGCTTCCCAACCAGCCTTTCCCCAACTGCCCAGTTGAACACTAGGAGGCATCCATGGAGGCAGGGGCTCCTTGATTCTAAAAACTGGAGAAATGCTGCATGCTTCAGTCTCCTCTCAGAGAGTGACAACTAAACAGGCATAATTTCTTAGTATGTCTCATGCAGTATTTGGGATATACAATATGTGGGACATATTCATACTAAAATATTGATTATGCATCTGAAATTCAAATTTAATTGGGCATCCTGTATTTTAATTTGCTGAATCTGGCAAGAGAAAGTGACATGCGAGCTGGTCTTGAGTATGCGTGGGAATCTGTCAGGTGGCCAGGGCAAAGAGTGGGGCCAGGGCAGGGCTGGGGTGGGGGACAGTCTGAGCAGAAGAAACGGTGTGATCCAAAAGGACAGAAGGGTACTGTGCATTCAAGGAAAGTGGGCAGAGTGGGTGGCAGACTTGGCACTAGTCACAGCAGACGCAGTGCCTGGGCCACAGTACTCTTAGGGTCCCCAAAACGTTTTAATTTAATATTTTGAAAGTCA
>NW_007726192.1:325299-330379 GCF_000696425.1 Galeopterus variegatus | reverse complement strand
GACCCTTTTCTCTTAAGGCCTTGTCTGCCACAGAGTGCCCCTCCCAGTGCCACTTACTCTCCACAGGGGACTCAGGGCTGAAAAGGCTTCCCAACCAGCCTTTCCCCAACTGCCCAGTTGAACACTAGGAGGCATCCATGGAGGCAGGGGCTCCTTGATTCTAAAAACTGGAGAAATGCTGCATGCTTCAGTCTCCTCTCAGAGAGTGACAACTCACCTCAGCATATTAAACAAGGCTCTGGGAGGAAAAACTCATTTTTTCTTGTTTGACGCAGCATCTCACAGTCTTATTTGACCCAGGAGCATCTGTTGGCATTTAACAGAAGCATTCTGCTGGACCCAATGTGGGAAATGCCTCTCTAGAACCCAAGGAATGGAATAATGGAAGAATTATAGTCCTCAGATGGTAAGTTATTTCTGGGCAGGAGGATTTTCCCAGCCCACGATCTGTGTAATCTGAGGACCTGACAAATGGCCACCAAGTTTCCTTACGTGCATCATTTAGAGCGGCCAGTGAGCAGCCAGACCCGGCTGTGTTCTAGTCTCTCTGAGCTTGAGCTGAGGTAGCCAACCCCCTCCCCAGCCTCGCCCTCTACCATCACCCCACCTGGCTGAGCCTCCGTAGTTCACGCTTGTGGTCGTCATTCATACTGTTCACCAAATCATCACAGATCCCTTCCGCTCCCGGGCACAAGGTAAGATTGCACTTTGGAGTTCCCTTGTGGTTGGCCGAGGCCAGTGAATGACCAAAGAGCATGAGCAGAAGTGACATGTGTCTCTTCTGAGCCTCACATGCGGTTGCCATTATGAGATCCTCCAGTTACCATTATGAGATCCTCCAGTGTCTCTTCCTCTGAGATAGCACTAGCCACAGTCACTATGGTGGCCATTCTGTCAACTTTAAGTGACTGTGATAAACAGAGAGCCACTCTGCCAACCTACAACAGAAGTGGCATGGTGAATGAGAAGTCAACCTTTGTCATCCTGAGCCACTGAGATCAGGAGGGAGGTTGTTACTGCAGCATGTCTTAGCCTATCCTGACAGATGCAAGCTTTTATGATGATGAGGCACGTTATGGGCCATGAAGAGAAGAAGAGCGGCCAAGCAGAGGAAGGCGGACAGCAAGGATAAAGGCTGCAAGGGATGTGGGAGTGGCAGGAAATAAAGTTGATAAAGCAGCCGAGGGTCAGATCATGTAGCGTCTTGGGGCCGTGGTAGGGATTTAGGATTTCATTCTGAATCAGGCAGGAAGTCATCAGAAGGTTGTAAGGAGAGGGGTGACAGGATCTGGCTATGTTTTTAAAGGATTATTCTCAATGCTTTGTTGAGGATAGACTGTAGAGGGACAAAAATAAAAGCAGAGAGCCCAGCCAGGAAGGCACTGCAAGAATCCACGTGAGCGATGCTGCTGCCTTGGCTGGGGTGCAGCGTGGGCAGTGCTGGTGGGACTTGTTCAAGGATTGAGTGTGGTGACAGCAAGAGAGCCAAGGGGTTCAGGTGTGATGGAACGTGCGACAGCATCTCCAGGAAGGCCAAGCTATTCGGTTCTCATGCAGGGAAGGGTTGGAGCCTCACCCTAGACCTTCTCTGCTGGGAAGGTAAGACGATAGATGTTCTCTCCTGACATCCTAACACTGGGTAAGGCAGGGGTGAGGATCTGAGGGAGTCTGCCAGGCCTGAGGTCTGGAATGCCATTAAAAGTGTGCATGCAGGAGGGTTGGCTCACATTCCAGGATGAATCTGCCACTGCTCCCTCTGACAATGTTTAGCATGAAATAAGAAGTATGGCTTTCAAATGATACCACGAGGAAGATTCTTGAGCAAATATGGCCAAAGCTTCTCTGTAGAATGTTCTCGGAGGCTGAGATCCCATCTGCCTCCAGCCTTCTCTTTCCATCTGGTCCCTCCCAGCCCTGCACTAAAGTTCAACTGGACAATTGCGTTGGCTTCCTAACAGGGCTCCCTGATCCTACTGCCAATCAAATCACTCAGACTGCCGATCAGAACCTCCACAATTTGTTCCAGACAAATCTCTAGTTTGTTTTTTGATTTGGGGGTGGTTTTATTTTTGTCCCTGAAATATTTCTTCAACCTAAACTCTACCCTTCAGTCACTATAGATGTCCTACAGAATGTTTTTGGCACTTTCTCACTGTCATACCCTTGCCCAAACCTTTTCCTCTGCTGGGAATAATGTCCCTCACATCTTCAGTGCACCACATCCACCCCAGCTGGTATTTATCACTCACTTACTGTGACCCTATAGCCAAAGCTCTTCAGGTATGGATCAGGCTGGTGACCTGGACTCCTTTCTTTGTAGATTTCTTGTAGATATGCAGATAAGATATGATCTTATGTTCTCTGCTAAGTTGAGGGTTCCTTGAATGCAAGGGCCATGTCCAAGATAAACGGATAGATGGTTGGATGGAAGGATATAGACATGAATATATGAAGTAGTGCTTTATCTATTTGATTGTGCCATTTATCAGATTAAAGTCCTGTTCTAATGGACCCTATTATAAAGAAAGACAGTTCAAAGAAGGTTCAATTAATAGAAAACACTACTGCAGTGGCTTAAATAGGGGTTTAGTTTTCTCACACAATTGAGCATTTATGAACATATACATGGTGTATGTCACAGTAATAATTTTTGCAGGCAGATTCACCAATGGATGCTAAAATGAGTGGGCAAGTGTTTGAGGAGAAAAAGAGATTTTCATAATCCCAAAGTATCTTCCCCAAGATATTAATTACAAAGGGAAAAATCATATCTTTACAGTGGAGAATACAGCAGACACCACCTTAACCAAGTGATCATGGCTATGATTGCCAGCAATTAAGATATGTTGATATCATGTTCCCTAATACGGTAATGCGCTAAGATGGGCATAACATCACTCCTGTGTTTTTACCAAAAATGCAAAACCTCAATCTAGTCTTGAGAAAACAACAGCCAAAGTCAAAATGAGAGACATTCTACAAAATAACCAAGCAAGACTGAAGTACATGAGAAACAAGGCAAGACAAAACAGAAGAATCGTTTCCAGACTGGAGGAAAATAAGGAATATGACAACTAAAGCAATGTGGGATCGTGGATTGGATCCTGGAACAGGAAAAGTATGTCTTAGTCTCGGGCTGCTCTAACTAAATATCATAACCTGGGTGATATTTCTATAAACTGCAGAAATGTATTTCTCACAGTTCTGGAGGCTGGGAAGTCCAAGATCAATGTACTGGAAGATGCAGTGTCTGCTGAGGTCCCACTTCCTAGTTCATAGACCAGAACAATGGTGGAAGGGGCAAGGCAGCTCTTTGGGGTCTTCTTTTGTAAGGGCACTAATCCCATTCATAAGGTCTCCACCCTCAAGATCTAATTACTTCCCAAAAGATCCCACCTCCTACTACCATCATCTTGGGGGTTAGGATTTCAACATATGAATTTGGGGGGATACAAACATTAAGATCATAGCAAACATTAATGGAAAAACTGGGGAAATCTCAATAAGGTCTTTAGTTTAGTTAATAGCATTGACCCAAAGTTAATTTCTCAGTTTTAAACATTGTACCAGCAGTATGGAAGATGTTAATGTTAGGGGAAGGTGTGTAAAGGGCATATAGGAGCTCTTCTCTTATTATTTCTATGAATTTTTTTCAGTCTAAAATTATTTTAAAATTAAAAGTTAAAAAAATGAATCTACTATATGTGTCCTTAGTAAGCTTGTAAACCATTTGCCGCCATAATACAAAGGTTCATAGAACTGGATGCTGAGATCGTATGTACAGACAAATGTTCCTGGAGTTTGGAGGAAGGAGGAAGCAGTGTGCCTTGGTATCTTTGATGTCTTTAGGAAATTCTTCAGGCCAAGTGGTGTGGCTTCAGCTAGTTCTTGAAAGCATCAGCCAAGGTACAAAAGGACTTCCATAGGGGACCACAACTGAGCAAAGACACAGAAATGTGAATGAATGAGCATGGCATGCTCTGAAGGCTGTTCAAATGTCTTTCCCAGGCAAAGAGATAAGCTTTGGGCTCTGATCTGGTCTAGCATTTTGGAATTTCAGGCTTTGTGTGGAAGTGGGGAGGGCATGGAATTTGCTCTGGGACATGAAATAATGGGGAAATAAAAGCAGCATCTCAGAAGAAATAGATTATAAAAGAATAAGTGCTGGACAAATTTCCGTGTTCAGAAAGACACAAAATTAAGAATGAAGTCTAAAACCAAAAGCCAGAGCACACATGTTAGGAGAGAGCTTTTAAGGGCACCAAGATGATTTAGACCAGGATATCCTGGAGGAAATTTTTATTTGGAGGAGTAATGAGTGACATAATGTCAGCTAAGGAATTGTGCTTTCCTCAATTGGTAATGTCAACCAGACCTCCTCCAACTTCAATGTGCATACAAAGCATTCAGGGATCTTGTTAAAATGCAGATTCTAATTCAGCAGTTCTGTGATAGAGCTTGAGATTCTGCATTTCTAACAAGCTCCCAGGTGATGTGAGTGCTGCTGCTCCATACTTTGAGTAGCAAGGATTTAGACCATTGGAGATGTCTGAGCAGAGGAAAGACAAAATGAATACAATAATTGAAGAATACTCTTGTTGGAATATGTTTAACAAAGATGTGCTGGTTCTGAACACCTTCCTGACCTGAGTATGAGGCTAAGTAGTATACATAGAGTTAACACTGAAAGCCGAACACTTTGTATACAAAGCCCTATTGGGCAAGTAAAACTAGGAACAGAGAATCCAGAGGTGAAGCTGCCATGCATCTGTATTTCAACCAGTCCATTGAGCCCTGCAACACAGCAGGGAGGCCCAGGCTCCTCCCTCCCAGGAGCAGCAGAGGGCCAGCCAAGTGAGGGGTACCTGATCACAATCTCATTGCCACAAATGCCCATTTGCACTGTAAGGTCCAGTGAGCTGAGCTCTTCCCAATTCTTCCCAGGTCTCCTTCACTTCCAACTCAAGCATCCCTGTTAACTGAGAAAAGATCTCCCAAGACCCACACCAAAATACATCAAAATTCCAAAAAATACACAAAAATGCACACAAAAATTCAGGAGCTGGGAGGAAAGAAAAAA
>NW_007726192.1:322871-324417 GCF_000696425.1 Galeopterus variegatus | reverse complement strand
AAAAAAGAGATGACTCTGACCTCTCCTAGCAACCTAGTCATTCCTCCTCTAGAGGATAGATGTTAGTCCTACTTCCTCTCCCTTCCAGGTGAGTCAGGAATGTCATTTCTAGCAATCCATTGGGAAGGCATTTTCATTTTCCGTGGGTATCTGGAAGGCAGACCTCTTCCCTAAATGACCAGATTCTATTTTCCCAAATGAGCAGAGTGAATGCTTCCTTCCTGTTCCTTGTGGTGACCAGGATACAGCCTGTGCCCTCAAGATGCTCCCAGTCTACTGGGAAAGAAGGACACACAGGTGATTACTCAAAATACAGGGTAAACTGGAGCAGGTACCAAGGCTGCAGGAGCCCAAAGGAGGTGATGCCCTGTGAACTCAGCTTCAACATTTCCAGTTAGAATCTTTGGGGAGTAGGAGTTGGAGAATTGAGAGATTCACCCTGAATAAGTGAGTCTGATGGCCCCCTCCCTGGCCCAGCCTTCTGCCCTATAAGACACCTCTAGTGTCTGCCATCTCCAGTGGGCTGTCAAAATCTTGGCTGGTGGAGCACCCCCACTATTAGGAACAGACTCGATACTGAATGCCAGACAGATTCATTTCAGCCTTACAGGGTATACTGTCTTGTGCATTCCCCAAGTGTAGTACATTTTCTGTTGCTTATAACCGAACACCTAAAACTGGGTAATTTATAAGAAAATGAAATTTATTTCTTACAGTTTCACAGGCTGGGAAGTCCAAGGTCCAGGGGGCACATTTGGTAAGGGCCTTCTTCTTGGTGGTGACTCCTGACAGAGATGCAGGGTGTTTATCATATGGTGAGAAAGGCAAGAGGGTTAATGTGCTTACTTGCTCTCCTTATAAAGCTATCGGGACCATTCCCTGATAACCCACTAAACCATTAACCCATTACTCCATTCATGAGGGTATAGTCCTCATGATCCAATCACCCCTTAAAGGTCCCACCTTTCAAAACTGTCATAGTCTGATTTCCCACTCTCGTAATCCTGTTACAGTGGGGATCAAGCATCAGTGAGGTTTGGGGGATCATATGATCCACAGCACCAAGGATTGGAACCTCTTCCTTACAACTGCCTCATTTCTCCCCAGATTTCTAAATCATGGCCACAAAATCCTCCCAAGCCCATTATTTGCCTCCCAAGTCCCTTTGCTCAGAGTCTCACTGTTCATGCACTGCCCTAGCTCCTGGGTCATCCCCCAAGCATGGAACACATACCCTGGCAGCCAGAGCATTGCCTGCCCCTCTTCCTTCCTCTCCTCCCTATCCCTTTCTGAGCAATGTCACAGGAATCCTCCCATCCCCACCCACCCCCATCTTCCTGGCATCTGCTTGATCCCCTGCTCACACTAGCTGTGGTTTGGAAACACTTTTCCCTTTTCCCATCCAGATCCTAGTATTCCAGGCCTGTGTACACTGACATTGCTTTGGGGTAAACTATTAGAAGGTTGTTTTCTACAAGCCCAAAATCATACCTAGGTTTCTGGTGGAGATGCCAGCATCAAGGCACAGCCAAAATCCCAAGATGAT
>NW_007726192.1:321294-322191 GCF_000696425.1 Galeopterus variegatus | reverse complement strand
TCATACCTAGGTTTCTGGTGGAGATGCCAGCATCAAGGCACAGCCAAAATCCCAAGATGATAAATGCAAATCCACTATAAGGGCCATGTTCACGGGAGTTAACAGAAAAACTTGCCACGATTTAAATTTAGCACAGTTTATTTGAGCCAAGAACGACTATCGAGCAATTCTCAGAATCAGAGTGTACATTTCTTGATTTATTGCTCTACTCCCCCTCAGTATAAACCCCCTGAGGGCAGAAACTTTGTATCTCCAGTGCCCATAATAGAGTCATTGCATAAATAGTTGTAGGATAAATGAATAAATAATCATACTTTTTGGTCAATTCAATACCTTATCTTTGGAAAAATGTAATAATAAGGGAATTCAACCAAACTATAAGCAGAGAAAAATTGAGCTTTGTTGCATCTTCCTTAAATTCTCATCTCTCTTCATCTATTTTGTTTTGTTTTTTTGAGATAAAATTCACATAGCATATAATTAACAGTTTTAATGTGTGCAATTCAGTGGTATTGAGTGTGTTCACAATGTTGTACAACCACCACTTCTCTCTAGCTTCAAAATGTTTTCATCACCCCAGAAAAACACCCCTTTATCCATTAAGTAACTATTCCTCAGTCCCTCTTTCCTCCATCTCCTGTTAACCACTTATCTGCTTTCTGGTTCTATAGATTTGCATATTCGGATATTTCCTATTAAAGGAATCATACAAGTGACCTTTCTGGTCTGGCTTCTTTTACTTAGCATAATGTTTCTGAGGTTCATCCATGTTGTGGCATGTATCGGGACTTCATTCCTGTTTACAGCTGAGTAATATTCTTTTGTATGGATGTACCACAATTTGCTTATCCTTTCATTCATTGATGGACATTTGGGTTGTTTCCACTTTTTAGCTAT
>NW_007726192.1:318012-319989 GCF_000696425.1 Galeopterus variegatus | reverse complement strand
TAGCAGCGGGGAGTGCAGCTCGGAGCAGTGACGGGTAGACACAGGAGACAGCCTAGGAGGCAACTGCGACAGCCCGGGGGAAAGCAGCAGATAAGGGTCTGCACCGAGGCAAAAAGAGCTGCTGTGGGAAGGACAGGAGAAGACAGCACAGTAAAAGTGAAGAAGACGTAATCTACTGGGTTTGGTAACTGGTTAGACTGAGGCAGAGGGAGAAGGTGGAGTTGGGACTCACCCCCTTATGTTTGGAGGATGGGACCATGGAGGGGTGGCCGCAGGTGGGCACAGCAGGTGTCTCTGCTCAGGACGCATGCTCCAGGCTGTGGGTGGTGCATTTAAGACATGCCGTGTGCCTGTGGGACACAACAGTGAAGATGGACAGTGGCAGCTGATCCCAAGCCCGGAGAGAAGGGAGGGTGATAGTGGGTTCAGCGTCAGCAGCGCCTCGGTGATCACCAGCTCGAGAGTGGACCCCGGGATCGCGGGCAGCAGGACAAGAGCAGGACCTGAAGCCGGAGCCTTGGAGACACCAACACTTGACCCTCCTGACCCGCCGCTCTGTCTCCCCAACCCGCTGACATACTGACTGCCCAATTCCTTTTTCCCAACAATTTAACAAACCAAAGCTAGTCAGAATTCAATTTCCCAGGTCAAAGACCACCTTCCTCCTCCTTTCCTGTCCCCAGTTTCCTGCAGTAACANACAATTTGCTTATCCTTTCATTCATTGATGGACATTTGGGTTGTTTCCACTTTTTAGCTATGGTGAAAAATGTTGCTGAAGACATTGGTGTACACAGTTCTGTGTGGATATGTTTCCATTTCTCTTGGGTATATACCTTGGAGTGGAATTGCTGGGTCAAGTGGTAAGTCTACGTTTAACTTTTTGAGGAACCACCAAACTGTTTTCCCCAGTGGTGGCACCATTTTACTCTCACTTATTGCCATTGCCATTATTACAGCAGCTAATATTTATTGGGTGCTCACAATAGACTAGGAACTATGTTGCAAAACATTATGAACTCGACACCATCATTGTCCTCATTTCACAGATGAGGACATAGTGGCACAGTAACCTGCCCAAGATGACACAGGTAGGATGTGGAGCCCACCAGGGAACACACTGAACATGAATAAAGCCCTGTGTACAGGTGGCAGAGGTACATAAAGAAAGGACAGCTCCATAAAGGAGGGAACCTAGGCCAGGTGTCTGCACATCTAGTGGAGGAAGGACACAGTCTTAGGAGAGCAGCAGCAAGAACTGAGCAGCCAGCAAAGGCACTAGGTTTGGAACAGCCTCATGGCCAGGGGACAGCCGGTGTTGTAGTGCAGATGTATTGTCAGGTGTGGGGTGATACTTCTATTTGCCTCAGCACCTAACATGGTGCCTGGCACAGAGCAGGCACCCAATAACACGTATTTCGTGAAGAGGTTAGAGAAGTGAGGTAAAAGAGAGAACCCAAGAGACACACAGGGTCTAGACCAAGGAGAGCTCCACCTGCCTCAGGAAAGACTTTGGACTTTATCTTGTAGGCAGCATGGAGCCCTTGGAGGGTAGTGTCATAGCCACGTTTGTGCTGAACAAGACCCCACAGCAGCAGCAGCAGCAGCAGCAGTAGCAGCGGGGAGTGCAGCTCGGAGCAGTGACGGGTAGACACAGGAGACAGCCTAGGAGGCGACTGCGACAGCCTGGGGGAAAGCAGCAGATAAGGGTCTGCACCGAGGCAAAAAGAGCTGCTGTGGGAAGGACAGGAGAAGACAGCACAGTAAATGTGAAGAAGACGTAATCTACTGGGTTTGGTAACTGGTTAGACTGAGGCAGAGGGAGAAGGTGGAGTTGGGACTCACCCCCGGGTTATGTTTGGAGGATGGGACCATGGAGGGGTGGCCGCAGGTGGGCACAGCAGGTGTCTCTGCTCGGGACGCATGCTCCAGGCTGTGGGTGGTGCATTTAAGACATGCCGTGTGCCTGTGGGACACA
>NW_007726192.1:316214-317096 GCF_000696425.1 Galeopterus variegatus | reverse complement strand
ATTTCCCAGGTCAAAGACCACCTTCCTCCTCCTTTCCTGTCCCCAGTTTCCTGCAGTAACATCATCTCTGCTTCCCTGTCCTTTACACTAGAAGATATTTCAAAGACTCTGTAAATGCCTCAGTGTCTTTGCCATCTGAGTAGCTCTTTCACTGAACTTGAATTCATCATTTTCAGTGTTTGGGGCATCCATGGCTGCATGACTTTGTGGAGGACAGAAAGCTTTGTCTTCTCCTTAGAAAACAGGACGTGCCCCTCTGAGTGGGGTTTGTTGGCTGCAGGGGCCGAGAGGGCTCTCACGAGGCAGGTGCCGGGAGTGGCCTCCCAAGGAACTGGAGCCTTGGCCCGGGGACTCTGCCTTTGGGCCCGAGTGGCAGGGCTGACTCAATGCCGTCTCACCCTCCCCCATTAGACACACGACTCCTCTGACGACTGGACTTGGTTCTCTGCATCTGCCCCAGGCAAGGAGGGAAGGAGCTCGCTATGCCAGTGTGAGATTCCGGACCTTGCCGCAGTGATTTCGAGCCGGAAATGAATTAATCCAGCTGCTGCTTTCATCTCGGTCTTGGGCGCTTGGGGAGGATGGGTCTGCCCCTGGACTTGCCCTTGATCTGCAGACAAAGTGCAGTGACAGAGCCTGCAGGCTGAGGCACAGCCTCGGGCCTGGGAACCCCCTAGGGCGTGACTTCTGCCTGCCTGAGAGGCCGCTGCCTCTGGCTCTCCTTTACATTTCCCCAGCAATGACCTGGGCTTTTTTCTTTTAACTGGGTCTCTCTACTTTGATCACCTGCCACCTCCTTCTGCAACCCCTCCTCCTTCCTCCTGAGTCAGCCATGAAATTGGAGTTTAAATGTCAGTAATGAAAACCCATTTGAAATTATTT
>NW_007726192.1:264174-315462 GCF_000696425.1 Galeopterus variegatus | reverse complement strand
GTTGTGATGAGTCATAATGCCTTTTTTATTTTTTTTTATTCCTATATTTATAATTACAAAATGTAATCATTTTTCGTGGCCCTTTACCCATTTCTCACTAATCCCCCTCCCCCACCATTTGAAATTCATATTTTCTAGTTTAACATTTAGGATGGTGTTTTTAGACTTTGATTTCTAGACTGGGAAAAAAGGAACTCATAAATGACAGTGTTCACAGTTTGGTTGGGTAGGTTCCATAAAGCACTTCTGAGTATACAAAGGAACTTCAAAAAGTTCATGGAAAAAATGGAATTAAAAGATAATACTAATCTTTCCATGAACTTTTTGAAGTACTCTTGTATTCTGTAGAGTCACAGCTTAGAAAAGCAAAAGCTCTCAAGTGGCTTTAAGAATGAAACCATTTTCAAATTGTCAATCAGATTAACTTATAAATATTTTCTCACATTTTTTTTAACCTTTCCCATCCAAATGCAGAGATGGGAAACGTAATTTGTTTGTGCAGAAACATGCTCAACATGCTGCTAGTGGTTAGGGTTAGGGTTAGGGTTGTTGCCACCCACCCCACGAGCAAGCACGCACACGCACACATGCAATGAGCATGACACATGGGGACACAGACAGCAGATGAGGAAGCAGCTCCTGGGACCTGCTCCCCTTGTAACCGCACCCTCAGGCTTCATGTCACCCTCTAACAACTCCCTGCAGTTCTACCCCATGCATGGCCTTTTCTGACACTTACCTTCTCAACTGGGTTGCTCCAGGCTATCTTTGGTAAGATAAATAGTGTTCATGGCATGCCTACTGTTTTCTCTGTATCTCATAAGCACCACCTCATTTAATCTTGAACAAACCTAAGGAAAGGCGATTCATACCTGCATTTTACAGAGGGGGACCTGAGGCTCAGAGAGATTCCTGTGAAATAGAGCTCCCTACACCCTCATAACATACACTATCTGCTTCTGTAGAATTGCTTGCTTAACCTGAGTAACTCCATTTTGCCCCCGTCTGACCTGCAGACTACCCCGCTTCTGCATGAGAAACCACTGACCTTCTCATAGAAACAAAAACCATTGCATAGAAACAGGAGCCATACACAGTGAACTATCACATGGGAAGAGGAACCACACACAATGAAAACTTGTATGCTCGATTGCCCGAACAGCTTGTTCTTGGCCTCTGTGACCTAGCTCCCTAGCTTGCTTTGTACACCTGGACAAACCCATGTGACAATGGGATGTAGTTTTTGCCTTTAAAAACCCCACAAGACCAAGGCCCAGGGCCGCTCTTCCTTGGTTGCTCCTTGGGAGATGGACGCTGGCCAGCTGGAGTGAATAAACTGCCTTTTCTGCACGAGTGGCGTGTAAGTGCATTTCTCGTGGGAGGGGGCCTCACAATGCCTGTCATCTGGCTAGGGTCACCCAGCTGTAAGAGGCAGAGCCAGGATTGAAACCCCGGGATTCTGATTCTGAAGCCCCTACACTCTCTTCCCATTGCACCCCTTTGACTTGAGGCAGTGTCATTTAGGAGATGGTGGGGTGGGTTATGGAAGTCCCAGATTAGCAAGGAACAGAACGAGCAGAACTTTTCTTGGCTCACGGCTGTGGCTCCCTGACCACTGCCTTTCTCACCACAAGCGGAGGTGCCCACTTATTTCTCTGTGGGACGTGCAGAGTGGTACATTGGGAAAAACATTCACCCAAGAGCCGGAGGCTCAGGGACTCAGTCAGGCTTCAGCACTTGTAAGTTGGGCTGACCTTGGGTCAGTCACCTGCATTCTCTGTTGTTTCCTCATCTGTAAAATGAGGATAAACAATGCTTTTTTCTCAAGGCTACTATGGGATCAATGAGGCAAGAGAAATGAAAATTACAAAATCCTGTACAAATCACATATAAATACATGTTTTTGTATGTTTGTATGTATGCCTGATAAAAGAACATGTCCGGGACATTGAATGCATTTCTTAGTTCTGCTCTTTGGCATAATGTTCAATTTTTCTTGGCCTCAGTTTCCCCCAGCTGTAAAATGTGGCCATGGAGTTTGTTAACCACTAAGCTCCTTTCTAGCTCTGACATTCAGCCGATCGATGACTCTTCCTGAATCCTTTCCAACCAGGACTTGGTGGCTAAGAAACCCCAGAGATGAGGTTGCTTCACACAGAGCCATGTCTCTTTTCAACCAAGAGGAGGCTGGAGATCGATTAGCAAAGGTGCCCCCTCAAGCATATTCAAATGCAAAAAAATGGCAGAATTAAGTTCAGAGGGGAATAATAAACCTCATCCCCTCCACAATGTTTCTCAATGAATGCTGTGTGCTATATGGTGTGCTGGGAATAAGACTGCATTCCAGAAAATCCAGAGGGGGAGACAGATTTAAGCAAACATTTACCCAGGTAATGATTTCACTGGTGTTGTGACACGTTCTATGAAAGAACAGGAGTGTTTTCCAGGAAATTATAAAATGGGGGCTGGGGGCATGTCTCATGATGATTTCCCGAGGAAGTGGCATTTCCCACTAATTCTCAAAGGGTGATGTGGATTAGCAGGACATGGGAGGGATCTGAGGAGGGGGTGGAGAATGTTCTAGGCAGAAGTAGCATCCAGTGCCAAAATCTTTTTTTTTTTCTTTTTTTTTTTTTTGTCTTTTTCCGTGTCCGGCAACAGATCACAACCCTCAGTGTCGCCCCCGTACCGGACCGGGACCGGCAACGGGATCGCAACCCTCGGTGTTGCTCCTGCGCCTCGCTCAGCCAGTGAGCGGGAACCGGTCTGCATGTGGGATCCGAACCCTCGGAGGGAGCGCCGCCGCACTTCCCAAGCAGCGCACTATAGCAGTGCGCCACCGGGCCGGCCCCCAGTGCCAAAGTCTTTTAAAGAGGAGAGTTCTTGATGGATCTGAGTGGTTGAAAACAAGCTGATCTGGCTGGAATGCTGGTAGTGAGGAGAAGAGTGGCATGACCTGAGGTTCCAGACATAGATGGGGACAGATCGTGCAGGGTCTTGTGGGTCAAGATCAGAAATATGACCTGTAAGAGCACAGAGGTGCTACTGGAAGGTTTTGAGCTAGAGAATATGTTCCAAGCGATCGTCAGGAGAGATCACTGTGGAAGCAGCAAGTCTATTGGAGGGCTGTAGGGTCAGGTGCAGTGGTCTAAGGCTGGGCCCAGGGTGGTTGCCGTGGAGACAGAGAAACATGGAAAAAGTGGAGAGATGCTTCGGAGATGGCATGCTCAGGATGTGGCATTGACCGGACGTGGGAGGGGAAGACGAGGAGGTAGTTCATACACTGTGCATTATAACCCCCTGGGGATTGCTAGTCCCATGAACCCCAATTTCCAGACAAAGTTTCCAAAAAGTTGAGTGTCTTGTCCAGGTTGGAGAGCTAAGCAGTGGGATTCCCAGAACTCTGCTCTTGGGCCACAGTTATCTTAGGTATGTCTCAAGTAATTCATCGTAAGTGTTATCGTTACTTCACAGAAAACTCAGTGAAGGTCTGATTTCACATGCATTGAATTCCAACCACACCACGGCAAAGGCCATAGGATGAGAAGGGACCAGAGTGAGCCAGTGACATCATGAGCCCAATAGAGCTGCTATTCAAACGTGCCCCGTGCACTCCTGACACAATCACCTAATTATAGCTCCTGAGGAAGCGCCGTACAATAACACACTGTACAGAAGCCAATGAATAACTGTCAGTGGGCCAGACGGTCCTTTTAATCTGAGTTGATATTTAGAAGATAATGTATAACAAGCTCAATGAGGTTTTTGTGGTGGGGCTTTTGGCTGAGCAGGTCATAAATCTCTCACGTCCAAGAGAAAGGCTGGTCCAGCTTGCTGGGTGAACAGCCTCTTCCAAACTCCAGAAACTAGCACAAATGAAAGTATGCCTGACCTTAGAGCTTTCTCTCCCCACATCCTAAAGAAAGGAGACAAAGAGGTCACAAAGTTCACGTAAATACATGCGGATCTGACAAGCAACAAGACATTCACAAACAACTGCTCCTCTGACTGCCCCAATCCAGCATCATCTGGCCAAGGTGAATGTTGACTCTTTCCACCTACCTGGTTTTGATGACTACAGTTAAGTAACTTTCCCAAAGTCCCATAATTATAAGAGGCAGAGTGTGGAAACTGAGTCTCTCCGAGCACAGGCCAGGCTTTTCCTAGGCACCGGGCTGTCTTCTGGCCGGTCCCAGCCTCGGGTTCCTCCTCTGCCTGTCAGTGCTGCTGTGGCGGTCTCTACATGGAAAGTGTCTCAAAGGGCTTGGCTCATGGTGACAGCTCAACCAACGCACAGTCAACACTGTGGGAGAGCACATGAAAAATTCAAACTGGAATTAAAATGAATATAAGATGATATAAATAGTATATTCTGATTTATCCAGAATGGCTGAGCCTGACATATGAGTGTTGCACATACATCTGCACTATTATTTAACATAAAGCAGCAGCCAATTTCTAAGCTCTTAAACTTTTCAGTGACTAAATTTTTACTGGTCATAATATTTGCTTCCCTCTGCTCACCCTGCATGACTCACTCTTTGTTTATGATTCTCCAAGTAGCTCAAGGCCTTGCTGTGCTTTGGATCCTTGAAAGCTGCGTAGTTGTGAAAAATGCAAGCAGCAATAATGCTGTTTCTGACCTAGCCTGGATTTTGCCTTCCTTTGGTTGACAAACATTTATGGAACATTTATTTGTGCCAGAGACAGTGCTAGATGCTGGCTCTGCAAAAAAAGAGGCAGGTGTGGTGACTGCCATTACATGCTTCCCATCTGGAGGGGGAGAGAGGCCTGGGAGCCCCAATCAGGATGACAGGTAATAAGAGCTATTCAAGCAGGACATTCCAGCTGTGGGGGGAACAGAGAAGGAGCTACTACTAGTAGCCTTTGCTTCCAAGGGGGTATTCAAGAAGAGCCGCCTTTCCCTCAATTCCACCATCTAAGGAAGAGCCAGAGGGAGTTGCCAATCAGCTGAGCCATTAGCCAGCGTGGAGAGAAGTAGGTTCGTCCAGGTGAGCTGAGGCCAGCGAGCTCCAGAGCAGGCGGAAGAGCACCGATGAACCCCCACATGGATTTAGTCACATTTAGTTGCATTTCACATCAACACAGGGCAGAGGCAAGGCCGGCCTCCTCACAGCAGACACAGACCCCGCCAGGCCGCCTTCTCCTCATCTCACCCCACTCTGCTCAGTGTATCACTTTCTTCCACCCTATCCTTAGCTCCTGCCACCCAGAACTTTTTCTCCACATGGGAGGACTGGCAATCAGCTCCCCTCCCTTGTGTAATCAAATACCTCACCCTGAAGATATGCTCAGACGCCCTGGCCTCCTCTCAGCCCTCCTGGTTTACAACAGGAACGTCGCAGCCAGCCAGCCAGCCCAGCACCCCATCGGTTTCTAATTAAAATGCAACAAGTGCATCTCTAGACACAGAACAGCTTCTTGGAGGAGAAACAGGTTCCTCTAAGGTTGGCCTTCAGGTCACACACAGATGAGCTGTTTGTAAAGGAAAGGCAAACAGGCTGGCTTTCAAAAATACCAGTAGGTTTAATTAGAATTATTATTACTTATTACTATTATTGTTTTAGCTGTCCTGCTACATGATGCTGACTACAGAGAAATTAATGTCTCTGGAATGGCATTCCATAGATGAGAAAAATATCACATTATTTTAATGTGTTGGAGCTGCAAAAATAAAAAATAATTTCCTGTTTCCCTTAGGTTATAAAAATTTACATAATCCTCTCCAGATTGATCACATTCAGCACCACGCTATGGAAATGTAAACACTTCTGGAAATAAAACAGCTTTTATAATTAAAAGTTTGAAAAAAATCAATCCAAACCACAAAACCATCTGTGGTTGAACACATCCCCTGCCGTGGGGCCTGTCCCGAATTTCCCTGCTCCGGGAGGCAAGAACGGTCCAACCCAGAGGTCACACACAGACTTTATACCCTAAAGGCAGGAGTGACATTCAAAATATTTAACAACCATTATGGCCCAGGGCAAGGACTAATCAGAAGATGGCTGTTGGGCTTAGCATTGGAGCAGGGAGCTGGAGGCCCCTGTGGTAGCAGATGGAACTTCTTTACAGCCAGACTGCTGGGAAGTGGGGAGGGGAGGTGCTGCAGGGGAATGGCCTGGAGCACGGGGAGCTACTCACCAATCAGAACAGAAAAATTTCACCAATTTAACAACTGGTACAGCTGTGCCAGTACACACCCACCAAATATTGTCCCTGCCCCAAGGGACCAGGCAAAAACCAAAATGATGGGAACAAGCTGGCTGAAGGATCTATGGCCTGCAAAGGGGACAGCCATGATTTAGCTCCAGCTGATTGCTGCTAGACCTTCTAATTTTTCATGAGAAGCCAAAAAATCTGTATTTCATTTTGGCAAGTAGTGCACATAAAAAAGAAATATATGTATATGTATATGTATATGTAAGCCAAAAATAGACAGATCTGGGGCCGGCCCGGTGGCGCACTGCTACAGTGCGCTGCTTGGGAGTGTGGTGGTGCTCCCGCCGAGGGTTCGGATCCCACATACAGACCGGTTCCCGCTCACTGGCTGAGCAAGGTGTGGGCGCAGCGCCGAGGGTTGCGATCCCGTTGCCGGTCCCGGTCCAGTACGGGCGCGACACTGAGGGTTGCGATCCGTTGCTGGACACGAAAAAAGACAAAAAAAAAAAATAGACAGATCTGCAGGTGTCTATTTTACAAACTCTGATGGTTAATGTAAGATCAGTGATCAGTGACCAGTCTCCATAGAAGCATGAACCCACCAAGTTGTTTCAAAAACCCATATTTCTCTCCACCCCCACAACCCTGCCCTGGTTCAGTCATCTCATGCCTCACCTGCTTTACCACAGCAGACTCTAAACAGACTTTTCTGACTCACCCAGAGGCCTTGTCTTGTTCATGGCTGTATCTGCAGGGCCCAGCATAGAGCTTGGCACCCAGAAGCACAGAAAGAAAGACGGGAGGAAGGAAAGATGTGTTCAGTTATTTTCAGTCACTTTACTATCATGTCAAACAGCAGCACCTAATGGTGATATGTAGTACTGCAACCCAGCTTTATTTCACTGGGAATATGCTCACTTAACCAGAGGAAATAAATGAGTGTGATATTTAAAGATTACATACCATAAGAAAGAGCCCAAAATTGAAAGATGCACCAAAGGCATCTATAATAGTCATGGCCACCATGTTAACTCTTTCTTTCCAACTCAAACTACTGAGGGACTTTCTTCTTAATCATGAAAATATAGCTCAAATTCTTTAATAATTTTTTTTAATTTATTTACTTATTTGTATGTTTGTTTCTTTATGTATTTATTTATTTTGGTGGCTGGCCAGTAAGGTTTTTTTGTTGTTGTTGTTTTGGTCACCTGGCCAACTTAACATTTTTTTAGAAAATAGAATTTTAATTTTAGGAAGCAGGTCTATAGTCAGTTCCCCTATAACATTTTACTCCTGAAAATTTGTATAATTTTCAGGTCTCAGGAGTTTCTCTTAAAAAGAGATGGTCTTTGTTTCATAATAATGTGACTGTACATAACACTACCAAAGCGTATACTTAAAAATGGTTAAGATGGTAAATTTAATGTGAGGTATTTTTTACCACAATAAAAACATTTAAAAACAAATATATAGAAAAAGAGAGATGGTCCTAGGCCACCCTCCTTCATCAGAGGTCCTTGTATTGGAGAAAGCTGGCACCAACACAAGACAGAGAAGGAGAAAGAAAAATTGAGATGGGGCCCACACCCGTGGTCCTGGCATTTCATGGTCCAATCTTGGGAACAGCTGTGCCAGGGTAAATACTTTTTTTCTCTCTAGTTTTTATTATCCCATTCTGCCAGGGATGTTCATTCATTCAGTAGGCATTTATCGAGTGCCTACTACAGAGGCTCTGAGGATATCATTAAAACATAATCTCTGCCCTTACTGTAAGTCCAGATTCTAGTGAATGTACTTCCAATACACTTGGAATTGGAGTAGACGCCTGCTAAGGCTCAGCCTCTCTATGCTTCACCAGTCCTTAGCAGCATTCCCATGCCTGGTCATGAGATCAGGTGGTCACAGGGGAGCCTCAAGCTTGCCTGGAGCTAAAGATGCCCACCACCTTCTTGTTCACTTCCAGGTAAGAAAGCACACAATGTCCCCTCATTAGTTTCTTCTTTGCCATGCCCTGCTCTGAATGCAAGAGGTTCTGGGTTTGCCTTAGATAGCATAACAAAAGCTGAAGGCAAAATGAATGGTGGAGGCAATGGGCATCTGTGTATGCCTAGTGGGCAAAAAAATGTAAACATCCCCACTCCCATGTTTTCCTGAAGCCATGATGCTTTTGCTTTCTGTACCCCTGGAAATTTCTCATCCCCAGACTGGCTCCTAGGGAAGGTACTCACTCATTCATTATAACCCTAGTATTCCAGCAGCTTGGTGGAAGTTAGATCAAAGGATGTTAGAACCAGAAAGTATAGAGTAAGAAATTTCATGTTATAGATGAGGAAACTGAGACTCCAGGAGATTAGTAAATTTCCCAAGCTCACAGCAAATATTGGCCAAGCATGGACCCGAGCTCATGTCTCCTGACTCCTACCATAATCTATGCCAAACGTGAGACACCTTCACTAAGGGCATAGACGTAGACTATTCAGCTATAGCTTGTCTAAATTCAGGCCAAGTCTTAAAAGTTTTTCCTGGTCATTTTAAATGTCTTTTTGGTAACTCTCTGGATTAAGGTAATAGTGGCAACTTCGGTACCAAATAATCAGTGCTAATAGCCACATGATACTCCATGGACTTTATACAGAAAGGCAGGAGGGCCTACCAGGAAGACAGCCACTCTGGAGATTGGATGGTGTTCCAGTCCCAGGTCTAGTTCTTTGAGAACTTGGGTAGACAAGAGAGCAACAAAGTGGAAAACATCAGGACCAGATCCAAGAGACCCATCATAGCCGAACAATACAACCACACTCCTTGGTGAGGCCTTCAAGCACATAGATTCTTCAATGGCCAGTTTGAAGAGCAGGACCTCAGCCTTAAGTTCCGCTTTCTAGTCAATGAGATGATGTTGGAGGTCACTGTCAGCTCCAGAGCACATCTCTGTGCCTCAGTATCCTCATGAGTCAAATAATTTATTGAGAAACTCTAGTGTAGTTATTGTGAAATCAAAATATAAAGTGAAAGCTATTGTTAAATTGTATCCAGGTTAAGGTAGCACATCTTTAATCAATATCACCTCTATTATCATAGAGTATCTTTCCTCTTAAGAACTCCAAGTATGGGGTGCTCCATTTTATAGGCAGAAAGATAGAGGATCAAGAGGTTGAATTGGGGCCAAGACTGAAACACTCCTTGGGTCTCCATAGATCAGCCATATTACCATCAAGGTCTTCAGAGCACCTGAGCCACTAAGTTTCCCAGATTTACTCAAACTCAGAATCAGAAAGAACATGAATACTCTTGTCTTGAGCAGTGTTTTCCAAATAGCACCCATGACCTTGTATTTCAGAGTCACACAGGACATTTGTTGCAAATGCAGATTCCTGGGCCTTGTCCCAGGAATTCATTGAATCTGAATGACTGGGGATGGGGCCCAGGATTTGGTATTTCTAATCAGCGTCCCCAGATGACTCATGCAGGCTAATATTTTAGAATCAGTTTCTTTTCATATCACATCACTCTTTTATGTCAAGACCCGCCACTGGAAGACTGAATCCAGAGCATGTCTTTACTCACAGAGTTTCCCTCCGGGCACATTTTTTCAGCAACTTGTAAGACACACAAGCCATTAGAATGGGCCCTATGGAGAAGAATATCACTTATGGCATTTTGGATTTCAGAAGGAGAAAGAGTCCAACTCCCATTTCCCAAAGAATGACTGCTTCAACAAATGGCTGAGTGAGAGGTTAGTAATGCAGCCATGACCACAACTATGTGCCACCCAGACAGACACTGCCCATGTGCGTGACTTACACCCCAGTCACGGCTTTGACTTTTGCGGGGTCTCTGGTCTGCATTCCTCTAAGGCCAGATCACTTCATATTGGAGGGTTAACAATATATTTATGAACAATGCCCATAAAATGCTACTTTGGGGCTACAGAAACTCTTGATTTCAGGATCTGCTTAGCCACACCTGCTAGTTTAAGTCTGGTTTAAGTCCCTGTGCCTTGTTTTCTTTAGAAGCAAAACATAAACTCCCTCACTGCCCTGCCTCTGAGGCGAGAGGCCAGGATAAGGAGGCAGGATTTGCAGAAAGCTCAGTGGTGCAGAGGAGAAGCTTCAGCTCACACTCAGCTGCCCTTGTGTGAATTATACACTCTGGGATTTAGGAGAAAATCAAAATGGATTCTGCCTGAGAGGCTCATCTTCTGGGTCTTGCCAAGCAACACAGCCAGGGGACAGAGCCGAAGAGGAGCCAGCTTGCCCCTTCTAATCCTACGCAAGGACTTTTGCGTTCGGCACTTGGTCCTTGCTCTGCTGCTCTGCTCCAGCACACACAATGCCAACAGCCCCACATCCCCACGCGGCCAGTGCCTGCAGCATGGGAAGGAGGCAACTTCAGTGATCACCGTGGAATGCACTGGGTTTTGTAGCTGTCACCATGCCAACCAGCTGGCATGCCCCTTCCTCACAGGGGGTCCTGGGATGTTTCTTCAGTCCACCTCTAATTCTTTCAAAGCCTCCTCAAAATTGTGGGTGGTTTAAAAAGAGAGCAAAGAGAATAGACTCAAGACTGACTTATGCTCAAAAAATTCTCAAAAATCTGAAGTCTTTAGTGAGGCCTCTAAATATTTGCATTCTCTAATGTCTGTTTTTAAAAGAACAATGTGAATTTTAAGTAGATGTCTCAGCTTAATGAAAAGACTTCAATATGACTAATCGTAGCTGAGAAAGTTATCAAAACAAAATGAAGAAACTGATTTCAGTGTCTCTGGACTGTGTTTGAAAGACGTGTGGGTAGACAATCCAGATCCACCTCAGAAAGCCACTTGAAGACTGATAGAAGGAGGACCAAACTGAGAGAAGACTGGGGACTTAGTCTAGAATTGCAAGCAACTTCATTTTAGTTAGGTCAAATTTGTGTCACAGTAGAGTGATTTACAAGGATAATTCAAAAAGTCCATGAAAAGATTCACATTCCCTTTAATTCTATTGTCCTATGAACTTTTTGAAGTACCTTAGTACGTACACTATATTGGTCCTTTGCATAACTAAAATAAGCATTTACTGTTGTCTTAGCCATTGGCTAAGTCTTTTTCTTAGATTAATTATCTGATTTAATCTTGACAACAACCCCATGAGTTAAGTATTTATATTTCAATTTTGTAGGTGGGGACTGTATTAGTTTGCTAGGGCCACCATAATAAAATACCACAGTCTGGGCAGCTGAAGCAACAGAAATTTATTTTCTCATAGTTCTGGAGGCTGAAAGTCCAAGATCAAGGTGTCAGCAGGGTTGGTTTCTCCTAAGGCCTCTCCCCTTGGCTTGCAGATGGCCACCTTCTTGCTGTGACTTCATATAGTCTTTTCTCTACGTGCAGGCCTATCCCTAGTGTCTTTCCTAGTGTCCAAATCTCCTCTTATAAGGACAGCAGTTAGGGCCCACCTAAACAGACTCACTTTAACTTAATCACCTCTTTAAAGGCTCTATCTCCAAATACAGTCATATTCTGAATTCCCGGGGTTAGGGTTTCAACATATGAATTTGGGAGGTCAGGGGAGACACAATTCAGCCCAAACAGGGACATTGAGGCTCAAACAAGTGAAATAAATTGCCCTACAAAGTACGTGGCAGAGCTGGATCCCAGCCTAGGTCTGTTTCATTCCAATCAGTAATAGGACAGTGACCCCCAAGTATAGTAGAGCTAAAGGACCACTGGGCCAGTGCCAAAGATCCTGGTTATGGTCCCAGCTCTACCATTAACTAACAGTGTGCTCTGACACAAGTGGCTGACCCTCTGGGCCCTTGGTTTCTCATCTGCAAAATATGGGGCTCAGAGTAGACCATCTCCAATATCCTTTCCAGGTCTAACAGTCTTTAATTATAGCTTTGCCCTTCCACATTATTCTAGAAGCTTTCTGCTGCTTTCTCTGGATTTCATGACACATGGTTGGTCTATAACTTATGAGATGCTTAGTCCTTCATCTCCTTGGCAGTCCAATCACAACCTTGTTCTTATGGGTGGAATATGCTCTGCTTGACAAGCATCTGCTTTGCCACAGCACACATTATAATGTAGTTCCCAAAGCACATTGAGGCAAGGGTGAGGAACTGCTTGTCAGACATCTCCAGAGATAAATAACATTTGCCTTCTGTGCTGCTCTGTCTTCTCATTATAAACAGTTCTGTGATCCTCAGTAAAGGAAAAAGAAAAATGTGACCGCACATAAATTAAAAGAATAATGTTGATTGTTGTTGACTGTTCATAACGACAAAGAGCTTGGAAGATGTGAGGAAAGGCAGTCACAGCTTGGTTATAGAACCTTGCACCTGGCCCTGAAGCAAATTCACAAGTCTCACCAGCAGGCCACATTGTCAGAAGAAAGAGAGTCATCGCACGTGGGGTTCAGCCACCCTGGGAGCTGGATGAAAGAAAGAACACGGCCACTGGGGAAGACCATCAGGAGAAAGTCTCCAGGCGTGGGTCATAGGCTAATCTCCAGCTTCTGGGAGGTGGGCACTGAGCAGGTAGGGGCTGGATTTCAAAAGCAGGGGTGGAAATTTTTGAGGTGAAGAAATAGATCTGCAGCATGTTCTTCAGGACTTTCCCCTTTCAGATCATGTACACATATACATGATACAGCATTTCTAAGAAATATCCTGGGGCCAAGCCCGTGGCGCACTCTGGAGAGTGTGGGCTGGGAGCGCAGCAGCTCTCCTGCGGGTTCGGATCCTATATAGGGATGACCGGTTCGCTCACAGTGCTCACTGGCTGAGCGGGGTGCAGCCGGTCTCAAAAAGGACAAAAAAAAAAAAAAAAAAGAAGTATCCTGAACTGAAATCTGTGAATAGTCTGCCTACTCCTGCTAGGCCCCTCTGAAAAGAGATGTAGTAATAAGGACAGTTGAATAGCATTTTATGGCCTAGAAACTGCTTTCACACTTTGATCCTTACAGCATCCTCCAGAGTCACTGAGGCTCCAAAGAGATTATTTAACTTGTGAAACTTGGGATTTGAACCCAGGTCTCCTGATTCCAAAGCTTTTCTCTATACTATGTATCTCTAAATAATGAGACTTTTTTCCCCAAAGGAAAAAATCTTTCTTATTTTTAAAACAAAATAAGGGGAAGAAAAAACTCTCTGTATTTTAGGGGCAAGATTGCTGCTGGCAACATTTGTCACGGTTGACTTGCCATTTTTCATAAACAAGAGGCAATAGAGTCAAAGGGAAAGACCATACAGCAACCAACAAAGTGAACACAATACTTTTTAATTCTGGGGAGAAACAAGAACAAAAAAGAAAAAAGCAATATCAAAATAGCCTGTGAGAAATACAGAAGACAACTTTCCCATTATTCTAAATTTGGAAAGGTTTCAGATGCTGTCACAGCCAGCACCATAAGGGCCATTGTGTTGAGCACGGACGATGGTGAAGCCAACAGGAGCTAAGTCACGGTCCCATTTGGCTCCTTGAGAAGCCAAATCAATCAGGATCAGGGCCCCTTCCCCTCAAAACAAACTTAGCCAAATCTCGGATAACCTCCACATTGGATGGCAACCTCTTAAACACGTAGATTCAAATTCTCCTTGCTGGTAAAGCATCCTTTCTGCCACCACAATGATTCTTGATTATGGGGATGATATATACTTGGGTTTATTTTCTAAGAATATGCCTTTCATGTACATTCATTGAGAAACTAATGATAAATAACTAGAAGAGGCAACAACTATGTTAGCATTTCATAGTTTGCAGAGCACTTTCACATAGACCCTAATTTGAACCATAAAACACTGTGCTGGATGTAAGCTAGGTGGTTAATATTGTCCCCATTCTACAGATGAAGAAACTGAGGTTCAGAGTTTATGTGACTTTATTAAACTCACAAAATTAATAAATAGCAAAGAAACATGAACCTGAAAACTCCTGACTTCATATTTCATGCCGAGATAGGGGATGCTCAGTTTCTGGGCTTCAAGCCACTCCCAGAGGTCTCAGGCCCCTCCTCTAGGCCCTCTCCTAGAGGAAAGCTACTGTTGTGGGTTAGACCTATTTTCAGCACTAATGGGAAAAGGAGACAACTTATGCAAATCCAGTGGCTGGGCATGCTCAGTAGAGGTTTATATAACCCTGGTAGCTGAATGACCTTCCACTAGAGGTGCTAGAGAGAACAGAATATTCCTGAATACGTCTGGTGCATTTAACAGGATATGACCAATGACCATGCTCCAAAGGGGACCAACTGAGCATGTGCAAGACTGTTACATAACTGGGAACCACCTCCTTGATTGAATATTTATTAGATAGCAAACTATAAAAGCCAAATCTAAGCAGATGAGGTTGTTAATCACTTTCCTGGAGCCAACCCACCCTTTGCTGGCTGAGGTGTGTATGCTTTACTTTTGTATTAAGTTTACTTTTAGTAGGTGGCTGCTCACTCTCTTGAGCCAGACTGCACTCCGTACTGAACTTCAAGTGTGTATTTCTTGCTTTTGTGTTAAACTAGGTGTGGGCCCTACTCAGTCTCTGGAGCTAGGCCACTCTTTCTCTGTGAAATCCGTATTTCTTATTCATGATTTTAAACCTGTTCTCATTTTCTACTGTGACTCTGCTCTTGAATTCTTTCCTGTGCTGGAGTCAAGAACCTAGTAAGAGGACAGCGTGGGTTAAGGCAGACTATTGGGACCTCCAGACACTACCTCCAATATCAATGCTACTTCCAAGATACCAGACATAAGGGTCCAGCTCCCAGGGTGGCTGAACCCCACGTGCGATGACTCTCTTTCTCCTGACAATGTGGCCTGCTGGTGAGACTTGTGAATTTGCTTGAGACATACCACTAATTGAGACTCCTTGATTAATATAGTAAATATTATCCACCATATGTTTATCCTTTGCTATGGCTGACGAACTTCAGGGATCTGGGGAGTAGCAACAGACATCTGTTCATGTTAGCTCTGTCCAGCAGATGCAGGAACATCCAATTGTCAGCTACCTATGCTTCAAAGTGACTTACAAACCACAAAACCATCTTCAGTTATTCAGCCATACATGTCTCAGAATTTAAAAGGATGCAAGGAAGACTTGCTCATAGGCTTACAACCTCATGGTTACTTTGGATTAGGAAGCCACAATGCCAAGCTGGCTGGTTTGCTCAGTTAGTTAGAGCACCCTGTTGATAACCCCAAGGTGAAGGGTTTGGATCCCTGTACCAGCCAGCTGCCAAACAAACAAAAAGATAGGAAGCTACATGCTGGACGTCTGTCTGTCCTGAGGATAGGGAGATAAGACCAAGTGAGGATGTCATAGCAGCTCGGAGAACCACTGCCAGGCAAGTCGACTGAGGGGAAATGGGTAAGGAGGCAGCAACTCTGCTGATTCCACAGAACTGAAGGAAAGAGTCCTATGATCATTTCCTTTAGCTATAACCTCTGGGCTGACCCAAGTGGTCCATGACAGTCTTCCCATCCTATAGAATAAAATCTGTCTCCTCACCCCCATCCCAATCAAGAAAAGTCAAGTGACCTCACTGCCATAAGACAAATTCTTAATGAGTTCACTTTTAGAAGATTGAACAGGAAATCACTCTGGAAACTAATGGCTAAATACTTAAAACGTAAAATGAATTAGCTGCATTGGAAATTTTATTAGTTATTTATTGCTGTGTAACAAGTTACCCCAAAACTTACTGGATAAAACAATAGTCCCAATAATTCAGGTCTATACTGAGGGAGAGAGAGGAGAATTCTACACTTTGATGTTGGACACTGAGGATCTTCCTGTGATTTTTTTTTTTTTTTTTTTCCCAAGGCCTCAGCAAAGTATGGTGAGATGCAGTCTTGAGAAGCCCCATCTGGATCCAAGTGTTCCTCACATTTTGTTGTTAAGTGTATTAGATTCCTAAGCCTTCCTTAACAAATTACCACTAACTGGGTGGCTTAAAACAACAGGAAATTATTCTCTCAGAGTTCTGGAGGCCAGAGGTCTAAAATCAGGGTGTCAGCAGGGCTGTGCCCCCTCTAAATGCTCTAGGGAAGAACCTTTCTTGCCTCTTCCATCATCTGGTGGTTGCTGGCAGTTCTTGGAGTTCCCTGACTTGTGGTTACATCACTTCAGTTTCTGCCTCTGTCTTCACATTGTCTTTTTCCCTCTGTGTGTATCTCTGTGTCCCCGTGTCTTCACATAGCCTTCTTATAAGAATGCCAGCCAGTGGATTTAGGACCCACCTTAATCCAGTACAACTTCATCTTAATTTAACTAATTGTATCTGTAAAGACCCTATTTCCAAATAAAATCACATTCTGAGGTTCTGGGAAGACATCTGTACTATACAACCAATATTGTCCAGAACCATCTTTGTCCAATTGAGGAATCACGATAAGGTAACTACCAAGATTACAATGATTCTATCTAGCAAATATTAGTCATTCTTTTTGACCCCCCTCCCCCATAATTCCATTTCCAGTAACCAATCTAAGAATTATATATATATAAAGAAACTTTAGGCATAGAGCTGTTCAAAGCAGTACTGCTTATAATAGCAAATTTAAAACCAATCTGTATTTCCAATAGTAGGAGGTTGGTTAAGTAGAGACAATACATCTATATAATGCACTACAAAGTAGGCAATTGTAGTGGATTGAATTCTGTCCCCTCAAAACTCACTGAAGCTTGAATTGTGTTCCCTGAGTTTTATGTATTAGAAATTTAGCCCCCACTGTGACTGTTAAGAGAAATCCTATTATGGAAATTGAAAGGTGGAGCCTTGAAGAGGTGATTGGATTGTAGGACCATGCAGTAGTGAATTGATTAAAAATGGTGGTCAGGGGCGTGGTTCTGAGGGCTTTAAAAGAGGAGGAGAGTCTGTCTCTTTCTGCAATCTCTGCTCTTTCTGCTTCCACAATATTGCAATGTGAGACCCCTGGGTCACTGCTGCCACCACCAAGACCCTCACCAGATGTGTTCCTTGGACTTTGGACTTCCTAGCCTACAAAACTGTAAGCAATAAATTTTGTTTTTCTTCAGAAATCACCCAGTTCTATTTTGTTATGAGCAACAGAAACGAACTGATACACCAATAAAATTATACATGATGTTTGTAATGTGGAAAATTTACATATTTATTTAACAAGTGAAAAATATACTCTATTGTATATAAATATTATTATAAGTATGCTTTAAGAAGAGGAGAAAATAAATCTCATAACTATACATAAAAGAAAAAAACTGGAAGGTAATTCATCAAAATATTAGCACTGCTTGTATTTGAATAGTTAAATGATCTTTTTAAAAAATGTTTTATGTTATTCAACTTACATATTATGTATAAGAAACAACCCCAAAACTTAGTTTAATATGACAATAATCAATTATTTTGCTTATTCATTTACAATTTGGGTAAGGCTCTGTAGGGATTGGTTCATCTCTGCTTCATGCAACAGACAATGTGACTCAACTGGGACTGGAGGATCTGGTTTCCAACATGGCTCAAGAACATGCTGGTTCTGGCTGTCAGCTGGGGGGACCTCAGAAGCATGTACCAGATCAGCAGGAGGTAAAGCAAGAACGACAGGGAGAGGTAGAATCCTGGATGTTCTTTAGTGCCAAACAAATGAATTAGAACTACTGACAAAGGATAAATTTTCATTTTAAAAGGCTAACTGGTGGCAGAAATGATTCTATCTAGCAAATATTAGTCATTCTTTTTGACCCCCCTCCCCCATAATTCCATTTTCAGTAACCAATCTAAGAATTATGAAAGATGGGGGAGATGAGGACCAAATGAAAAACAGGAAGACTAGCTGGGAGGGAGTCTCCTAAGTGGTCCTGGTGAAGGCTAGATAGAAGAGGGTCTAAATTCTAGCAGGGGTGGTAGCAAAGAGAGGAAGGGAAGATGAGAGCTTCAGAAGATAGCATGGGCAGAAACCGACAAATGATTAAATGGGGTGGGAGTGGGGGGTGAGGCAGGTGTTATGACGATGACTTCCAGGTCCCTTCTTTGAGCAACTAGAAATGAAGCTGACCAAGATGGGGAACACAAGGTTGTACTGGAGAAGACAATGAGGCCTGAGGGACACGCAGAGGGCAAGGGCCTGTGAGACAACTGACTGGTGATGTCCACCTGGTGATAGGACTATAGGTCAAATGAATGCCCACTATTTGTCCAGTCCTGCTTCTAAGGTCCTCCTCTCACCAAATTAGAAATTGGAATCCTTATGTGTATTTTGCCCATCTCCTGTGGAAAAAATAATCCTTTGTATAATTCTCTAGAGTGAGACAGATCATCTCAAACATGAAAAGGCCCACTTATGTTGTGGGTGACAGTGAGAAACTCATCTTCGTGCAAAATTTGCATTTCTCTCCCTTACATCATAGCAGACTCCACCAAGACCACTACGATCAAGTTTTTATTCCTCCCCTCAACCCTCCACTGCAACTTTTGGCTGCACAAGACGAATACTTCCATATGGCGCAATGTTTATGTTAAAATGGGGGAAAATCTGAGATGCTTTCATTAAGTTTTACCCAAGAAGCAATAAATTTATAAATCCTATGCAGCTGGAACAAAATATTAGTCTGTAATTGATTTTGGATGAAGTGTATTTCAACAGGAATAGAAAACTTGGGGCAGTTTGTTAATTACTGTTTAGAGATCTTGGGTATCTTCATATGGCCCTCACTGGCTGTGACCTCAGACAGATTATTTGACATCTTGAACCTCTTTGGCCTCATCTGTTAAACGGGTTTAGCAATTTTACCTACTCATGGCGTTTCTTTGGGGATTAAATCAGCTAATACAAATAAAGAGCTTAGAACAGTACTTGCCACCAAGTACTTGTCAGCAAATGCTAGTTCTTTCTCTTATTGCCTATTATCTACAGGCTAAGTTTCAGAGTAAGGGGAATGAGATAAAGATTAAGAAGGGAGGGGAAAAGGACAGAGAATAGTGTACAAGAATACAGTTATTTAGGCTTTATTTATAGAAGAATGCCCACTGCCACTGCAGAATCTATAGGCAAGAGCGCTGTGTGAATACAAGTAGTTGTTAAAAAAGATTTTGGGGGAAGCAGGAGGGGTAAGTGAAGCCTGGAGAACCAGGAGCTTTCTGACATACTTTCTGGATCATCATTTACTTTTACAATTACCTAATTCACTACAACAAATGAGTGCAGGAGGGCAAAGAGCAAGTACCTAAAAAACCTGAATTGTCTAGTGGGGATTATTTCGCATACAAAAACTACCCCATGTCTATGTGAAACCAATCCACAGAATTTTATTTTATTGACTTATTACCTTGGAAAAACTGCCAACATTCGTTTTAGTTTTCTAGTCACAAAAGCGTACAGATCTTTTGGAATAATTTTTAATGTATTCTACTTATACAGCCCTTATATTTACAAAGCATTTCTATACCTTCCTAATTTAATACTGGTAAAAATCAGACAGTAAATATTAGGAGCCCTATTTTAAAAGAGCAAATATTTAGTGCGTATTTACTGTGTGCCAGATACTATACTAAATGCTCTACAAGGACTGTCTCATTTAATCCTCTGACAGACTGACAAGGTAGGTACTATCCTCATCTGAGGCTAGAGGAGAGAAGTTTAATGACTCTCTCAAGGTGACTCAGAAGTAAAGCGCAGAGCCAGGACTTAAACCCACATCGGTCTGACTTCAAAGCCCACTTTCCTAACTCGTAACCACTGTATTCTGCTGTTAAGGATAATCAGATACATGTTCTTTCCATGTATGACAATGCTTTTGGTTTGAACTCAACTTAATTATTTACAGTCATATAAACAACTGTTGTGAAATTATACAGAAATATTAAACTTTTTGATCTCTATATTATGTTCCTAGAGTTGCTTAAGACAGATGTACATCTCAATGTACATTTTCCCCTCTAAGGTTATGAGAATATGTACAAGATCCATGATTGTTGAATAAATTTTCCAAATACCTAAGGAACTTGGTAATAGGCAAAGAATCTGCTTCTTGTTTACTTGTAACACAGTTTAATAGCTGTAGGTAAGAAACTGTAAGCACAATTTTAGTGACGGGTAGGCTACCAATCTTTTGAATGGTTCAATAATGCAAAGGACAAAACCTGTTCATAAAAATGTACTTTTTATTTCATAAACCTTAAAAGCAAACAACAAAAAAACTTGTCCCATATCCCTCCCCATCATGCAAACAGCTCTCAAATGAGATTCCTCAAATTTTACGTTTTTTCCATTCTGGCTCATTCTTTGCTTCCTCATCATCAGATTCGACTTGAGCAAACATTGTTTTGGGCTGAGTCCTAAAGGAAAAGTTAAAGAAGAGGAGAAGTATTTAGTCAGTAAGCGTTTATTATATTATACTTGGCTTCTTTCATTAAGTGGGAGCAAAAGTGGGGAATTGATTACATCTCAATTATTAAGTATAAATCGTTAGAATTCTGGCAAAGAAAAGGATAATGAAAATTTAATTATGTTCAGGAAAAGAGCCAATGATTCTTTTAATGGTTTTCCCTCTGTGGCAGACTGTGTAGGCTGTCCTTTCCTTAAATAAAACAAATACACATCAAATTCAGTGGAACCTCACACATCACAAGCACCCACCATCTCAAACTCAGGATAACTGGGACTGTCTGGAAGGACAAATTATGGTCGCCCAACAAGAATCTACATGATCTTTACAGCTTTCTGGGTTGTTTCTAGTCTTAAGTAGTCCAAATACATGTGATTATGGTGCATACAAATAAGAGAATTTGAGTTTAACAGTTTTCTTATCTAATGAGTTTAAAATAGTAGCTAACATAAATACAAGGGTACTTCAAAAAGTTCATGGAACCTTGAGAGAATAATATTGAGTGAAACGAGTCAGGCAGAGAAAAAGAAATACCACATGTTCTCACTTATTGGTGGGAGCTAAAAAAATAAACAAATTAATTTACCCACAAACACACACAAAAAAAACCCGGGACTGGCAACGGGATCGCAACCCTCGGCGTTGCGCCCGCACCTCGCTCAGCCAGTGAGCGGCCGGGACTGGCAACGGGATCGCAACCCTCGGCGTTGCGCCCGCACCTCGCTCAGCCAGTGAGCGGCCGGGACTGGCAACGGGATCGCAACCCTCGGCGTTGCGCCCGCACCTCGCTCAGCCAGTGAGCGGCCGGGACTGGCAACGGGATCGCAACCCTCGGCGTTGCGCCCGCACCTCGCTCAGCCAGTGAGCGGCCGGGACTGGCAACGGGATCGCAACCCTCGGCGTTGCGCCCGCACCTCGCTCAGCCAGTGAGCGGCCGGGACTGGCAACGGGATCGCAACCCTCGGCGTTGCGCCCGCACCTCGCTCAGCCAGTGAGCGGGAACCGGTCTGTATGTGGGATCCGAACCCTCGGCGGGAGCGCCGCCGCACTCCCAAGCGGCGCACTGTAGCAGTGTGCCACCGGGCTGACCCCTCATGAACTTTTGAAGTATCCTTGTATAGCAGAAAGAAACAGAAAAAAAAAAAAAAAATGAACATCCCCTGCACCCCTACACCCAAGCCAAATGCCCCACCTTTTAGGATACACCACTGTACATGGCTGTTATACTGCCATATAGCATCATTGCTGAAATACTGCCATGCAGTAAGTACATCAAGCAAACTTTGCACGAGGGCCTTCTGTGCTTTGTAAACATACCTGGTTGAATGGCATTCCTTTTTTCACCATTCACACAGAAAATAATCCCAAGAAAATGTCAAATGGTTATAATGTATGCCCCTTTTTGTCAGCTACTCCTGACCTATTTTAAAACTACCTTACCACATTACAAAGAGATATTAAAGCATTAAATCTGAAGTTATATATTTTGGCTTACATCTTCATTTAGAGTTCAATTCACTATATCAAGGTAATTCCAGAATGGTAAAAATAATGACAACAATAATTCCTTTTATTTGGAAAGTGAAAGCAGGGTTAAAAATTAAAACTTTCTATTACCTCTTGCTGTTTCTTTATTATCCTGGGGAAGAAGTATAAACCATCCGCAATTCACGTTAATGTTGTCTGATGTGAGTCATGTACTAGAATTCCTCATGCGTAAGTCAGTCACAATCTCTGTCTCTCCAGTTACCTCACACACCTACCTAGAGCCCAAGCTGTCCCTATACACAAACCAGTTGATTAAACTACTTGTTGTCACTTCAAGACACTGTATGACATCTACACACAGGTCAGAGAGCTAACATTTCAAAAAGCAGCTGCAGATTTTCATAGGCCACGAGTTGCCGGATTACTAGAAAGCAGGACCACTGGCTTTCTAACGTGCTACAACAAGGCAATTGGTGCCTGTTACATATTTCATCTTCTGGCAGAGATGTTGACCACTTAGGTAAAGGCGAATCCATAGAGGAACAAATCTGTCTGGTTTTAAAAAATCCTTTATTTCTAAGGGGAAAAAAAAGAACATGGTCTTCCAAAGATATCTGGCAATGCTTCATAAAACACCAGCTCATCAACGTTACTTGTAATGAGACTAGTACTAAGAAGTCACAATGCTGCTTTTCTGGATATAAAAAAAAGAAATTGAATGGCAGATCACAGCAAGAAAACCTATACTTGAAAAGACTACTGAATTTAAGGGGTTACTTTTTTATATTCCACCTAATTCCAAAAGTATTTGTAGCAGGTTGGTGGCTAACATGAAAGGGCACAGAATCAACGAAACTATTCAACAACAAGTAGAAAGGGAATATTGACTACAAAGAAGCAAAAAGGAACGTTTCAGAGGGATGGAAATGTTCTATCATCTTGATGGAAGTGGTGATTACACAGGTGTATGCATTTGTCCAAACTTGAAATGAGTGCATTTTATTGAATATAAGTTGTACCTCAATAAAGTTGATTTGTAAAGAAAATCAAAACAAATGAGTAGAAGATCAAGAACAAAAGAATAAAAGAGTGTGTAACTGAGTATAAAACTTAGCACTGAATTTCCTAGCAGCCAAGACAAAAGAAAAAGAAAAATATTCGTTTTTCAAAGGAGATATCTTTCCCCCCTAGCACTGAACTCAGTGAATTCATTAACTAAATGTTTACATCAATGTCACTTAGATTGTCACTTCCAATCACTAGACCACAACAGTTTCCTTTGTCCTCACAAGGAATTGAAATTTAGGGGTTATCCAGCTGTTTGGAAGGTGGGACACCTAAAACATTATGGTCCTTTTTGTAAAACTCCATGACATTTATTTTAATTTCCACTTTTGAACTAATCACAATGTTGCCAGCAAAATGACCAAATACGTGTATGCAATATCAAGTCACGACACCTGATCTCTTGTTCTCTCGTTCTGTTGGCTAGGTGGGGAACACTCGAGTGTAAGAACTAGCCCTCTATCAACACTGAAAAATTACTAAGATGGTAAGTTTTATCTTAGATGTATTTTCCCAGAATTAAAAAAACAGAACTAGGCTCTTGGACTTGGGAGTAAGGAAGAAAAAAACCCTCTTCCTGGGACAAACATAAGGCACCTTAGAGAGGCTCTTAGCCTCCACCCTGGGGCTAGGGCAGTATTTCTCATACCACCTGTAGTGTAGAACCAGTCTTTGTTCTCTAATTTTCAATCCCTTGTAGACAAATATTATATCTCTGGAAAATTAAAATTGAAAGACTATAATATTTTGTCCATTGAAAGACTATAACAAATCCAAAATTTTATTAGATTGAACAGCTATATCGAATTGCTGTAACATTTCCTAAGTGTTACTCTCAATTCCTGCATCTACTTCATCCGCACTGGTTGGTGGACCTGTAGAGAGCTCCATCCTCCCCTAACTTGAGAAAGAAAGGAGATAAGGTGGGCTCTGAGACAAGGCTGTGCAGTAAGAAATTATCTTCTCAACATAAACTTTTACACATGATGAGCTTCCTCCAACTGTGGGAAAATATATTTATATATCTGGAGAAGTTGGCCCCATATGATGCTACTGAAGACTTGCTGAAGAAATAAAGTTTGGGGTTGCACCCTCAGGCCCATCCTGTAAGGAGACCTTTAATTCTTGGGAGTTAGGCCCGAGGAGGGGAAGGGAAGTGTGGCCCACAGAAGGAAGTATCTGTCATTCCAATTCATCCTGCCCTCAAAACCAACATTCTTACAGCATAGTTCAGATCCTTTAATAAGAGCTGTATGTTGTTTGTTGAATAAAGAACAAATTCTTCAAAAAAGATTATTCAACTTTAGCACATTGAACATCTCTGTCTAGCCTAGAGAATGCCAGTGTTTTGTATGAGCACAGTGAGAGAATCATAGCTTTAAACCCTTGCAGCTATTCTTTCTTTCCAGCAATTTTTATCTTTGAATTTGTTTCCGGCAGTTATTCTTTTGCAAAAAGTTTGGAAATCCACATATGAGAAAAATTTTTTAAATTCAATATAGGACTATCTAGGACATTTTAAATGGATTTCTTTAGTCACCACTTTATCATGACAATGAGGAACAGAGATTATTAGGCAATCTCCAGCAAAGTTAGAAACAGAACCAGGAGATTTCTTCCCTGGGGGATGGCCTAATTTGCCCTTGGCATAGAAAACTACTATAAAAATAAATCAATAATGTCAAGCAAAAGTAAAATGACACATGCAAAAAGATAAAATGTTAATGGATCTGAAAACCCTTAAAAGCTGATCTAGGGGCCGGCCCGGTGGCGCACTGAATGGTGCGCCACTTGGGAAGCGCGGCGGTGCTCCCGTCCGAGGGTTCGGATCCCACATACAGACCGGCTCCCGCTCACTGGCTGAGCGAGGCGCGGGAGCAACACCGAGGCTTGCGATCCCGTTGCCGGTCCCCGGTCCGGTACGGGGGCAACACTGAGGGTTGCGATCCGTTGCCGGACACGGAAAAAAGACAAAAGACAAAAAAAAAAAAAAAACTGATTTAAAAATTCCTGTTTTTAAACCCAAAAGAAAAAAAAAAAAAAAAAAAAAAAAAAAAAAAAAAAAAAAAAAGCTGATCTAGAAATTCCTGCTTTTAAAGCCAACAGGAAACAAATAACAACAACTAACAAACCCTCTAAGTCTCTATTAACATTGTTACTGGCCACAAAATGGATTACTTTCTGAGCTGCTTGAAGAAATGGAATTTGTGCACTAGTCTTAACACAGACCCTGTTGGTTGCTTCCACAAGGAAGAGTAGAAGAAATCAAACCAAAAGGACACTAAAGACATGACAGTAACTCAGGAAATACACAAGCAAATAAATAAACAAACAGTGTGCAAGAAATGTATTTTCCAAATTTGAGAAAGCATTTCCATTACCTACCCTTCCCTTGTCTTCTATTTAATCAATTGCTCCGGAGTTCCATACCTCATTTCTCAAGAGATAAGAAATTATCATGTCAAACTTACAGACTCATGGCAGATTTATCTCCCTCGCCCCGAACAAAAGCCTACAAAGGGATAGACCTGAAGGAAAAGGAGGTTCGGGGAACATTCCACTCAGGCAAATGTATAATCACTCTGGGTGCTCAATAGGTTAATAGGGATAAGGCAAGCTTTACTAGAGAACCAGTTTATGGCCTACACCTACCCATTTTTCTAAGTGTTAATTTATTTATTTTATTATTATTATTATTATTTTGTCGTTTATGGCCTACACCTACCCATTTTTCTAAGTGTTAATTTATTTATTTTATTATTATTATTTTTTTTTTTGTCTTTTTTCCGTGTCCGGCAATGGATCGCAACCCTCACTGTCGCCCCCGTACCGGACCGGGACTGGCAACGGGATCGCAACCCTCGGTGTTGCCCCCGCGCCTCGTTCAGCCAGTGAGCGGGAACCGGTCTGTATGTGGGATCCGAACCCTCGGCGGGAGCGCCTCCGCACTTCCCAAGCAGCGCACTGTAGCAGTGCGCCACCGGGCCGGCCCCTAAGTGTTAATTTAAAACTTGAAACTTACAGAGGGCTCATGTGAAACTTGTGTTTTCCAGTTTAACTCATCTGGGGAATAGTAAACATTGTTCATTTGACTGTATATGTTAACTTACTAGAGTTAGCAAGAAAAGGAGAACAGATCAGATAGCAACACAGTTCTTGCTGCCAACCATCACATAAACCAATCAGAGGAGGGCTGGAGTGTGTTTTTTCTTTCATTTTGTTTTAGCTTCAGTGAACTGCATTTGCTAATAGTTAATATGATTTCAGGAAGCAAATATAGAAGCTTAAGCAAACGTCTTTCTCAAATCTATCAATTCTGATTAGCTGATACTCTGTGCTGATTAATTTTCCCCTTCTTACTTTTTTAAAAAACTAATTCTCAAGAATATTTGTACAAAGTGAGTTTTTTCCAGCAACCGTGTGCTATAGGAAAATGACAGAAATCTAACAGAAACCGAGTCCCACCCTCAGTTTCCATCAAAAGGAGATTTTTTTTTTTTATATAGCAGTCAGTGTTGAATAAAGATTCTCCCTGCAATCTTCTAGAAGAGCTTTCTTGAGGTGCATTGTTTGCGTGAGAGATTTTGAAGTGTTAGCAGGACTGTCCTTTCTCTCCTAAGCTCTAACCTATGCCTTCTACACTCCTTCTCTAGCACTCAGGCCAGAGGAAAGTCGCCAAAATGTTTTCAGTTGCAATGGAAAGTACACAGGTCAAATTCTTAATTATGGATGTTCTTCTGATATGATTCATTCAAAAAAGCATAAATTGAGCTCCAGGGTAATAGAACAAGTAAGAGGGGAAATCACTTGTATTATTTAGTCATCAGTGTATGAATATAAACCACAAGCTTTTCTGGCACAGGGCCCACTGTTTATTATGAAGGAAAACCTCAAAGCCCAAAGTCAATTATAGCCATGACTTGACAATCTGACACACTTGTTAACCCTGTTAGAATGAACACTGCCCAGAATTCTGACCCTGAATGAACTCTGACCCTGTCATCACAAATGCAGAATTATTAAGATTAAATAAAAGGCTTGACCAAAAGATTCCACTTGAAATGGTTCCTTCTTTCTAGTAAAGAGCTAATCAAAGATTTATTTATTATTTTTAATATTAGGGACACGAAAACATGAGAGATAACAAGATGTTTCTAGGTAAAGAGTTTTCTTTTTTTTTTTTCAGGAAGTGAATACATAATATTTTAGAAAATAAATAAACACATCTCAGACTCATAAATAGGGCATACTAACTCATAATGCTATGTGTGAGAGTTCAAAGATTGTGTGAGGTTGGAGAAAGGGACATATATGAGACCTTTGGAAATTTGTGGAAACAGAAAAAAAAGAAAGAGAAAGAGAGAGGAAAAGAAAAACAGAAAGAATCCTATAAAATTGCCATTAGTTATCTTATCACCAAATGGGTAAACAAGTTAGAATGATAAAACTCTTGAGGACACAGAGGCCTAAGACACCCAGGTACCATCAAAGCCCTCTCTAAGATCCCGTTTATAAAATATATAACTGTGGGCCACAATTTCTATTCAAAAATATACATGAAGGCCAGGCATTGGCATAACCCCACCATCTTACTTCATGGTTAAGGAAAATAGACTCAGTCAAGGTAAGAGACTCACTAGGTAGTGGCAGAGCTGGATCTAAACCCCAGGACTTCTGATTCTTAGTCTAGTGTTCCCTCTGCTATGCCACACTGGCTCACACAATAATCTTTTCAGCTTCACTATTACTCAACTTTTCTAATAACTACTACTAGCTGCTCTGTGAAGAGAAGCAGTACACTGTAGCAGTTAAAATCATAGGCTCAACTCTGAAGCCAGACCACCTGCACTCAGAGCCCAATTCTGCCACCTGCTACTTGTGTAGCTTTGGTCAAATTATAAGCCTCAGTTTCCTCCCCTGTAAAACTGGGACAATAGTACCACATACATCATAGGGCTGTGTGAGGATTAAATCAATATAGATAAGGTTTTTAAACAAGGCTGGCATAGTGTAAGTACAATAAAAGTGTCATTATTTTTATATACCTTGCTTTGGATATCAGATGTCCCGCACTTCATATAACAGATGTATTTTCAAAAAATGGTATGTAGAATGCATTTGGTAAAATAATTTATATGTTAAACACAACATAGCAGCTTTCTATTTTTTTTAAATTCTGGGAAATTTTCTTATGTAAATAATTTTTCTTCACTATGAATATCTGTAACTGAAATAATCTAGTCTGTAAGTCTGAATTTTTTTAAAAGAAGAATCACTTATGGTTTGTTTTGAATAATTACTTTTGTATTATTACCAAATATTAGAGTGCAAGATAATCACCCAGGGCACTTCTTAACACATAGAGTCCCAGCCCCAACCCCACAGAGTCTAACTGAGCTAGTCTGGGGTAAAGTCTAGAATTCTGCATTTTTACACTTTCCCCCATCCGCTGCCACAACACACATATGACTCTGATATAGGCAGTTCACAAAACCTCTTTGAGAAACACTGGCCTCTACATAGGAATATGGCAGCCAGGGACAATTAGTCACCTAAATATAACTCAGGGAAAAAAGATATTTTTCTCTCTGTGGGTTTATGTCCCTTCCTGACACAAATAATATATAAAACTTCATTTGCTCACAGAATGACCTCTTTAAATATTGCCTACTAACATGACATGACTTTAAATGGATCCTTTATAGGTGAGAATGATATTTTAATATGTACACACACACATATCAACATATCCTATTCAGACAAAACATGAACACTGAAAATTAAATTGACTGAACCAGCAATAACAGCAGCTTATCTGGCAAGAAAAGTGACCATGGTTGACAGAGTTGTCAGGCTGGCAGGCTGCTGGCCAGGATCCAGGCTCCCACACACATCTATCCCTGTCTGATGTGTAAGCTAATAGCATTCTGGATCTACATCCTGCCCACTCCCCAGCCAACTCTTCTCCCCTCCCTCCAGCAGCATCTTTTAACAAGAAACTGTAATTGAATCTGCCCATGTGTGGCTGAACAGGAGTCCTCTGTGATCCTGCTTGTGTTTGAAAACTTTCACGGCTAGTGCCAGGAATGAAACTGAAATAATCAATAAATGTAAAGTGTCCAAAGACTCTTCATTATCATCACTGAAGAAAAAAGGTGAGTATATGTCACGTGCAAGCAGGTAGATTTGTGGAATGTCTAATTGTGCTTTTCTGTGATAAAGCGAGAAGCAGTAAATAAATCTTCATTTCATCACTGACAGAAGGCAATTGCAGTGAAGAAAAACAACCAGACACACATTCTCAATTACATTGACCTTTATGAAAAGATCCTTTTAAATATTAACTTCCCTTCAAACACTTTGCCACTTGGCAGTAAATGGTATACTCTAGCAGGTGAACACAGGAGAAACAGCACTGTGATCCTGGCTAACAAATTACATGCCAGAGACAGTGCCATGAACTTAGTTAGTATGCAGTAAATGTAAGGTGACAAAATTGGGTTGAAGGAAAGGGATAGGAGCAAAATGCAGTGGCAGTAAGGTATATATTAAGAGAGCACTGTGCTCTGGAAAGCTCATTAGACTAGGGATCAAGAGGACTGAAGTCTAGTTGTAGTTTCAATCACTGTTAATTGAAGATCATGCTGCAGTCTCTCACAAGAGGGATGAGGATATGACAACGCCTGTTTTACCCACCTTGCAGAACTATTATTAAGCTAGCACATTATTCAATTGTAAATATAACTAACTCACTTGTGGTGCAGAAAAATATCTTTAGGTAATGGTCACAAATGAACAAAAACCTCCAGTTTCAATTAATTCTATTTAAACAAAGTTGTAAATACGGATGAATGATTCTCCAAGAAATATTAATTACTGAGCAGCTTCAGAAGAGTCAGAAAATTCAAATATACTATTTGCAGTGAGGGGATGGGAAAGAGAGAGATAAATTACGGAATTACTGTTCACCTCCACTGTACAAAAGTGCCAGGCTATGACAGCTTTACAGGTGAATTACATCAAATCTTTAGAAAATAGGTAAGTTTAATGGTATTCAAAACAGTTTGAAGGTATACATAGAAAAGAAAGACATACAAAATTTTTAGGAAGCCAGCCTAACACCTGACAAAAAATACACTACAACCATGTAAAGGTAATATCAACAGTGCCAAATGGCCCAGTATTAGTATATCTAATAATATAATTCATCATATTCACAGATGAAAGTAGAAAAATCATACGATCACTTCCATAAAGATAAAGGAATTCAATAAAATTCAGCATCTATTCCAGATGTATATGCCTCTTGCCTTTGCAGGGTTTTTTTTTTTGCATGGGATGCTCTTCCCCTGGGTGTCTACATGGCTCATTTCCTCATTTGACTCAGGTCAAAGACCACTTTAGTAGAGGTTGTAGCCTTTCTACCATATCTAAAATAGCACACTTCCCACAACCCCCAATTACTCTATGTCCCTTTATCCCTATTTTAGTTTTCTTGTTGGTGCTTAATATCATCTAAAATCTATGCATTTATTTATAGTCTGTCTCTATTAGAATATAAGCTCTAAAAAAAGAACTATATCCCCATATCCTAGAATAGTATCTGACACATAGCAAGTATTCAGTAAATCTTTTTTGAATGAATAAAGAAAATAGAAAGAGATGGATTCTTCCTTCACATCTTGTATGTGTGTTTCAAAAGTTACGTTTTGTGGGGAAATACTATTAGATTGAACAATATGAAACTGCCAATATTTGACCTTTTTTCACCTACAAAAAGGAAAAGTTCACATTATTTAATGTCACAGAATCACTCCTGTTAAAGTTCAAACTAAGAAAAGGATGTGTACTATTACTGATATTATTTAATATTGTCCTCGCAGTAGTCAATGTAATTAGGTAAGAAAAAGAAATAGTAGATAAAAAAACTGGAAAGGAGAAGGTAAACTTATCATTATTTACATAGAATATAATTTTATACCTATACACACCAAATTGAATAAAACATTATTTAAACAATAGAAAAATACAGTAAACAGCTAGCTACAAAACTAATATATATAAATAATGCACATATATATAGCCACACAGCATTTCCATATACAAAGGAGTTATAAATCCAGTGGAAGAAAAGATCCTATAAGGATAGGTAGAAATAAGATAAGTAGAAATAAACTTAAAAGGAAATATGAAAGATCTATGTGAAGACAACTTAAAAATGCTACCAAGGGATACAGTGATGTGACTAAATAGAAAGATGTACCCTGTTCTTGGTTTGAAAGAATCATTAATATGGAATTCTATCTAAGTTAATATATACATGTAATTCAATTCCACTAAAAATAGCACCAATAATTTCTGTGGGAGGTTGCTAGATAACCTAAAGTCATGAAGACTTGCAAGAATAGATTAAAAAGTTCTGATAAGAATAATAAAGCAGGCAGCCCTACAAAAATGAAAACTGTTTGGTATTAATACTTGAATAGACAGACCAATTAACAGAACAGAACAGAGAGCCTAGACACTGATTCAAATTCATATTTAAGTACATTGTGCACAATAAAGGTGCCATTTCAATTCAATAAGGAAAATTAAATTATCCAATAAAAAGTGGTACTGTAAAGGGCTAACCAACTCGAAAAAATTAAATTGGAGCTCTACTGTGGTAGGTTGAAAAATGGTCCCCCCACAGTTATCCACCTTAAATCCCCAGAACCTGTGAATGTTACCTTATTTGGAAAAACATCACAAGTATCTTCACAAGAGAGAAAAGGAGAAGACTGACACAAAAGGGAAGGCAATGTATAGAATGAACAAAGATTGGAGTGATGTGACTATGAGCCAAGCAATCAAGAAACAACCTCCAGAAGCTAGAAGAGGAATGGAACGAATTTTCCCCTAAAGCCTCTGCAGGGAATAGGGCCTTGCCAACACCTTGATTTTAGACTTCTGGCCTCCAGAATGGTGAAACAATCAATTTCTGTTTTTTGACACAAAGTTTGTTGTAATGAATATGCCTGCCTCACTCCTTTCACTAAAATAATTCCAGGTAAATCAAAGACTTAACTCTAAAATGAAACTATAAAAGTACTAAATGGAAATATGGGAGAATTTAAAAAATAATTTTGGATAGCAGATGTCTTCTACTAAAAACAAGCCCAGAAAGCCCCAAAAGAAAGTATTTCTAAGTCCGACTACATTTAAAAAAAATTTTTTTTCACATGGGAAACATGCCATAAACAAAGTAAAATAAAAAATGACTGGGTGAAATATTTGCAATTAATGACATACAAAGTGTTAACCCTCCTTAATATAAACAACTTTTACAAATCAATACGAAAAAGACCAATCAACCACTAGACAAATGGGCAAAAGATGTAAATAGAAAGTTCACAGGAAAAAAAGGCTTTTAACGTATGAAAAGACACTCAAAAATTATAAAAATATAAGTGAAAACTACAATGGGTTACAGATTTTCACCTATCAGACTGACAAATATAAAATTAACATGTTCACTTAGCAAGGATGAGGAGAAGCAGGCACTGATACATTGAATAAATTGGTTAAAAAGTCTCTCTGGAGGAAAATATGGCACTATCTAAATAAATTTAAAATGCGAATACCCTTTGAATTATCAATTCTATTTCTAGAAGTTTTGCATATGTGGACAAATACCTATGTTCAAAGATATTACTTTCAGCATTGTTTATGAAAGCAAAAGAGTGAAAACAATGCAACTGTTCTTCAAGAGGTTATTGTTTTAGAAAAGTATAATATAATCACTCAATGAAATATACAAAGTATCAAGAATGAGCTAGATATGAATGGATGAATCTAGCCCAATCTCCAGATGTATATATACCAAGTAAAAATCAAACAAATAAATAAAACCAAAACGAGCTTGTAAAACATGCTATTTACCTGCATTTTTAAACAATAAATGAATGTTATCTGTATACGTATCTGCTCATCTATACATGGACTTTCTCTGGGAGCATATACAAGAACCTGCAGTGGTTGGTATTTCTAAGTAGTAAAATGAAGGAACTGGGGGTTAAGTGAAAGGGAGGCTTTCAAACTTCCACTGTCTACCCTTTAGTACTGCTGCAGTTTTTTGTTTTTTTAACTGTGTATGTATACTTAAAAACTCAAACATGAGAATTACATACTAAATTGAAGTTGATCCTTTATCAGAATAATTATTTGTTAGATGTTCAAATAACCTGGAAATTCTAAAGCCAGTTTACTGGTCTGGGTTCTAGCAATGACTTGCTATCCAACAGGTTCTAAAAATTATCTTCTCAGTGTTTCATTTTCTTCAATGGTAAGTTAAATCTTTGACACCTTCCTAGGAATTATACATATACTGCTAATATCAACCAATAATCAGCAAACAGTATTATTTCAACATCTGTTGAGACATATCAATGATTTATTTTGTGTGTAAACATACACACACATATTTGGAGCAGTTAGCCATCAAAATGATGTTCACTGCGTTTAGCAAATTTTAAACTATGGCTCTGTTTTCTTTTCTTTCCTCGGGTAATTTTTGGTATGTTTTTAAACAAGTCTTTTGAAGTTAAAAAAAAAAAAAAACCTAATAATAATAGAAAATAATTACTCCATAAAAAAAGAAGTGTTAACATAGGCATTACTATGGCTCTGTTTTCTTTTCTTTCCTCGGGTAATTTTTGGTATGTTTTTAAACAAGTCTTCTGAAGTTAAAAAAAAAAAAAACCTAATAATAATAGAAAATAATTACTCCATAAAAAAAGAAGTGTTAACATAGGCATAATCTATACACTTGTCTGACTGCCAATGATGTGTTGACATATATTAGCTAATACACACACAAACTCTACACAAATGAAGGCTAAATGCACACTATTTAGCTGGCCAGCCTTGATATGACCCACTTAGCTGTTGTAATATTATCCAACTCATTGTTCAGAGATGTTCCATCTGTACTGTTTGGTTATTAACACACATTGTGAACAACCACCATTGACATTACACAGTAAACCCTATTCTGCAACAACATGTATAGCAGAAGACACAGTGCTCCCCCAAGATCTCCTCAAATCCCTTTAGCATTCTTGTGCACTGTGCTTTCAGTCACAGCAGCAGCACCTATCTTCGAAGCTCTGAAGAGCTGTCAGTGCCTGGGAATGTCCTACCCAACCCCATCTACAGTCATTACCAATGACCAACAGACCAGTGACAACAGATATTCCAGCTGCTGTGCCCCTGAACATGTTACCTCTGACCACAATCTCCAGGTCTACCCTGTGGCATTGAACCAAAGTGACCCTTCATGGGACTTGGCTTGACACTTCATTACACTTCTCCACTCCCCCACTGGTTTTCTCTAGGAACGTATCCTAGTAAATCACCTCTACGTGAATCTTTGTCTTAGGGTCTCCTTCTAAGGAACCCATGCTAAGACAATGTGTTTTTCTTTTATGCAAAGTAATTCCTAATGATCAGCAGATAGGGGACTTAGTATAACATGTGTATTACTCCATTCTTGTTGTTTATAACAGAATGCCTGAAACTGGGCAGTGTATAAAAAAATGAAATTTATTTCTTACAGCTTCTTAAGCAAGAGAGAGCTAAGCTTCTCACACGGTCTCCTTATAAAACCATTGTAACCACACCCATGATCAACCATCAATGGATTAATCCATTCACTAGGGCATGGTCCTCACAATCTAATCACCTCTTAAAGTCCCCACCTTTCAATTACCATAACAGGATTTCCCCCCACCCCCATCCCTTAACACTAATACAGTGGGGATTAAGTTACAATACATGAAACTTTGTGGGACATGTTTACTCATAACAATCTGTAGATTGAGTTGGTTCTTAAGGGATTTTTTCTAGCATGTTAATGTTTTTGAAAGTGATCAGTGTCCAGTTTTCTCATAAGTAAAAAGAAAACCTTAGTAATGCATAAAGATATCAAGAAAAAATTGAAGATACCTCCAACAATACAAAAATACATGTGCACAAGTTAATTCACTGTAGCACTGTTAGTAATTACAAAGTACTGGAAATAACCTAAACACCCTTACATAAGAGAGTGGTTGAATAAACTATGATACATCCATACAATGGAGTACGATGCAACTTGAAAAAGAATGAGCATGAGCTCTATGAACTGATGTAGTGATTTCTAGTGCATACTGCTAAGTAAAAAAAATGCAAAGCCCAAAAGACTATTGGAATCAAGTCATACACTTTAAATATATACAACTTAAAAAATCAATTATACCTCAATAAACATGAGGGATAAAAAGAAGTTACAGTTCTAGACTGAAAAATTCAAATTTCAAAAATGTCATAACAAAAAAAGGTAGCTGACATAATATATTCACTCCCCAAGTTAAAGTTAAACTTCATACAAAAATGCTGATGAACAAATATTTAGATAACCAACTACTTGCTGGATAATCACAGATTAGCAATAATTTTGTGATAAAAGTTGGATTTGGGTAGTATTAATATAATAAAAAATAATGACATTTTACTTTATATATATGTTCTTATGTTGTAATTATACTTCATCATAGATTTTCAAATAGAATTCAGACCAAAAAAACAAAAGTGGGGGGGCCAGCCCATGGCTCACTTGGGAGAGTGTGGTGCTGATGACACCAGGCTGCGGGTTCGGATCCCTATATAGAGATGGCCGGTTAGCTCACTTGGGAGAGCGTGGTGCTGACAACACCAAGTCAAGGGTTAAGATCCCCTTACTAGTCACCTTTTTTTATTAAAAAAAAAAGTATTTATACTATGTTATCCTTCATGTAAGAAAGAATGGGATGTAAGAAAATACTCATGTATCTTCTCATCTGTGCAAAAGAAATACAGGAAAGATAAACCAGAAACTAAAGAGACTGGTTAGCTAGCTATACGGGGTGGGTGGGAAAGGTACTGAAAGAAGGGGGACTGGAAATGGGAACAGGGGAGCAGGGATGAAGGAGAGACACTTCTCTGAGTATATCTCTTTTAAAGCTCTGACACCACAGTAATATTTCACACACTTTTCACACACCTCCCCCCAAAACAAATAAACAGAATGTGGGGTAAACCCAAAAAGGTAATATAAACACTAACAAATGAAACTAGCTGCATTTTAAATGAATAACATAACTACACTGACTGGGGTGGAGAAGAAAAGATCTAATCTAACTGTGATGGTTAGTTTTGGGTGTCAATTTGACTAGATTAAGGAATACTAGAAACCTGGTAAAGCATTATTTCTGGGTGTGTCTATGAGTGTGTTTCCAGCAGAGATTACCATGTGAGCCTGAGTGGACTAGGTGGGAAAGATCTGCCCTCAGTATAGGTAGGTGCTATACAATCTGCTGGGGTACCAGAGAGGATAAAAAAAAAAAAACAGGAAAAAGCGAGTCTCTCACTTTATGTGCTAGAGCTGGGATACATTGTTCTCTCCCATCCGTGGACATGAGAACTTGACTCTTCAGCCTTTGAGTTCCAGGACTTAGACCAGTGGCACCTCTGGGTTCTCAGGTCTTGGCCTCAGGCTAAGAATTACACCATCAGCTTCCCTGGTTCTGAGGCTTTCAGACTTGGACTAAGCCATACATACTATCGGCATCCAGTTTGCAGAAGGCCCATCATGGAACTTCTCAGCATTCACACTCATGTGAGCAAATTCCCCTAATAAATCCCTTCCCATATATCTATATACATATCCTATTGGTTCTGTCTCTTGGAAGAACCCTGACTAATATACTAAGTAACTTTGGAAAACAGTATCTTGACTGGATACTGTAAGGCTAGAGTCAAAAAGAGCTAAAAGTTCTCATGGGGTTATGAGTTAGAAATTCTGAATCTACTTTACGTGTATACTAGAATTGAACAAATAAGAGCTGAGTTTCTCACTATTGGAGAAAGAAGTTACAAATATGAAAAGGGGAAAAGCTATACTGAAAGCAGAGTCATCAATTTAAACTCATGGTTTTAAAAATATAAATACAGATTGATACATACATAAATACAGATGTGTGTATATGTGTAGGTTAGTATACATATATATATTTCCTAGCTTTGTCAGCAGAGAGGACCTAGAAACAATGGAACTCCAGTAGCAATGAGCACATCTAGAACCCAGCTCTTGGTTTCTAAACAACATTCTCCACCAACTTCTCTTTGGAGAAGTGGTTGATTCCAGAAAAGGAGCAAGAAAAACAAAGATGAGCCTGGAACATCTTGTGGTGCCAGAAAGTAGGGAAATGCTCAAAAATATATAGGGGTGTGTTGAAAGAAGATGGGAGCCATTCCAAAGGAGCTTCTATTGGCCAAAGCTGGAATAATTTATGTAACAAACTAAATAATGAAAGTATTGGATTTTAATTCATAGAATAAAGTAAGTATTTTAGAGACCATAACAAAATTTAAAAAGTTGAAAAATAAGTAAATGTGGGAGAAAGGACAACTCTTCCTTTAGGTAGAAGTCCAAATAATAAATATAGAATGGAAAGAAACAGAAAATTGCCATTAGGCAAATACCACAATAATAACTGTTACAGGTAAACCCACCCATGAAGATAAAACTAGACAGCAAAAGTGTAAGGAGAAACAGGATTTGCATAGTTTTAAAATATCACCCCCAAGAAATTTATCAACTCAAAACAATGATACAACCTTACAGTAGCGAAACTTGGCAGACATCACCTTAACCAACTGACCAAAATTAGTACCACCAGTAATGAAGACTTTGATATGATGCACTGAGAAGGATTCAACATCACTCCTGTGCTATTTTTGCCGAACATGCATAGTTTCATTGCAATTGTGAGAAATATCAAACTAACCCAAACTGAGAGAAAGTCTACAAAATAACTGACCAGTATTCATTAAAAATGTCAAGGTCATGAAAGACAAGAAAGACTGAGAAACTGTTATGACTGGAGAAGGCTAAGGAGAAATAACAACTAAATGGAACATGGGATCCTGGAACAGAGAAAAGACATGAGTGGAAAAACTGGTTAAAACCAAGTAAGGTCTGTAGCTTAGTTCATAGTATCATATCAATGTTAATTTCATGGTTTTGGTAATTAATTGTACTATGGTTACGTAAGGTGTTAACATTAGGAGAAGGTGGGTGAAGAGTATATGAGTATATGAACTCTGTACTATTTTTGCAACTTTTCTGTGAGTCTAAAATTAACTGAAATAAAAAGTTAAAAAATGTAAAAACTGAAAATTCTACAGTCGTACCTTTCTTTAATGTAAATGTAGCTGATTTAGTGGCTTTAAGAACCTCTACACTTTCACTCAACTTTAGGTACCCGAGGGAATCTGAGTAGGCAGGATCTACTCTACAGTGTTACTTACACATACAGCTCTCTAAATAAAAGTCAGTCCTTCATAACAGACCTACAAACTGCTCCCCTTCATTTTCTTTTAGCTCTCCTCAACTAAGGCAGTGATTTATTTTATTTTATTTTTAATTATAGGCAGGATGGTCTTCACATAATGGTTTACACTAGATTATAACTCTCATAGAACTGACCTAGTTTTAAAATTCACCATTTTAGAGTCTTAAGATATAAACAAATGCCTAGGCTTCAAGATCTAGCCTATTTTTCATGCTCAAGAATGAAATAAGAAATGGAGAAGTTAGAACCCCAAAATACCATTGTTATGTTCTTCCGAATTAATTAAACATAAAAACTTTTCTATTTTAAAAAGCTATTTTCTTACTTAGAATATGCTGGAGAAACCCAGTATGGGTTGTCTTCTGCTGCTTTGGCATGACGCAAAATGGCTTCCCGGGGATTACTGTCATCAGTCTTGTCCAAAGCAATGTTCTTCACAATGTAGGATGACAGAGTGCCCCCATGGGTTCCAACACGGCCACCACGACCTGTTTCAAAAGAAAAAATACAAATCAGAAACTGAATGAGCATGACAATACAGAGGTACACCTTGTGTACACTGTACTTATTATCTGAGCACAAATCTCAAGAGTATTTAAGTATCATCCTTTCAACTTTCATTTATAATAATCAGAACCAAAGTAAGAAATCACCAAACCTTGACTTCCCTGTAACATTTTTAAATAGGAAAAGACTTTTTTTTTAATTGTTATGTCCTAGTTGCTTGACTTATAGAGTGAAACCAATATAGAAAATTACAAACAGTATGCCATGTACATGTCTTAAAAAACTTCCTCAGGCATGAATATTTGAAATTCAATTAATAAAAATAACCAATATTCATAAGATGCTATTTTAGCTTTAAACAAACATATCTTAAGGCTTGCCATCTTCTAAAAATTTTGCTGGGGTATTATGAGAAAAAACAAGTAAGTTGGACACACTGATTCACTTATTTTACTGTACTGTAATTGCCCTATTAGAGAGGAAGCTCCTTATGAGCAGGGATTTGTTTCCTGCTGATCTCTAACAGCTCACATGGTTCCTGGTACTCAACAGCACTTCAGCTAAGGAAGGTGAACAGATCTCTATGAAAGAGATGAATCCAATTTGGGAAAGCTCAGAAGGTAGAGAAGGTTATTTTCAATGACTGAAATGGGTTAAGTACAAAACAACAAAGAAAAGTTCAATGGGTATTTGGGGACACAAGTGAACCAAAAGTCATAGCAGAAGATCAAGAGTAGGAGAGAACTGAGGTATAAAGCTACAAAGGTGGTTAAAGTTAGACTATAGAAAACCTCAAGTCTCTGGGAATACAACTGGACAGTGGGATCCTTAGGAAGGTTTGGGGACAGTAGCAATAAGAAAACTAGAGGAATTGGGGGTTAAATTGTAGAGAGCACTATCATTTATAAAGCAAATGTATTTCACAGGGCCTATTTTCCAAAGCCCTGTAGTCTCAGGTTTAGCCTAACTTTTTAAAATTACATATAGAAATGTTAAGCATGCGATAGACAGTAAACTTTCCACAGGCTAAAGTCTCTGTTGTAGATACGAATTGTAACACAGCATAATTGCTGGCTCCAAGGACAGATGCCCTTGATGCAATTAAACCTAATGACTGCTGCCATGACAATTATCTTACTGTTCTTTTTGTAACCGCATATATTCCTTTTCTGTAATTTTCTGGCCTGGAGAATAAATTCAGGGAAAGAACCCCAGTTCATGGTTAATTTCCAAAGGAAGGAATGCCTTGCTCTTGAAGGTTCTGGGAAATTAACCCCTTCGGGGTCTCTCACTGCCCAGAAGAGATGGGCTTTGAGTAATCTTTTGCGGCTCCGTCACCCAGGGGAAAAGGGGTGACAAATCTGTGGAAGGCAAAGCAACATTAAAGCTGTGTGTATGCTGAATGAAGGCAGGGCAGGAAGAGGAGTGACTTGAGATAAGGTGCCTAGTTAGAAAAGTTTGCAATAATCCAGGCAAGAATATTATTTAGAAACTTTGGGCTGGCCAGTTGGCTCAGTTGGTTAGAGTACAGCCTTGTAATACCAAGCTCAAGGGTTCAGATCCCCTTACTGATCAGCCACCAAAAGAAAGAAAGAAAGAAAAGAAAGAAAAAAGAAACTTTGATGAGGACGGTGGCAGAGAAAATGAAAAAATCGAAAGATATGCAGCATGTTCTCAATGCTGAAGGGCAAACAGATGCAAGTCCAGAACTCAGGTTCAGATGAATGAACAAATCAAAAGCTGTAGGTTTGGGAGCCTAGGACGAATAGAAACTACACAAGTGATAACAGAAAATGGAATTCTAGTGAAGGCATGTGCTGTACTATAGCCAATGCTATCTTGTTTTGTTCTGGTACCTACTTTTTAAAAAACTCTAATGACTTTTATTCATCTTCTAGTGACATGGGCAGCTCCAGTTTCTCAACACAGAACTAAATGATGGCTACTTTATGTGTTGTGTGAAACCTAATTCAGCCTGGGTTCTGGTCAAATTGCCCAGTGTGATATATTTATGCCAGTATTGAGAGCAGTGGTTCTAACTCTGGGTTCCAAGGAGCCCCAGGGTTCCACTGAGGTCACCTTCAGGGCTCAAGTTAGAGAACAAGCAGAAAGGGCTCCAGGCTTCCTTCCCTACTTCAACACAGCAGCTCCGTTTTTATCAGTTTTATATACTGAGATTCTGTGTCATGCCTTTAAGAAAAAAGTTCTGGTGCTAAAAAGAAAATGTTTAAAAATCACAATCTAATAAAATCTCTCTGAAGATAAAGCAGCATCCAGACGCAAAAGAGCTTCCCAATTCTATATCAATTACCCCACCTTGTCCCTCACCCCCCTTTGCAGGTCACTAGCCAGATCAAGTCACCTGGGCCTGCTACAGGAGGTTCAGGTTTGTGTGACTTCAGGGGATCCAGTCTGTCCTTCTCCAGCTGTTTCCTTGTACTCCGTTGGCGGGGCTCGCGGAACATAGGCAAGGCATGAGCTACAGGAAGTCACATTTGAAAAATTTCATTATAATAATAACCCTTCCATCCAAAAACATAGCTAAAGTGTGACTAACTGAAAGACGAAATGGAAGTCATAATGACAGCCTTCCTCTAATAATAAAAGACAGTCTTACTGTAACCAATTATCCCATTTTGTTTGAGACCAGACTCATTGTTCACCTTTTCTGGCAGCTAACGGCACTCAGGAAATACTGTCAAATACTGTCACGGAAACACTGGTGAGGCTACCCATCTCCCAAACCATAGGTAGCAGTTAAAACTTAATTTCTGTGGTTTTGAAAAGAAACACTTAATGAGACTACCTCTTTTTTTTCTTACAGGACCCAAATGTGAATAACGCCAACAGCTTGCCTGTTGGCCCTGATGTTTCCTCAGATGCCTCATAAACACTGGAATCACTTCACACGTCTCTGAAATGTGACCATCTATCAAGAGGAGTTGACAACACTGAGTAACCGGAAGGGAGGAACACTTATCCCACTGAAACTGAGATAAAGCTTGCCTGGAAATGCAGGGGGTACCTGAATCTCTTGGCATGGGGACTTGATAGGGCCCTATACCTCCTTCTAGATGGTGGACGAAACAAGAGAATAAAAATCAGAGTAATATATGTTCAATTGCTGTTGGTTGTTTACTCAATGTCAGAATTAAATTTCAGAATATGAGTATAAGAATTCAAAAGGGAAACAGCGTAATATTCTGAGGGAGAGGGAGAAGGTTTGGGGGGGAAGTATTAAATAACTAGATTTTTCTTGATCAAAACAAGTACCAGAATAATTTCTTTCGACCCTTACATGCAGATTAAAACCTCTTTGAAAAAAGAAACTTTTATCAAGGGACCGGGGGTAGGAGGGTAAAGGTTTAAAGGGAATTTATAATATGAGTGAAATGTCTACAACACTTTAAAAACTCTGCCAGTATCCCTTCCTGTCCTCTACCCCACTGCTGACCAGGGCCAGACCATATCACTCATCAGTAAAACATGCCTGCCTTGAGTCAGGGGAGCTGAGAAACACAGCCACCCGTTACTCTGTTGGGCAACACGACACAACAGTATTTTTAGGAGGAGGAAAAATAGCTTTTCACTTCAAACGACTGGAGGAACTTAAGTAGGCCGCGTGTAATTACATGAGCTAGACTGGTTATGACACTGATTTTAACACTTCTACTCTTGCAAAAAGTGTCATGGGATCTCTTACTGATCATAAGTTCTAAGGGACCTGGTCTTACGTGAGACCCACCAGCAGGGAGAAAACCCAACAGTACAGCGCCCCTTGGGCTTTAAATGTCACCAATGAAGTCCACAGGGCCATCTGCTAATGACAATCCCTGTGGCATCCAAGATTTCCTTCCTACTTGTCACCTGTTACAGGTCTGAAATTGTGGCTCTGGGAACAAAGACCAGCCAGAATTAATGAAGTTGTGTGACAAACCTGAGATAAGCCACTCTGTCCTAAGCTTCTTGCTCGTATCACAGATAGTTCATTTTATATATATACATATATATGTATACACACACACACACACACACACACAACCTCTGGATCAGTCTAGCACATGGTCACAGAATTTCAGAAGGAGCTGGAGAAGACCTTTCATCTAGTTTCTTCATCCTCCTGATGAATTTCAGTTGTTCGATGTCACACTGCCAGACGGTGTGCCAGGCAGAACTAGACAAACCCAGTCCTCCTAATTCTAACAACAGCACTCTTTCTTGTTTATTCTTAGAACAGACTGTTAGCTTTAAAGGGCTGCTATAGAGGAATGTATTAGGCTCAAATAAGCTTTTCCCTTTTGGGTTGAAAGTTACATGAAATAACCCTGTCGCTGTGATGAGTCACAGAAGCTAAAGGGGTTAGCTGTTACATGACTTGTAGTCCTATCCACATAAATGGGAGATTTTGTAATATATGCCTGAACTCTGAGGGCTTTTTCTGTCTCTAAAACAACACAATCAATACCACATGAGAGTAGAAGAGAAATGTATTATTGAAAGGCATGCTAACAACTTACGGGTGATGATGTAGTCCTGGGTTAGAGTCTCAGCTTGTTTCGCCTTCCGCTGGGTTTTAACCACGCATAATTTTGCTCCTCTGAGGGGTGTAAAAGCAAATTATTTTCTTGATTTGGTTTCAGAAACAGAAAGTCTATGTGGAAAGCATTAGATACTTTCAGGAACACATTCTATGCACTACATCTTGTCAGGTCCTTGTCTTTCTGAGGGATGGCAACAGATGGGATCTTAATGATAAAGGATTATTAAACTTATGGAAAAGCAAGTATGTCAGTCAGTGGTTATTCAAAAGGGTTGGAGAGGTAACAGGGCAACAGGACACAAGTTAAAAAAAAAATATATATATATATAGAGAGAGAGAGAGAGAGAAATAACTTAAGATTTTAAGATCTTAAAGAAATATTAATAAAACTAACCATCCTTTTTCCCCCCCTAAAGGTCATAGGGTTCAAATTTTAGTTTATGTCCCATATGAAAGCAATCTGGGTGGTCTATACCCCGAGAGGCATATGTCCACATCTCAGATACAAGAGTATAAGTGTCTGAAACCGAGTCATCTTGGCAGGGTTACCAAGGGGCTACAGCCCAAGAATGTGTGGGATTAACCAAAAGTGTGCTTAGAACATTTCACTTCTGCTTAGCAATACTGAGCTATTCTTTTCAAGAGAAGAAAATAAAAACAAGCAAATTTCTTGGAGTAAAGATTCCAAAGAGAGTGCCTTCTAATAGAGAATGGCTTTCCTTCAGAAAGGATACGGAACCTCAAAACAGGTTTATACGGGTCTCCAGTGAATTTATCATGTGAATTTTAATACTAGCTATCCAACACTCACTCTAAAGAGGGAGCTAATCAGTCATTGTAACTTAAGGGAGAGAAACAAAACCATTCTTTTTTGGGTGGTAACACATGTGCACCTTTCTGCCCAAGGGAAATGGAAATAACCAAAGGACTGACAGAGCCTCTAGTGATTTCCAGACCTGTGAAATACATTGGTATGCCTAAGTTTGACATTTGGGGTGGGCATAAGGGTTGAGGGGGAAAGAATTTGTGCTGTTCTTTTCTGCTGGCAGAGAATAACCTTGCTCAACATCCAAACTAATCACTGCTAAAAGCCAGAGAAAAAGGTAACAAAATGGACAAGGCATTTACATTTCCTATAAGTGGTTAGTTCCCTGTTTTGTTAATCCCTGACATGCATCACTGCTAATGCCACTGTCCAGGGTGGTATACAAAGTGGGCAGGACTTTTTTCCCCATTGCACTCAGCATTTCAGCTAAAGAACTGCAAATCCCCAGGAAACTTTCACTTTGAATCCAGTATGGATCAAGGGCGATATCCAAATCCTCTTTAAAGCACAACAGTAGGAGTTTGAGGTTTTACTCTGTGCCAGCTGCATTTTCTAAAAGGGTGGCTCCCCATCAAAGGGGGAAAATAAATAAAAGCAGGGGTGAAAAAAGCCCCTTTCCCCAAGTTGTTGTCATTCATCTAAAACAGGCAATACTTATGAAATACCTCTGACTCTTGTTGGGGTCATAATAGACTTTAGCCAATCCATTTCCAGTTCCAACCATGATCTGGTTCAGCTTTGGATGCCATAGGCAGCGGACAACACTCTGAAAAGGAAATGCATGGTGGTCAACTAAAGATAAATAAAAAGGTTTAAAAAAATCCTGCTGGTACCTTGATGGCTAGTTTACTAAATCAAATAAGATCCTGATGGTTAACTGTAACTTTTAAGACCTAAACCATAAAGTGCTCCTGAGGTTAAGTTCCATTCCATCACTTATTTTATGTGTGATACCCTTTAAAAATAAAGAAGATGTTCCCTCCCTGACATTATCTCCCTTTCCTGACATCCTTGAAACCACAAAGTTAGGTTTCCCAGCTCCATTACCATGTGAGGCTGGCATCATGGAATGCCATATCCAAATAACTCAGTTATGCTTCCTACTGAAACAGATTTAGATCTCAGTGTTTCATGCTTTTATACACACAATATGTCCCTCTGGACAGCAGATTGGGGCCAGGCGGTTATTGTTTTTAGTTTACAAAGATCCAAATCTCATAAAGCTTTTTCAGAAACAACACATATTCGCAGGCATTTAATAATCTCTATCTAGGAGATAAAACAGCAGAACAATAGAAGTGAAACAGAGACAAAATTCAAAGACTTGACATTAACCTGACTGAAAAGCTGTTAAAGTGAAGGTTCACTGTAAGTTATGATCCCCTGAATTTATTACTGGTGAGGAAAATAAGTAGTGATCTGGGGTCAAAAAGAACCACTAGTTCTACTACAACCTATTTTTAATTTTTTTCTGCAGTCAGAAGGCAGAAGTGGGAGGGATGGAATGGATAGAATTAAAGGGAAAAAAGATGAAGCTAATGTTGGTAGGCAGAAACACCACGTACTAGGTTCTGTAGAACTCACTCTGATAGAGTAAGAAATGAATATAAGCATTAATTCAACATTTATTTTATTATAACATCTATCAATCACCTGCCCAGTTATGTATGGAGACTTAGGGGGGAAAGGATACAATTAAATACTGCCATTTTACAGTTCTAACAGTAGAATGAAAACCATGGAACTTCTGTCTCTTAAATCTGCCTTCAGCTGAATTTCTTTCATTCCTCATCTCTAACCATCCCACTCTTTCGTTAAGACAGAAAATCTGAGAATCTCTGAGATTCCTTTTGATAGAAATTCTAACTCCCATCTGATGAGCAAAAACTATGCCTATAGTTAAACGGCTACAAATCCTTCTCTGAGATTCCAGAGGAATTAAGGAAGAAGCTGAAGAGTCTGTAGGAATCTAATTCACCTCTGATGATAATCCACAAGAGTGGTTCTTAAGCTATGCACCACTGAAGAAGACTGAGATGTTTTACAGAGAAAATCAAATCAGAGTGGCTGCATTTTCCCTATTGGTAGGGGGCAATTAAGTTAAAAGGGCAGATTTTCACAATTTTAGGTTTTCTTTCCACAATTTTCCTTAAATCTATGGTGCCTGCTACCCAAGGTCTGCTAGCAAGATGATAAAACATATACAATAATGAGTAAATATTAATAGAAAAACTTGAAAATAGAAAATTATATTTATTTTGGGGCCGGCCCGGTGGCACACTGCTACAGTGCGCCGCTTGGGAAGCGCGGCAGCGCTCCCGCCGAGGGTTTGGATCCCACATACAGACCGGTTCCCGCTCACTGGCTGAGCAAGGTGCGGGGGCAACACCGAGGGTTGTGATCCCGTTGCCGGTCCCGGTCCGGTACAGGCGCGACACTGAGGGTTGCAATCCATTGCCGGTCATGACAAAAGACAAAAAAAGGAGAAAAAAAGAAAATTATATTTATTTTGACAGTTTGGGTTTTTAATTTTTTTTATTTTTTTGGTTGTTGTTGATTTGTAGATATTCTCATGAAACCCACTTTATAATGCAGACATATAAAAGTCACATTTTCTCCTAATAAAAATGCCCTTGGTTGGTAAGACGGCATTAAGTATATCAATAGTTCATAGTCTGCAAAGCGCAGCCTGACTTCTAGGTACTCCGCCACTGAGACTAATTTGAGAACTACGCCTAGACCACTAGAAATTTCCAGATGTTCACAGCCAGGTACATGGAAACATGAGGAGAGTCACAAACATAACTTCATAAAGTCATGTTTACATAACACTATCCTAAAATAAGTTCATCTAAGCCAAGACTCATCTCTTTACGTCTTTGCTTAAATGCCATTGCTACTCAGACCACCCTATTTAAAACAGTGCCCCAAAACTCACCTCACTCTGCTTTTCTTTTTCTTTTTTTTTTTTTTTTTGTCTTTTTTCGTGTCCGGCAACGGATTGCAACCCTCAGTGTCGCGCCCGTACCGGACCGGGACCGGCAACGGGATCGCAACCCTCGGTGTTGCGTCCGCACCTCGCTCAGCCAGTGAGCGGGAACCGGTCTGTATGTGGGATCCGAACCCTCAGCGGGAGCGCAACTGCGCTCCCAAGCGGCGCACTGTAGCAGTGCGCCACCGGGCCGGCCCTGCTTTTCTTTTTCTTATAGCACGTATCACCTTTTAACATAATACATAATTTGTTTATCAATTACGCTTATTTTCTGCCTCCCCCACCAGAACATATACTCCATGTGCAGAAAGCTCAGTCAGTTTTGTTTGGCAATATATCCCGAGTGCCTAGAGTAGCATTTGGTGCTCAACAAATGTTTGCTGAAGGAATGAATTAAAAACTACAGTTCACCCATGCCTAAATGGATTGCTTCCCTAGGTAGAGTTAGAAACCATTATCAAGTTAAAATAATTACTCTCCATGAGGAATAATTTGATTTCTCCATATCATTATTACACTCAGGTATACTACAAATGCAGCAGGGTTAGTTCCCCCTCAATATGTCCTAGAGAGGATGTGCATGAACAAGAGAGAAAGAAAAAGCAATGACAGAAGCTTTCGATGGCCTTCAGAAATCTCAGCCACCCACAAATGGCCCCAGGACAATCTTAAGGACATAGTATTAGAGTTATTTCTCTTCCTTGGTTCTCTAGAGGTCTGGCTAGCAGTCTAAGATTACTGGTTCTCAAATATGTTTTCAAGTGAGCAGGGTGCAGAATTGGAAAAGATCCACAATGTAGGCCTGATAAATTCCAAGACACCCAGCCAAATAGGCAGTTTCCAGGGGCAGCAGGTTACTGTTACTCTCTCCCTGCAAGCTGAGGGTGTAAATGTTAGAGAGAGACAACTGTCCAGGCCAACAAGCAATGTCTGATTGCTTTCCAGGGAGTCCAAGGGCACTGCACCTTTATTCCTGTTCACCTCCTTTACCCTGCAGAGCTCTCAGACACACACACAGCAGGTCAGCATAAGCTCTCATGGAGAAGCACATTTACCCTCTATGCATGCTAAAGCAGGGAGAGGCAAATAAGAGCCCTTGAACTAAACTGTCATCCCAGAGGTCCATCCACTGTGGCAATGAGTCACCAAAGCAGCCAATGAGAGGCCTGTGGGCAGTCTGACTTAGGCTAGGGATACTAAGGCTCAATCACCCTAAGACTGGTTATTAATCAAATACTACAGAGGTTCCAAAACACAGAATGAAGAAACAGAATTCAAAGTCAAAAGTGGGTGGGCCTTTTTATTTATTAATATTTATTGTGTGTGTTTAGCTAACCTTTGTAAACTTTGCAGCTAATGCGGCTCCACACTTTGTCCTGTCAAAGAAATGCATCTTATAGCAGAGAGTTGGCCATCTGCCAAACCAAACAATCCCTGAGACAGCGGCGGGGCTGGGGAGCAAGCAGAGTTGCCACGCTGCTAACTTGTCAAATATACATGCCGGGTTTTGCTTAACAACAATGGGACACGTGCCTGCTAGAAGCCTAAGGAACCATTAGGAGACAGATGAGCTATAAATACTTGGAAAGACTGCATTCAATCAACCAACTATCCCAAACTTCCTTCATTCTGTTCTTGAAGAGGTGCTTCTCTGGCTGGGGAGCCTGACACAACCAGATCACAAATTTACTTAGCCATGCAGCAAATGAACAGGAGGGAGCACATCTGAATCAAAGGACCAGAAAGAACATCAAGACATGAGATCTACATGGATCAAAGAGAAAGACTTCACATTATATCATGTGAGCCAAATAGCAGATGCCATTGCAGTGTACAGAATTAGATTCTAAAATTAGTCTGCACATTTTAATATAATGATTTGCTTAATTAAATTGATAAAGTGTTTTACTCTTACACTAATCTACTTCATCTAATCAAAAAGTGTGGGTCTGCTAATGGCTTCCCTCACTGTCAAAGCTAAACTCCATTTCAGCCCAAAACTAGGTTCTTTTAAACCAAATCTCACTTTCATTTTAGCCTTATAATTTGGCAATGCAGAGTAACCATAAACTGCCCAAAAAGTACTTAGCTCTAGCAGCAGCCACTAAGGGACAATAACTGGAGTTAAAAATCATAAGCAAGATGACTAGAAGGAGATACAAGATTTTAATGTGCTCTACACAGATCATTCATCCCTAGAGAAACCAAAGAAAAAAGAGGGGGGTGGGCTGGAAAAGAAGAAAGCACTGTGTACAACTAGCAGTGTCAAGAACCCAAAGCAGGAATTTTGGAATTACCCAGTAGCAAAAGTGAGAAGGCCACAAAAGAATTCCAAATAATTTATTTCAACAGTTTTCTGGTTTACTTTAAGTGAAATCATGGAAGCAAATAAGGGGAGAAGGAGGAGGAGGAAACCAAAGAGATAAATGGATTTATATTTTAGGACAGAGTAGGAAGGAAACTATTAGGTAACTGGAACTTTATATTATTAAATGTAATTGAGTCCCCACATCAATATTACAAAATCAGTAATTTCATCCCATTTCACAGATGAAGAAACTGAGACTGTAGGAGGGTGAGTAACTTTCCCATATAGAGGAAATGGAATCAGTGGGCAAGTTTCTCCAACTCCTTTGTTCATTCCTTTATATTACTTAACCATGTAAAGCTGTGTTCTGAAAGATGTGGAAAAAGGGGAGATTTTTAATCATTTCCAAATCCACCTAACCCAGAAGTAGAAATCTCAGCAAATTTATATTAAAATGCAAATGGTATTACTAAAACCATAAAAGAAAAAGCCCACTAGTTCCCAGCTCACAAATGTTACTATAAAAGAAATCAATGCCTGTGCATTAGGTGTCTTATGTGTCTGTAATGCACATATCCAAACACTACCCTTACTCTACTTTACATGGTAAAAGAAGCCCAACATCCTTCATAATTTTATACCTTAAACATGATAAAATTGAAACACCATTTCCTGATCCTTCCCAGCTGCTGACCTACACTGTAAACCAAACTCCATCTGGTCTTTTCATGTTTGGTTTTTGTCATATAGTACAAGAATGGATAAGCTAACTCAGTGACTCCTTGGGAGAACAAGCATTTTTTGGAACTTTCAAATAAAGAGCCTGACACCTGTCTCTGAAAGAGACTGTCACACAATTTTGCAGACTTGTATAGAACAGCCTTAGAGTCATGGACATCCTTAGGACTATCCAATATATTTGAATGGCCAGGTGTGTGCCGATCCCCAAGACCAAGAATGTAAATCAAGATGTCAGCCCAAAACAAACAAGAAGAAGGCAGACAAAAACAGGAAGGTAACTTTCTTCAGATTTCCACAAGCCCAATATTTACTTCACAGAGAAAGAAAAATTGTTTTTTACATTAAAATATTGGGCTGGGGAGGTAGAAGAGTAAGATAGGCATTACTGCAACCTTTCCTGGCTATTTCTCCAATCCTTGTTTCCTCCACTCTCTCCTAAAGAGAGAGTTTGCTTTTCCCAAACTTGGGATGACTTCTGCAGTATTCATGGGCAATGGGGCTTGGCCTCATCCCTCTAAAGTTCAGGAAGCAAACCTGGTGAATAAGCCTCAGTCTCCAACAATAAGCCTCCTTAACACCCACCTGATCTCCACAGAGACATCCCCTAAATGGAAAAAATTAAAGACAGACATTTTCTCTATACTTCCTTCTAAGTGAGCACATACCTATCCTTTTTTTCTCTTCCACATTCCTCCAGCTTCAAGGAAGTTCTACCATGGGCCAGACTTGTACCAACTGTCACTTTCTGCTACAAATCTTCTCCCTTCCCTGTCCCAACAATCCCCCCCCCCCCCAAAAACCCCCCCCCCCCAGAAAAGCCAGATAGAAGCCCTACGGTGAAAAGAAAAAATGCCGTAACATTTTTATAAATGAAAAGGTTGCTG
>NW_007726192.1:225297-264164 GCF_000696425.1 Galeopterus variegatus | reverse complement strand
TCCCCGTCCCAACAATCCCCCCCCCCCCAGAAAAGCCAGATAGAAGCCCTACGGTGAAAAGAAAAAATGCCGTAACATTTTTATAAATGAAAAGGTTGCTGCAAAAAAACCAAGTGAGGAAAAGTGTTGCTCTGCACCTGCCATAAATATTTGGTACAGATGCATGAATTATACTTTTTAAAAATTGGCATCTAATTATCAAATTAACTACTATCAAACCCATGAAAAATTCGTTTCCTAAAATCAATTCATTTACAGTCTGTGCTCTAAAATTAAGATAACCAGTAAAGCAGCAAAAGTCTGGAAAGTGGTAGTTGTCCTTGGCACCAAACGAACCACATCTGTATCTGATAATAAACTTTTCTAAAGAATTTCATCAAGAGAAAAAGTTCACAGAAAAAATGGAAGGTCTCTTGGGTAAGAAAATTAAATACAATTTTCTTCATCTAATTTAAAACATTAAATGTTAGTTCACTACAATCCTGTTACTTGAGAAGAATTTACAAAGACAAAATAAGTACAAATAATGACAGAAGCAAGTCTGGTAATTATTCTTATTAATGATAGTCTGGGAGCAGGAAACAAACAGGAGGATGGAAGCCGGAGTTCACAGGGTGAGAGACACAGGTGGGTGCTCATCCTGCTAGGCAAACACCCCAGTGACCCCATACCAGAGGATCTACTTAGAAGCATCAGTTTCCCACTGCTGGGCACAGAATGGCTTACAGGTGTGCCAAGATATGGAGCCCCTCAGCCTGCATGGGACCTGAGATGCCTGAGCCTCAGGCTAGTCATTTCCAGCAAAGAGTAGCCTCATCTGCTCATATCACATATTATAATTTACTATGGGGACCAGGTTGTGAAAAAGCTTGGGCCACTTCTCTCAATCTAATCTACAGATCCAGGCCCCTTTACCTTTCTTCATTTATCAATGGTTAGAGATGGGTATAAAGATAATAACCATCAATCCTCTGTTTATATGAACAAAGCACAAATGTATGAAACTTATTAAATCCCTAACTGCTACATAAGACATGCAAAGAAACAAGAAAGTAAAGCCTATATGTAGGGGGAAAAATCAATCAATAAAAACTGTCCCCAAAGAAGCCTAGACATTGGACTTATTAAACAAAATCCTTGTCAGCCTTTTAAATTATATAAATTGTGTTCAAAAAGCTCCAGGAAACCATGTACAAAGAATTAAATGATTATTTGGGCTGCTAACACCAAGGTCAGGGGTTTGGATCTCTGTACCAGCCAGCCAAGAAAAGGAAAAAAAAAAAAAAAGGAAAAACTGAATCTTCCTCTATAGATGAACTATATAGGATATGTAAGACATTATTTATCTTAATATGATGCAGGTGAAGATGTTTTAAATATCATACTCTTTTATTTAGCCCTTTGGGGGTCTCACAACCCCTCCTCCTACAAGACTATCATCTATCACTCCACGAAGGGAAAAACATTATACTGGGATATGTGTTCATTATAGACCTCTTTCTTCCCCACACTGTATATAATTGTGAACATTTGGCCAGAGTTCTGATAGAACAGCTGGAAAATTTGTTACCAAAGACCATTCATCAGATTCAGATTGGAGAGGGAAAACTGTCAGAAAAACCCTACAAGACACAAAGCCCTTCACTTGGCCCATTGGTGGGACACAATATGGTGCTGGGGTTAGACAACAGAGCATTGGTCCTTATTGTGTTATATGTTTACACATTATATAAAGAATACTGTGTCATCCTGAACATCTTTAAACATCTAAAATCTGGTTCTCTTCTTTTTATTTTTTGTATTTAACAGAGAAGTTAAACATGTTTCTCCCACAGAGTTGTATTATCTGGTGAGTGATTCTTCATCCAACTTTGCAATTTGCGGCAATCATGTCTATACAAGGAAATACAGGTAAGTTTAAATGCCTATTAAATAAAACATCAAACTCATGTGCTGAGAAGGAAAAAAAAAAGTCTCTATTTAATCAAGAGGGAAACACTATCTCTACTGTTTCAAAAAACTAGAAATGGAAGCAGAAAACATTTACTTGCAAATACTGACACCAATAAGTAGTGAATGCCTTTTAATACAGCTTGTTATGGGATTAAATGTCACTAGAAAATGGATAAATCATTAAACTGGACAAGCACACCTTTCAGTGCTCATTCTTTTGCTCATGAAACCTGAGACAGCATGTGACTGGCCCTTTATCTCATATTGTAACTCCCAAAATGAGACTATTGTCAAATAGATGGTCACAGGAAAAGGCATCTCACTATATAGGATTTGAATGTGGATTCCTACAGTAAACATTATTTCAAAGAAGAGGACGTTGATTTGAATCTAAATAACTGCACCCGAATTAATAGTCTACTGGTTAAAAAATTTTTTAAAAGATAAAATTGTTGTTTTAAGAAAGACTGGAGATGAGAAAAGAAAGGAAGTGATAAGTACATCACTATTTGTCTTCTATTCTAAGGAAGAATCATGATTATTTATTTTTATTTTTTGGTGTCTGGCTGGTAAGGGGATTTGAACACTAGACCTTGGTGTTACAACACCATGCTCTAACCAACTGAGCTAACCAGGTAGCCCCTCAGGAAGAATAATGATTAGACTTTTGATAAAATATAGTGTCAAATTCCGACAAATAATTTTTACTTCAAAGTACAGTGTGTTTTACAAAATAGATCCAGGGAACCAATCACAGTCATTAATAGTACAACAACCAAAACAAATTATATTCATTAGAGTTTAAGTTACAAGCATTTTAAGCATCTGCAGAAAATTTGTTTCCTCCACTGAACTCAAACCACAACTATTTTTAGTAAGTCTGAAAAAGGATCATCTATCTCAAGTTTTAAAGAAGCAGACAATTAAAACAAAATGTGCACTTCTTCCATCAAATCTAAAAGAAAATATACTTATGCTCTGAAATTCCAAATTAATTTTTAAAAACTATTAACAACAAAAAACCAAGAGAAGGTGGTAGGAAATAAGCCATTACAGTAAGTCTCGATAAGAACATACCAGAATAAAATATAATAAGAGGTAGAGCAAAATTAACATTTTCACAAAACACTTACTATGTGCCATATATTGTACTAAGCATTAGGAACATGATGTCCATACCATCCACAAGGCACCTTCTGCCTTGATGAGACCCTTACTCCAATTTGGTCACTGGAGAATTTAGAAATAGCAACAAAGAGAATATCAGAGATAACAGAAGTGTTGAGAAAATATGATACACAAGAAAACTTAAAAAAAAAAAAGAAGAAAAGATTGTTTGGTTTGCTTAGACAAGACTGAACAGTAACTTTATAATCTTCAAGGAAATAGAGGATGTTGACCAGCTGTTTTCCAACTCCATGAGGACTAGAGTAAAGGATGTGGCCTCTGAACACGACAACGTGAGGCTAAAAGTAAAGAAAAAAATGATCTGATGGGAAGGGATTTCATACACAGGAATGAACTCTTTTGGGAGGTAATAAAATCTTCTGTTACAAGTAGGTTCAACTTTTATGTAGAAGAGTTAAGTCATAGTTGTCAGGTAGGCAAGGAGATGAACTCTGGAAAATAATACTGAGAAAAATATGCTTGATACCAGACGGCAGCTAATTAAGCAAAAGGCAGTAGCTCTGCCTGTGGCATAGTTACATTAAGGGAACATACCACCAGAGAAAGACAGGTGACTCACACTAGGATCAATAACATCATTTTACTTCCTACCACATGAATGTCCCTCCAAATGTGCAGCTAACTTAGAAGATTCCTCCTAGGCATATCTGCTGTAATTTCTACTGTTTCATTTTGTGTTTTCCATCACTATTGTAATTTTTATAATTTAAGAAAGCTTCTGGTTCTGGGTAAGATAGAGGACACACTCCACTCAGTCTCTCCCTCTAAATGCAGTTACAAACTTGGGTATAAGACACTGCATACCTACTTGAGGACTCTGAAAGTATATAGTAATAGTTGGATTTAGAAGAAGTCCAGGATTCAAAGTATCATTGACGCAGAAGTGAGTTCACCATTTCGCCTACTCCAGACCTCCACCAAAACAAAAAACTATGATTAACAAAATACCAAAATACAGGACCAAACCAACTGAGTTTTCCTTTTGCCTCAGGCTCCAATACAGCTTGATGTAGCACTGTTAATGATCCCATTTTCATTTGAAATTTTGGTATTTTATTCATCGTGGATTTTTTTGCATTGATTTTAATTTTTTATGTTGCATTAAATTGTCATTTATCTTGATTACTGAGGTTTTTGGGCAGCTCCTTAAATTTTGAGCTTAAGGCAAGTGTCTCACTTGCCACAACTCTATTACACAAAAATTAACTTATAATGGGTCACAGACATAAATGGAAAACAGAAAACTATGAAACTTTTAGAAGAAAACATAGGAGGAAATCCGTGTGTCCTGGGGTTAGCTAAGGAGTTATTGAATATGACACCAAAAGGACAATCAATAATAGAAAAAAACTGATAAATTTGACTTCATCAAAATTAAAATGTTGCTTTGTAAAAGACACTATTAAGAAAATAAAGACATGCAACAGACTGGGAGAAAATATTTGCAAATCACATCTCCAACAAACAACTTGGTATCTACAATACATAAAGAACTCTCAAAACTTAGCAATAAAAAACCAAACCATCTAATTTAAAAATGGGCAAAAGATTGAACAGTCACTTTACCAAAAGGATATAATGATGGAAAATGAGCACATGCAGCTATTCAACAGCATTACCCATTAAGGAAATGCAAATTATAACTATGATGAGACACCACTCCACACCTATTAGAATAGATAAAATAAAAAATGCTGACAGAATGTTGGTAAGGATGTGGAGCAACAGGAAAACACATACACTGTTGGTGAGAATGCAAAATGGTATGGCTACTCTGAAAGATGATTTGGCAATTTCTTATAAAAATAAACATACATTTACCATATGACCTAGCAATCCTATTCTTAGTTATTTATCCTAGAGAGATAAAAACTTACATTCATGCCAAAACCTACATATGAATGCTCAGAGAAGCTCTATCCATAATTCCCCCAAATTGTAAACATTCGAATGTCCTTTAACAGATAAACAAATTGTGGTCAATCTATACAGTAGAATACTAATCAGCAATAAAATGTAACAAACCACTGATGCACATAACAACCTGGATTAATTTCAAAGGCATTCTGCTGAAAGAAGCCACTCTCAAAACGTTACATGCTGTATGAGTTCATTTAATATGACATTCTTGAAAAGACAATACAATAGCAATGGAGAACAGATCAGTGAATGCCAGGGATTGGGAGCTGGGGGGAGGGGGGTGAGAATATGACCATAAAGGGATAGCAGAAGGAGTTTTTGGGTGGTGACGGAACTGCTCTGTATCCTGATTACATTGATGGTGGTTACATGAATCTATATGTTTTAAAAATCACAGACCAGGGCTGGCCCGGTGGTGCACTGGATAGTGCGCCGCTTGGGAAGCGCGGCGGCGCTCCCACCCGAGGGTTTGGATCCCACATACAGACCGGTTCCCGCTCACTGGCTGAGCAAGGAGCGGGAGCAACACCGAGGGTTGCGATCCCGGTGCCGGTCCCGGTCCGGTACGGGGGCGACACTGAGGGTTGCGATCCGTTGCCGGACACGGAAAAAGACAAAAAAAAAAAAAAATCACAGACCAGAACACTTAGAAAAAAAGTCAATTTGGGGCTGGCCCCGTGGCGCACTCAGGAGAGTGCAGCGCTGGGAGCGCAGCAACGCTCCCGCTGCGGGTTCGGATCCTATACAGGACTGGCCGGTGCGCTCACTGGCTGAGCGCGGTGCGGGCGACACCAAGCCAAAGGGTTGCGATCCCCTTACCAGTCACGAAAAAAGACAAAAAAGAAAGAAAGAAAGTCAATTTTATTATATAATAATTTTTTAAAAAATAAAAAAGTATCAGCACTTAACTAGTTCCTGTCATTTTCCCTACCTAAAACATTTTAAGACTTGTTAAAGCAGATATTAACAGATAAACCACCATGAAATCAGTGGTTTCTTTTCTCTCTAATCTCATGTGCCTAAAAGATGGATATTCAGCTGTATTCTTCAAATCCTGAAAGTTACTGATCTGGAACATCTGGAACATGATACCTGTAGGTGCAATGAGAACCAAGAAGTAACTTAATAAGTCTTTCTGATACCAGTGCCCCTGGACATTGTGAGGCTAGCTTAGCAGGTGACTCCAGCTGAGTTCCAGTAACTGTTTAAATTATGAGTGTATGCTGTTTGCTTCAAGGAATCCCAAGAAAGGGCTTAGTGTGTTCATGGTGGCCTCTTAATCCAAATTATAAAGGCATCAATAACACAATGCTGTTTTTCACCATATCCTTCTGGCACCTCTTTCCTTCAGTGATTACTGAAAATCCTACTAGAGAAAGTAGTGCTGACTATTATGCTTCTTGACAGTGAAACACTGTTCTAATAGCCATGCTGTTAAGTTAGCTTTTGACCATGGATAGTATTAGGGAAAGAAACATGTAACTGCTGTATTGACAGATTTACACTAAAACTCCATCATTTTGTACTTACTCCCAGGTTCCCTATCAAATATTTGTACATCTTGGAAGACCAGGAAACAAAACAGAGCTCTCATATCGTGCCTTTCTACTCTCATTGAGCAAATGCTCCATATACCTATGTGGAGTACAGTGTCCTATCACTTGGCTGTGGGCAAATACATTTTTTTTATTAAAAATAAATACATTAATCAGGCTCCCTCTAGGATCTGCATTTTTTAATTCTTCCAAGAAAGTGAGTTACACTAAAATTTCAAAAATAATGCATAATTCAAAGCAACTGCTATTCCCTAGTCAACCAGCTGCCTGATTGCTCTATAATAAAAATCAGATAATGGAAAGCTAGTTAATTCAAAGCCCATTTTTTCCATCTCCTTGTGTTTCACATTAAGGAGGTTTCACTATATTTTAGAAAGCAGATAAATGCCAGATATAGTCTTTCAAGTTTATTTTCAGTTGGCATTTGTACTGCCGATAGCTGGAGTTCTCTCTGTGTACTATTCCTTGCATCACCCCGATTAGCCAAAGACGTGGCTTGACTCCTCTATTTCTAGACAACTTTTAAGGAGGTGCAATTCTGCCTGAGCTGGGACTTTATATCAGTAAGACGGATGATTAGTCTATTCCCAGGACAAAACGGAAGAAAAAATGAGTTTCTCAACTCCTTCTGAGTCAAGCTTTCACAGGCATGGCTTCATGAATTTGTTTGAAGTGAATTCCCATATCAGATATATTTATATTCAAATATAAGAACAAAAATACATTCCAAAAAAAAAAAAAAATACATTCCAAAGCCAATTCTGAGCACTTCTGGAATATCCATTAATTTGAATTATCTGTCTACTTTCCTCCATATGTACAAATAATGGAGACTGACTGTAGTCTGAATAGTCAGTTTGCCCCTTACACTTAAAATAAAGATAAATAGCTAGCTTCATAAAGGGTCTATTATTTCACGGTTCCTTTATATCCATTTATTCTTCCTCTTCAATCTTTTTAGATTTAAAATATCAATATTCTCTCCTAATAAGAACACAAAAACTTTTTATATAAAAGTGTTAAGACTTTCATTTTATATGTTATATGTAATTTTGCTATATACATATAGCAATTTTTTGAACATTTACATTAATTTAAATGTCATATCTGGAATAATCTATGAGTGGTAGGACTAGATATGATGTTTCCTTTCTTTATCACCTCTTCTACCTTTATTAATTTTTTAGATTTAATACACACTAATTTTACAATCAGAAAAATACCATTGGTATACAAAAAATTAGTCTGATATAGTTCTCATTGAAATGTATATATGAAGAATCAGTCTTACAAGGTAAGGAAAAATAATGTGAACTCGAGTTCTCTTCAGAACTTTACATCCATCTGGCCGGTTAACTCAGTTGGTTAGAGTATGGCCTTGCAACACCAAGGTCAAAGGTTAGGATCCTGTACCAGTCAGCCGCCAAACAGACAAACAAAAGAACACATAAATAAAGAAGGAAACACAGCTGGTATTTTCATGGAAAAAAATTTGGTTTTTTTAAAAAAATCTTTTTTAAAATATGGACCTCACTTTTTCCTCAGTATATTTAATAGGCTATCTCTATAATCAGATAAATAGGTCCTAAATAAGAATTTTCTCCCAACATAATTATATATATTTCAAACAATATTCATGAAAATAAGGGCAGGGATAAAGCTTATATTAAGAAAATGAGAATAAAAAAATCTCAAATCTCACTGTAGAAAAATTTCAAGTTCTTCCCATTTTTTGGGAGAAGGCCAGAGTTAATATTAGTAACAAACAGAAAAATTGTTATTTTTATTTTGCTTTCCTCCACTTGATGGAGATGAAAATAAGTGAAAAATCTCCAGAAAGATAGGTCCATAATATATACTTTCTCAAACTATGAAGTTAACTTTATGAAAACAAACACCACTATAAGATTTCAAACTGATAGAAAGATACCTAATACTGTACTTTACATTCTGAGTTTTCTTTTTTAAAGAACATGAATGAGGTATGCATAATCCAAATTTCATTACTCAGAGGAAGAGGATATTCTGGAGAAGAAGTAGTGGTAGAAAGAAGCAAAAATCTAAAATAATCCTTGTTCTCTGCTATCTGTTCTCTTTGGTGGTTAAAAATGTTCCTAAATCAAACATTCTTTAGATGATCATGAATGATTTTTTTTTGTTCCTTTAAAGACCTTTACTATCACATTTCTTAGGTAAGTACTAGAATTTTCAATCAACCTTGAAATGCCCAAGGCAGACTAGTTGAAAATATCAAAGCAGATTTCCCTTCTCTTCCCTTCAGAAGCTATGTGCTAGATCACTTGTGCTAGATGGCTACAGCTGTGTTTTTAAAAATAAAGGTTTAGGTTTTTTCCTCTTCTATCCTCATTTTGTTCAGTCTGTGTTTACAAAAACAGAGGCCCCTCACCAAAGTACTTAAGCAAACCAACAAATTACAAAAGAAGTCAGGCTCAGGTGTGAAATTTCTGGCTTTTTTCCTTTCTACTTTTTTCCTCTTTACCAAATGGAAAGCTTACTATCTCTTTTAAATTATTGCAGAAAGCACATGAGGTAAAGAGGCCACCAGCTTAAATAATACCAGGTCAAAACAACTTTAGTAACAATGCTTAGGTTAAAAAGTAAGTATAAATGGTAATATGCTAGTACAATTGTATAACAGGTCCCTTGATTTTACATTAGTTAAAGAGAAAATTCTATTAGTCATTTTACAACAAATTATAGTTTCATGAAAAATTACTAAGTTAATAATGTTTTACGTTATGTCGGAGCATTTTCCTAGATAACTGGGTCTTTGAAAAAGTTTAAATTTTTTTTATGATTTCTTCTAAACATAATTACTTTTAAAAATTGATATGTTGTTTGTACAGACCCGCCCCCCCCAAAAAAAATGATATATCATCTCCAAATTATATTTTATCCATTCTTTCTCTCCTATGCTTTTACTGCATAAAACAGAGTAATGGAGGCCTTTTACACAATATATAGTAAGTGTAAGATCCCATCTTACACAAAAACAAAACTCAAGATTCAAGTTATATTCTAGAATCTTAGAAAAGAGGCTAACCTCACTACTCAATCACAAAGAATTAGATAATAAATGAGAAATACGTGCATGTGTAACTTGAGGAAATGAACTACAAAGGAAGCATCTAAAAATAATTTTAGCAGAACTGTAAAATGTGTGCAAACATCACACAGTGAAAACAGTATATGTTAAAAAAACACATATATCTCCTAATGAAGAGAGTTGAGAGTATCTACCCTCAATAGAGAAAGGAAATTTTTCAGAGAATATGACGATGTAGAGAACGGAATTAAAATGAGTTGGTTTTTTTTTTTTTAACTTTGTTTCAAAGATAAATATGAAAATGCCCTTGCTATATTTTAAAAAGCTATTTTTTTGAAGATCATAGGATAGTTTTTAGTTAATAGGAAATTAATTGCATAGACTGTTAACATCCCCCGACTGAAAATAATGTTTGGCTCCATATATGTATGTTGAACTTAGTGTCCTAGAATATAACTATCTAGAAGTTTATGCTGTTTTAGAAGAGGTTGTGGGAAGAGCACAACCAATCATATACTTTATTAGGGTAAATGGACACATCTAGGAAAAACATAAAGCCACCATTGCCTGTGCCTAGTCAAAGAAGTGTTACCAACTGTTCATATTAAAAATACGAGCTGCTGCAGTCTACAGCCATACCACCCTGAAGAAAAAAAAAAAGAATATGAGATACTGCCTTTTGGGCAAATTAAAACTCAACACAAGGCCGGCCCGGTGGCGCACTGGATAGTGCGCCGCTTGGGAAGCGCGGTGGCGCTCCCGTCCGAGGGTTCGGATCCCACATACAGACCGGCTCCCGCTCACTGGCTGAGCGAGGCGCGGGAGCAACACCGAGGCTTGCAATCCCGTTGCCGGTCCCCGGTCCGGTACGGGGGCAACACTGAGGGTTGCGATCCGTTGCCGGACACGGAAAAAAAAAAAAAAAAAAAAAAAAAAAAAAAAAAAAAAAAAAAAAAAAAAAACTCAACACAAGTGAGTACCTTACTACAGTGGAGTGTGGTATTTCCAAAAGAATGATGACTACTCTGGTTTTCAATGACAAAAAGCACAATAAAATAAAAGAGATGTCTTTTGGCTTTTCTAGCAAAGTGTCCACCCTTTATTCATTCCCAGGAATGAATGTGTTTATTTTCCTACATTCCTAGAAGATTTCAAATTTGAGACAATATATCAAAGGGGCAGTTTAAAGCTCCTTTAACATAACGTTCTATTATATAAACGAAAACAATGCTGTCTGATATTAAGAACAAAACATCCACTAAATCAAAAATTTTAAAGTGTGTGCTTTAGAGTGTATAGTTTATCCTTATCTGAAGTTCTCCATCTATTAAAATGGATCTCAATCTGTTTTCTGACTATTCTAAGATGACTCAATAGATACTATGGTTTATTTACTTAACAAACCTGCTACTTTGTTAGCTTCTCTTCATTTGCTTCTCCCTTAAACGCTGATGCTTCTTAAGGCTCATCTTTTTCTAAACTTTATGCCCTTTCCTTAATCAAACTCATCAGCAACCAACATTTCAACTATGAACTATAAATTCTTCTCTCAAAACTGTCTTCTTTCTCTTAAGCACCAAACTCATTTACCCATTTGCTTACTGAACATCTCTACCCAGAAGTCCTACAGGTACTTCAAGCTCAACATACCAACAGAACTCAACTGTCATTCTTCAAAATCTGCTTTATTTGCTCTCTATATATTTTTAACCTACGGGAACATTCACCCAATCTCCCAAGTTATAAACCTCTGGCCTCAAATACAAATACTTACCAATCTTATAAATCTAACCTTATGATTTCAATAAGAATTAATTGTTCCAAAATCTAGATCTGAATGTGTCATTCCTTTGCTTAAAAAAAAAAGCCACATGATAACGTTACCTTCTTATTATGGTATACAAGGCCAATCTACCTTTCCATCATTAGATACTGCTATCCTGACTCACTCTCCAAAGACACACTTATCTGTGCTCTACAATAAGCATTACCTGCACTTCCCAAGTACAAAGGTGCTTTATACCACTCACTCATTAAATATTGATTAAGACTTATCTATGTGCCAGGCACTGTTCTAAGCACTGAGGATACTGACCGAAACAGACAAAGTTTCTGTCCTGTGTGACTTACATTCTGATGGAAGAAGACATACAATAACAAATATACAATATATGAAGTGGTGATAAGTGCTATGGAAAAAAAGATCCAGCTAGCAAAGCAACTCAGAGAATAAGAATTGATCACATTATGAGGCACTGATTTTTCCAGTAATCAGCATGTTCTTTCTAGAAACTTCAGAAGCCCAGCGTATCTCTAAAAGTCCAATTATACTTCTACATTCTTTAATTTATTGACATTTCAACTTAAATTAGTTTGAAAACACAACACCAAGAATACTGAAATATACAGTCATTGAGAGGCATAGCAGAACACAGCTTATTTCTGGAACAACCAAAAATAATTTTACTTTTTGAGATTAAAGTTGATAGTGTCAATTTTTTTGTTTGTTTGGTTGGTTTTTTTTTTTTGTTCTAGTGTCTTAGTTGGCTCCTGGATGTAGCCAAAAAAAGGTATTATGAGTGTTGGCACATTTCAGATTATGTCATGAGATTAGAATCTACTAAACTTAAGCACTCATCTAGAATAAGTCTCATTGTTATTTCACTTTTTTCTATAATACTCACCCTAACTATACCGTGGTTTCAAATTTAGGGCCTATAAATTAAGACTCCATAGTAATACTGAACATTAGAGACAGGAGCTTTTTACTGGTGATTTAAAAACAGTTGTTCAATTGTCTGAACCACTTAAGTGCATAATATGTCTCAACTGTTTACAAAGAGCTGAAACAACTGGAGAAACCTACATAAGAGCACTGTTTAAGATATAGGATATTACTAAAGGATTTGACAATGAGCCAAAGAAAATTTACACAGACTGGTCTGTTTCATACTCAGAAAATTACAATGATTTACCTTACCATCTAAATAATACATACTTTAAAAGAATTCAAATTTTCCTCTGGGAATCTTCACTATTACTGTATTACATGTGGCTCCAGTCTCAGGACATGAATGAATGAATAAGTGAATGAAAGAATGAATGAGTGAATGACAGTGTTTTAGTGCTCATATAAATGTATAAATCTCTCTAGAAAACTAGAGATTTAGTGGGGGTTTTTTTTAAATGTAGAAGTTAGATCTGAAATGTTTTAAACTTCCAAATAAGCAAACAGCAAAAGTTCAAAGCTGAGCCTTACTTTAATGACTACAACTCTGACAAGCAGAATTCCGTCAAAGCTTTCAGGGTGTAGGAAACAGTGACAAACTTCACCACTTTCCAAGGGCATAACTTTTCACTTATGTCCACAATCCCTGGATCCTTACAAACATGCACATTGTGGGATGCTCCTTTCTGATCCTACACAGCAAACGATCAGCTTCTTCCCTCCTCAGATTGGTTCGCACAGAGGGAGAAACATCCCAGGCCCAGCTGAAATTCTGACTAATGTGTGGGCCCACGGGGAAATACTAGGTCAGGGGAAAGGACAAAGTAGATCGGCCAGTCTGCAACATATTGATAATTCCTGTGTTGAAGAAAAAAGCAGCTACCACTGCACTGTAAGGGCCAGGGCTCATGTTCTATTAAAAAAACAAAACCAAAAGATGGCTAAGATGCAAACCTCAGTTCATTCTCAAGGCTAGGGAGAAAAGAATATACATACCGCATCTGTGATGTCTATTTCATACACCCTTTGGAAAGTCCTACGCTCAAAGAAAACAAGTTTGCCGCTGCCACATCCCCTTTGAACAGATGTACCAGTGACGATGAGTTTATCATCTGGACTGAAACAGCAGTCAGTCCTACAAACAAAAAGAGTTTATGAGTATAATCTTATGACCCACACAACAGTGCAGCAATAATAAGTGAATTAAATAAAATATAAACATCACTATAATAACAGCTAACTCCTACATAGGGCTTATGAGTCAAGGGCTTATACTAATTTGTTTAATCGTCACAATAATCTTATGAGGTAGATAGTATCCCCATTTTACTGATGAGAAAACTGAAGCAGAGTGGTTAAATAAACCTTGACCAGGATCAAATAAGTGGTGCAGCTGGGATTTTAACTTAGGCAGCCTGACTCCAGAGTCTGTGCTTTTAAGTTCTACACTATAATATTTTTTAATGTAAAGAAAGTGTGGGAAAAACTCCATATAGACACTGAGAGAGTCTACAGACATACATAACTAATATCTAAGTAGTAATTATTTTGGCTATTTTTTGAACCATTTTTACTACTACCACCACTACTATCATCCCCAAATAATTTGAGTTATGTCAAGTCAGGCACCATAAAATGAGGAACAGTTGTATTGCTGAAACCTAAATGATGGCTATGATTCAACAACTCTTATTATTAGAGTTCTGGCCACCTGACTGTGAATAATCTAAGACATGACCCAAAGAAGTTATGTATTTAGCATTACTTGTAGCAGGAATAATAGCTCAAAAAATTCTCAGCTATAAATTCATGTTTGTCTGTCTGTTTTAACAGATAAGCGCCATGTTAGAGTTAGTTGTTCTATTATTAAGCATCTTCTTTCGCTTGATGCTTCCATTACCTGCACACTCTGCCTGTTGGTCATTATTTAACACAAATGTGAAATTTCATTTCTACCAAAATAAAAAAGTTTGTCTAGGCAGTAACTATGGGACTTAGATGTCAAATCTTAGCTGCCTTGGAAAAATCTTTAAAAGTTTCAATTTGCCAACTTAGTAAAATGGACATAATAGTGTTGAGCTACCCAGAGCAAGACAGTCAGAACAACCAAAGGATGCTGAATTATTGACTGGAATTATAAGAAAAAAATGAGAAAATGAGCTGTACTATAAATGCTCAGTAACCATTAAAAACTTCTTTGATAATATGAGAGTTCAAATTTTAAAAGATCACAAATACACAGGCCTACCCTATCATTTATACAATATTAAAAGAACAGGGCTGCCCGGTGGCGCACTGGAGAGTGCGCCGCTTGGGAGTGTGGTGGCGCTCCTGCCGAGGGTTCAGATCCCATGTGGAGACCGGTTCCCGCTCATTGGCTGAGCGCAGTGCGGGCGCAACACCGAGGGTTGCGATCCCGTTACCGGTCAGTAAAAAAGACAAAAAGGAAAAAAAAAAAAAAAAGAACAACTAAATTCCTTAAAATGTTTTTACTACCCCAAGACCTGTGCATGCACACAATATATACATGCACAAACACATAAACACGTGGACATACATCATCTTAACCTCAAAAAAAGTTTCTATGATCTGAAGAATGTGCAAAATGAAAAGAAAAAGAAAATGCATCTTTCAAAAGACAGATTTAAATCACCTGTCTTTTTTTAAAGATCTAAAAAACATATGATATAAATTAACATTGACATGAAGAAATTTATTTTCCATTCTCCTATGCTAATCAAATATTAAAAATATGCTACTTACATTGGGAACATTGTGGGAAGACCCGAGGCTGAAAAAAGTGGCTTATTAAATTGTCTGATGTCCCATAATTTTAATGTATCATCACCTGATAGAGGAATGAGAAGAAGAAAAGTGAACTGTGCAAAATGAACTCATTACAAGTTTGCTAAACTTAGTGTATAATTATAAGGAAGGAAGGGAGAGAGAGAAGGAGGGAAAGAAAAAGAGAAAAAGAGGAAAAAAGGGGGAAAGGGAGGGAGGAAGGAACGGCAGAAGGAAGGAAAAGGTAAGCAAGGAAAAGAGAAAGCCAGATGCAGATAAGCATGTTTTACTTTTTAACTGTTCAGGGAGCTTGAAAGCAGTAGTTGCAACAACAGGAGAATGCTATATGATAATGAAATGGCCTTCTACAAATTACTTTCCAGATTGATGTAGCATCCGTAGGCCAAAAGGAACCCTTGAGAATCTACTCTAAAGCATGATTTTAGAGCAGATGGTAGTTCCCTTGTGGTATATTTGAGTATAACCTGTCTTCTTGAGAAGATCTTAATTTAACAACCATCAGGACTGAAAACAGTTCAATTCACAACAGATTTTTTTCCCCACTAGTGTGTGTAATGACATCCATTAACATTAATGAGGGTGAAACATGCAATTCCCCCCCCCCCAGTGTAATTCTACCTGTGGCCCATCATTCTTCATCTGCTGGCAAGTACATCTTTTCCAAGCCATTTAAAGAATAATGAATATTCTTTTAAGAATTACTTTTTAAATTTCTATAGGGCTACTAACTAATTCCTGACCAGAACAAAAGCCAAATTCATATAAGTAATGTTTTTGCTGTTCTTGCTCCCCGGTGCCCACAGTTGAGAACTGCCTAAACCCCTGGGGTCCAATAAGGAATCAGAATCAGGTGCAAGTGAGGTGAGTGGAGAGTTCAATAAAAATCCCCCTCTCTCCCCAGAGACCGTTTCTCTGAAACGTAACTTTTGGCAGGTGCACTAATCCATAACTGGCTGGACTCAGGACCTGCTTGTACTGAGAGAACTTCGTAAGACTCACCTTTGGAATGTTCCCCTATTACTTTTACTCTTAAAGTAAAAAGGTGATATTTCCTTACAATCCTCAAACAATAAGAACACAATTAATCTGCATTAATTTCAGCTAACCCAGAAGGTTCTGGAGCTAGCAGGAGCACTTTATAACACCCTGGGCACTCTTTGCTGAACAGACTTCCATCTGCCATATTCTATATATCCCAGGAAGGAAAATGATAGAGTATATATAAATGTTAAGTTGACCAACTAAGTTATCCAATAGCTATTATAGGATGGAAGGGGAAAGTAAGAATTATCACCAAAGTGGCTTTGACTGAAAGAAAGTTAGTCCTATACTCCTAAGACAGTAATTATCAACTGGGTGAGGGGTCGCTTGTTTTAGGATCCTCCAGGAAGATTTTTTTCCCCTCTTCTCTCCCAATTCCACCTCAGACATTGGGTATACTACTCTAAAGATGCAAGAGTGAATATGAGAATTTCTAAGTGGAGCATTTATCAATCGAAAAACCTTTCCAGGGGATTCAGATACACTCCTGGGATAAGAACCACTGTTTTTAAGTAAAGAATATATATAGTTTCAATTAGGAATCATCTCTGAACTCAAGTAGCAGGTCAGAACTGATGAACCAAAATACATATTTTACACATACCCACATTTGCCATGTACACCATAAATAGAAAATTACATGTACGTGTGCTTTAATTTTATTTTAATTATGCAAGTGATAGTAGTTTGCATACAATAGATAAGGCTTCCTTAGAGGTAAGAGAATCTGAATGAGCTCCCAAGAGTAAAAGGACATGGGCTAGTTAAAATGACTGTGCCAAGTCACTTCATCTCTCCTCACTTCTACTACTCTGTACACCAGGTCATACATTATTTTAGCAAAGGGGCCCTGTCTATGATGCCCACAGATTATACCCAGCATTTAGCATAATGCTAGATCACAGTAGGTGCTCAATATACAGTAGTTGAGTGAGAGAATAAATAACTAAATATAGCCCTATCATATTCATCTGCCTAACTTGTAGCTTTTTCTTTGGTCTACAGAATAAAGACTAAATCCTTTATGTGATATTTAAGGCGCTCTGTAACATGGCTCTAACGCCTACTTACCTTGCTATTTTTCTTCCCTCCCCACAAATGAGTCTACAGGAAGATCCTCAGCCATGTCCCACACCTTCCCATAATGCTTAGCTCATAAGCTGTCCTCACGATTCTCCATCCCCTCCTATCCACACACAGCCTACCCATGTAAGAAAGATTTAGCAAAAAATTAGAAGCAACCTATATCCAACCATGAGTATGGAAAAATAAAAACATAACACCTAGGTATATAACTTTTTAAAAACTGAATTGAGTTAGTGTTTGGACTGAAAAAAGGAATTCAGTGGTCAACAAATAGAAGACTTTGGAATGAAGACCAGATGCAGAATTATAAAATGGTATAGAAAGACTGTAAATGATCATCCACAAAATTCCTAAGGTACAGGCAAAGGTTATCTGTAGAGGCTTCAAACTCTTATGGAATTTGAAGCTAAAATAAAAACTTAGGCAAAAAAAAGTAAATATTTTCTAAATTTTACTTGATAACATTTAATACAATGTTGCCAAGTTGGAAATGCATTTTAATGAAAAAACCAGACTGGCAAAGGTACACATTAACAAAAGCATAGCCAGCTTTACTAGGTGCTAGGATATTACTGTGACACTTTTTAGAGTTACATATTATCATTCTATATATAGAAACACATCAAAAAGAAAGTTTTAAACCTACCTCCACGAGAGGCCAGGACATTACCATCATAGGAAAATGTCACACAAGAAGTGTCTGTGCCTGGGTCATGAGCCTGTTTATAGTGGAATTTAGGATGAACCTGTTTGCAAAGATAAGCAAAATGTTAATATCTCATCTGAATTCAGATGAGAACTTTTTTGGCAAGAACATTTCATTTTATCTTGCAGAAAATGATATACACCTATAAGTAAAGTACTAATTTCACCTGATTATAGTTTGCTTCCCTTCCAAAAAAAAAAAAAGTCTTTTAAAAAGCCTTTTTAATAAAGAAGAGATAAGGTAAGTCCTAGCAGAAGACATTTTTCAAACTGCCTTAGCAAGCTCTGAGCAACACAAGATTACGATCACATTTAGTTCTTCGTATTATGTTTATAGTTATTGGAACCATTTCTATATTCATCTGAAATAGCAAATATAAATAAAAATTACAAATGAACATATTATTTATTTACTAAAAAACATTTGTTGTATTCCTAGTATATGCCAGACACTGTGCACACAGTTGTAGGTCTTGAACTATCTTTAATGTACCTGTTGTATGATAATAAAAATGATAATACTAGCAGTTAACCTTTACACAATGCTTATTATATCACAGGCACTATATCCTTTACTACCTTGCCCTATTTAGTCTTCACAACCACTCTATAAGTTTGGATCTACTATTATCACCCCCATTTTACCATTTAGGAAACTGAAGCACGGAGACTTAAGTACCTTGTCCAAAGCCACACACAGTTTGTAAGTGGTAGAGCTGGGAGTTGAAACACAAAAAGCCTACTCTTAAACACGGCCCTAGAATCCTTTTCTTACTGATCTATCTTAATAGTCTTTTTACTTCTAATGCCTCTTCTGCATAGTTAATGACTTATAAAAGTAACTCTACTACACTAATCTTGCCACTCAGTTATGATTCAGCAACCAGCACAGCCAAAGTACTAGGAAGTCAATTATTCCAAAAAGTATGGCCTACATGGACAAAGATATCTGGTCCATTAAAATCCTTGTCCCTCGCATGGCTGTCATTAATAGCATATCCTCTAATGATAGCTAATTGTGTGTATGTGTGTGTTTATGGGCACCTGTGTATGTATATGCACACATTCCATGCTGGTTAACTGTACAAAGTTCTGAGCCATACCAATTTTCCTAGGGTAATTCCATAGCAAAAGACAGGGGCATTTCTAGTGGGTCTTTTCTGGAAGCCACAGGTATGGGAAGCAAGTGACTCCATCTTCATTGGTCTTACACCCTAAGATTGAGTGATAAAACAGAGCTCATGTACTTTACCCTCCCAACAATATCCCTGACACCTAGTCACTGGACTCACACCTAAAAGCTTCCAGTAAGGGCCAACCTGTGGCTCACTTGGGAGAGTGTGGTGCTGACAACACCAAGTCAAGGGTTAAGATCCCTTTACCGGTCATCTTTTTTTTAAAAAAAAAAAAAGAGCTTCCAGTAATGAGGAGCTCACAAAAGCAGGCTAAGTCATTTTTAAAAAATAGTTTATATATATTAAGTAAAAACTGGCCTTTCTCAGTTCTTCCTCTGGGTGACAGGCTTAGAAATGTCTATTAGTTATCATGCTTCTAACTTCCATGGAATACAAAGGATTCACTGAGACCTGGAAGATAAAGTGAAAATTGCCAGATGAAGAAATAAGAAGCAGAGGCAAGATAGAATATTCTTGTCAGAGGGTACTGCATTGTGGTTGGCAGAATTCTGACCTTCATGACCTCTGCCCCTACCTGGTGTCATGCCCTTGAATAACTTATATGGTCAAAGAGATGTGGCAAGTGTAATTAAGGTAACTAATCAGGTGGACCTTAAAATAGGGAAATTTTCTTGGATTTCAGATGGGGCCAAAGTAGTCACATGAGCCCTCAAATGCAGAGCTTTCTCCTGCCAGAGGGCCAAAGAGAAAGCCATAGGGATGTGACAGAAGAGGAAGTTGGAGAGATTGAAGGCACAAGAAATGTTTGACATGGCACTGTTGGCTTTAAGATGAAAGGGGCCATGTGTCAAGGAAATGGGGACGTGAATCCTATGAGCTTGAAAGAGAACCCTGAGCTCCATATGAGAGCCACAGCCCAAGAAAATACTTTCATTTTAGCCTAGTGAGACCCTAAGAAGAGAATCCAGCCACAGCATGCCAGACTTCTTACCTGCAGAAATTGTGAGAAAATAAATTGGTGTTGTTTTAAGCCACTAAATTTGTGGTAATTTGTTGTGCAGCAATAGAAAACTAACACATGCATATTAAAAGGCCTTAAAAGATCTTGTTGCATCCAAAAAACTAAAAGAAGTTAACTATGACTAGGGAGAAAGGAAAGGTGGGGAAATGATATGATTGGGGTCCAGATCATCAAGGGCCTCATAGGCCATGTTAAGGAACTTAGCTTTTGCCCTGAAGGCAAAAGGGCAAGGGAACTGCTAAAGGAATTTAAGCAGAGGAATAGCATGACTACATTTGCTTATTTTTAAAAGATCATTCTGGACACGTGGATATTAGACTAGGAACATTCTGTTCCTCAAACAAAACTCTGCTTCCAACCTCAGTAAGGAAAATTTGCCACTTGGTTATATCCCCATCAAGTCACCAACTATTAAAGTCTAAATGAAACTTTTCAAAGATCCTATAAACAGTGGTAACAGTTTACTAAAAAGTCCTGTACTTACATTTCGCCTCTTGGTGAATTTAACTTCATTTTTCGCTTGTTTGTTTTAAATGTTTTGTTTGTTTTTAATACTAATAAATACACATAATATCTAAATAGAAGAACGACCTATCATTTCATCGATAATAAAAAAGTGTGGTACAGGAAAAAAAGCAGTGAACGGGGACCAGGAAGTAAGAAATCTAGACTTAGTTCAGGCCAAAAATTAGCAGTGTGGCCTGGAACAGATGACTTCTCTGGTTCATAATTCTATTCTGTGTAAAATAAATGGATTGAACTAAATGATTTCCAGGGCTACTTACAGCTCTATGACTCTTAAAGACAAAAAAAAAAAAGACAAAACTGATAAATACATAATATTTTATAATTCAAACAACTGATCAATATATGCCTTTATTATTAATAGGACAAAATAGACTTTGAATGCCAATATTCAAAAATATAAATACACACATACATATAGATGGGTACATATACATCTACCAGTAAGCAACGTGAGATAAAGAACCTAAAAAGGCATAGTGTGAGCCCAGGAGCAAGCAGGTACCTCCATTTAATAGTCTAATTCTAATATTTGTTGCTCCAGAGAGAAAAAGAGATGGGATTGGATTGTAAGCCTGCTACTCCCTAAATTGGTCTTGCTTCTCCTGTGCTTTTTACTGCCCTGAGAGGGATTTCAGGGTTTAAAGACATATAGCTATCCAGTGCTCATATAAAGAAAAAGTGATCTGTCTCAAAACTTAAGAAAAAATTCTGCTGGATCTAATAAGTGATAGTGTAAATACAATACAATGAACTAGATGAAAATATAGGATTTTGATTACAGGTGATTTGACCTTAATATAGTAAGAAGAGACTTAACTGCTACATATCTGCTATACTTTCATGTCTCCTCATTCAGGTACTACTTTAAAGGGACATTATATTTCAGTTGGGCTGTTTTGAAACTTTTACAATTCATTATTTATAATGCAGAAAGAGTGAATACATGCCACCATACAAGCCCTACCCTGTCTGTCTTTCTGAGCTCCCCATATTTTCTGTTGCTGTATGGATTTACAACTTAGTGCAATACCCTTTTAAAGTAAAAAATAGCTGGATATTAATAATTAAGATTTCAAGGGAGAGGAAAAGATGCACTCAAAATAATCTAATTCATTTCCTTTTTTGAAGGACCTAATACAGAAAAAAGGTAAAATGTCTTCACTTCACATGGACAGTTCACAGACTTTATGTCAAAAAGTGCTCTTCAATTATTAAGTTCGTCTTAACCAGAAAGAAAAGTGTATCTCAACAAAGTAAAGTACGTAGACAGAGGTTATCTAAAACTTGCATAAAACAGCAACACTTGGATAGTCCGTGATGAAAAGAACTCTCAAACTTTGAAAAAAAAAACAAAGTCTAACTGAAAAACACTTCCGGCATAAAGTGGGGAATACAAATCTGTAATTGTCCTTTAATTGCTTTTATAATCATCCTAAGCAAAGAACATTGTTCTTCCGGGAAGTTGAGATTATTAATTCCTTTATATATGTTTCTTATTAAAAGTGCCTTACGCTATGATTTGGACAGTATCAAGTTTCAAATATTCACAGCGATGGAAAATACAAGCACAAAAGCCTAGAGTTTTAAAAGGCCCTGTCTGAAATCATACAGTACAAACTACCAATTAGTAAAAACTGTCCCTATACCCCTTTTCTCAGCAAGGTGGTTATGAAGCCTCTGGCAGTGCAAAATTCATTACATCACAAGGCACATCAGTCTGTTTCTGGGTGGCTTTCCCAGGCAACACCTTTCTTAAACTGGGTCCAAGACTGCCTTCTGCTAACATCTACTCATGGGTTACCGTCCAGCCTTCTGTGGCTATGCTGACTAAATCTAGTTTTTCTTCTCTGACAGTCTGCCAAATTCTCAAAAAAAAAAAAAAAAAAAAAATGTAATCTTCCACACAATCTTAAATATACCACTTTCTGAAATCCTCAGTAATCCAAACATTTTATGGTGGAACCAGTGGTCAGTGAGTTTACATCCAGAGGCTACCTAGATTCAATGTCTGTCCATTGCTCTAGTATGTGTCTATCAATGCAGGAGATAGATGGCCCTCAAAACGATCAAAACACCTTTCATAATAAATAGAAACAGTGGAATAAATTATTTTAAATGAAAGAATTTAGGTGAATTACTAGGTTGAAGATAGAAGAAAAAAAAAGTTAACAGAAAGAATACTGGTCCTACAGCCAGGCCAAATTGGCCTCAAATTTTAGCTTACTGTGTTTAAGTTTGACCCTGGCCACACAGCTTAATCCTATTTCTCAGTTTAATAGTCTTTAAAATAACATGCCCTACATCTTCCCACTCCTGCTCTTCTCCCTAACTCACAAAAAGACTGAGCTACATTTAACCTGCCATCTCCCTGCCTTGTGTCAACACCACAAGTTTATTAAGTCTATAGTGAATACCTCCTCTCAGAAAAAGGTGTTGAAACACAACTGTGCTGCTAAAACACAAATTCCAAGTACAAGATGAAGTAAATGTCAGGCTACCTAACAAACAGGGTGTACTAACAGTTGATTATCTCCTCAAATCTATTCCTAGGACCCCTCAATAGATGGAAATTTTCTTTCTCACTGGGAATCTATTTTCAAGCTTAGTGATAAGCAAACAATTCTAATTAATTCTATATTTTCAAACACATGTTAGGATTACTTACTATACCAGGATTAAAAATATGCCAGGGGCTGGCCAGTTAGCTTATTCAGAGTGAGGTGTTGATTAACACCAAGGTCAAGGGTTTGGATCTCCATGCTGGCCAGCTGCCCTGCTCCCCTTCCCCCCACCAAAGCAGGATATTTTAATATGCCAAGATTAAAAAATAGAATTTGGATCTAGACTGAATATAATTTCCTCCTGTTTCTCTGATTTTTGGAGACCTGTGGTAATGGGGATAATGTACGTAAAAGTATAGGAACTGTCATATAAAGGTGCTTTGCAAATCCCTATTAATTCAACTAATATTTACATGCTAAATATTATCCCAGGTACTGGGGGCTGTAACAGTGAACAAAAAAAGACCCCATTCCCATGAAGGTTTCATTTTAGTGAAGGAAAATGGAAAATAAAAACATTTCTAACTGATTCCATGATATCTAAATTAATCTATATTTTGGGGGGAGTGGGGAGAAATATTTATTTTTATTGCAACATAACTGATTATATATATCTGTGGGATACAGCATTGAATACCCGTGTGCAATATGTGATGCTCAAATCAGGATAATTACCATATTTATCATTACACAATGAATATCTGATGGAGTTTGGATGTGTTGTCCCCTCCAAAACTCATATGGAAATTTGATCTCCAATGTGGCAGTGTCGGAAACTGATTGAGTCATGGGGGTGGATCCCTCATGGATGGATTAATGCTTTCCCTGGGGGAAGACAGGTAGTGAGTGAGTTCTCGCTCTATTAGTTCCTGGGAGAGCTCCTTGCTTAAAAAGACCCTGGCACCCTCTCTCTCTCTCTTGCTTCCTCTCACCATGTGATCTGCTTGCACCTGCTGGCTGCCTGCCACTTTCCGCCATGAGTAGAAGCGGCCTGAGGCCCGTGCCAAGATGCAGCTGTCCCAGAATTGTAAGTCAAATAAAGCTCTGTTCTTTATAAATTACCCAGTCTCAGGTAATTCTGTGATAGCAACACAAAATGGACTAATACAATGTCCATACAATATAATATTATAGTCTACAGTAATCATTTTTTGTGGCCTTTTATTAATATCTTGCTAACCCTCTCCCTCCCCCTTTCCCACATCCGGTGGATTCAGTTCCGTCTATAAAAGTATGAATGATAAATATACCGTATAAGGTGTAATGATAAAGAGCACAAACTGTGGGGCCAGACTGCCAAGTTTAAATCCTGGCTCCACAACTTACCATCGCTATGAGCTAGTTAATCTCCCAAAGCCTATTTCTTTATCTATTAAATAAGAATGATAACAGTACCCACTCCATAAGCTGTTGGGAGGATTCAGTGAGTTAATACAAGTGTAGTACTCCCCTCTACAATATAATTTTGCTGTTCTTTTCATCAAGATGTGGCATCTATTTCTCTATACTTTGCATCTGGGTATGAACATGTGACTTGCTATGTCTTACAGGACAACTAGCTGTGAATATGTGCCTCTCAGTTCTCCCTTCATGAAAAATATAACTGACTTATGCTCTCACTGCTTCTGCCACTAGTCCATGCTTTCCAAGGCCTACTCCTAGTTATGCCTAAGAGTAGGAGATTAAAGGACTCCTATTTAGCCTGACTGAAACTTTCTCAGCATTGCGTAGTCCAAGACTCTTTCTGCACAACTCTCCTTTGCTTTTATTTTCTTTTAAAGTAAGAGTTATTGAAATATAATTCACATACCGTGTAATTTTCTCACTTAAAGTGTGCAGTCCAATGTTTTTCAGTATATTCAGATACTTGTGCAACCACCACCACAATCAACTGGACAACATTTCCACCACCCCCAAAAGAAACACCAGACGTTAGCCATTGTTCCCCATTTCCCCCTAACCCCTTAGCCCTAAGCAACCACTTATTTAGTTTCTGTCTCCATAGATTTGCCTATCCAGACTACTTCATATAAATAAAGTCATACAATATGCTATCTTTTGCAACTAGCTTTAGCATAATGTTTCTGAGGTTCACCCATGATGTAGTATGTATTAGTACTTCGCTTCTTTTAATTGCCAAATTATATTCCACTGTATGGATGTACCACATTTTATTTATCCATTCATCAGCTGACGGACACTGAACACTCTATTCCTTCCCCTCTCCTTCACAGAGGTGTGACCCGCATCATGGTCTAACTCTCCCCAGCCTTCTCTGGCTCCCTCCCTTAGGCTCCCTTAGAGTGGCTTCTCCAATAAATCTCTTATATGTTTGACCCTGTCTTGGTGTTTGCTTCTCAGAGGACCCAGACTAACACAAGGGATGCCTGGAGTGGTCCCACAACACAGGTGGAAAGATGAGAATCTGGGACTGCCTCACTCATTCCCTGGTAGGCAAGAGGATGCTGTCTTATGAAGACTGTGGGGTGCACACAGACCCTAGCACTTGGGAGTATTCCAACTGCTATAAGTTTCACTGGAGGTGACCTGAGTGGAAGAAATGTCCTCGTGAGTACAATGTTTTAAGCATTTAAAAGCTATGGAAGGAAGACTGCCTATAAAGACAACAGTGTTGGCTGGTTACTGCTGAGTTGTATTGTATCCCCACAGAGGGATAATGAGAAACTGAGAGCCACTAACAGTTAAAGACTAAGTGGGACAACCAGAGGACAACTTTAGTAGCTTTCAATGAGGCCATCATTTCCTGCAGTGGAAGAGCTGACACAGATGAACAACAAATAGATGATCTGGCTGTTAGATTTATAGAACTCCAGAGACATTTAAATGCTCAACTAAGGCAGGTATTCTAAGGCTAGGGATCTAGTTGGAAAAAATCTGAGACCCTGAAACATAAGAATAGAGTACACTTGGATGGATGTCCCATAAGATGCTGGATCTTCAGACAGCCACCACCACCACCCCCAACACCTTGGAACCCTTACAGCTTAAAGACATGGCTGCTCTTGCCTAGTAAGAGCTAGAACTTCCTCTGTTCTGGAAGATGCTACAAATGCCCCTCCCCTGCAAGGCAACAGGCACCTCTTCTTAGGACCTATCCCGACTTCCTTTCCTGGCTGCAATAACTAGGGTTAAATCCCAGTATTAGTCAGCTGGAGAACTGCTGGGCCTGAAAAGGGAGGAAAGAGATTATACATCAAAAGATATGCAAGAGGGCCGGCCCTGTGGCTCACTCAGGTGAGTGTGGTGCTGTTAGCGCTGAGGCCACGGGTTCAGATCCTATATAGGGATGGCCGGTGTGTTCACTGGCTGAGCATGGTGCGGACAACACCTTGCTGAGGGTTGCGATCCCCTTATCGGTCAAAAAAAAAAAAAGAGAGAGAGATGCAAGAATTAGCTAGCAGCTACTGGCAGGAGCTATGAAATAACTTGAATCTGAATTTTGAGGATGCCTGATCAAGAGGACTGGGATATAATACTAGACAAGCAAGATTCATTGATTTGGGGACATATTTTTGGACACAGGATTTAACACCCTGGCAAGGATCCCAGAGGATGGGGCAAACATGCTGCTAGGATGTTATTAGAAGCCTGGAAAAGTGATGGCCAATGTTGAGTAAAGTAAAACTACCCCAGTTGCCCTGGCAGATGATTGAGAAAAGAATAAGAAGGTTGGGGGAAGTGGGCATGCCAGAATGGATATATTTTGTCAAGCCAGAAAACACAGAATATTATTTTTCATGGGAGGGACCAAAGGAAATACCATTCACCAAGGCCATCAGGAATTCACAGGTGAGAGGGAGCCAGCATCACCAAGAAGTTCAGTGGCAGCTCTCCTCTACAGTCCAGGGCCAGTCACAGAGCTGGGTCCTTAATATCCATGGGGATCATGGGACCTGAAGTAATAAAAGCCAATTTGCAGTGTTTAATTACTAGAAGCAAGAGGCTGCAATTCCTGTAATGACTGGCAAGGTCAGAGAGGCAGCCGAGCAGTTTGCACAGGGAGCTACAGATGTGGTAGATAGATCATGGCATCCCTAGGGACAGAATAAATAAACATCCAACAAGGATACTGCTTAATATCTACTATCAAAAAGGGAGATGAAGGGAAGAGCAGGAGGCTGAGGGTGGTGACCCCAATAAAAAGTCATGCTCACTTGCTCTTTTCCCATGTCTGATCCAATTTTCAGATCAAGAACATTGTAAAGGCATGTACATTGGGATTGCACTCTTGCTGCTTTTGGAACCCAGCCACCACATGAAAAAGGATGGGCTAGCTTCCTGGATGATCAGAGACGTGCTCAGTCATCTCTGTAGCACCAGCTGACATTCAGGCAACAGCCAGACATGAGAATGAGCCCATACTAGACCATCCAGCCCCATCAGAACTACTAATTAACTGATGATGCAAAAGAGAACCCAGTAGAAATCAGCCAAACCAGTCCAGACCAAAAGTACTGTCCAAAACTGCTCCAATGACTCATGGGATAATGAAAAATAATAAATACTTCATGTCTTAAGCCACTAAATTTTAAGGTAGTTTGCTATGTAGCACAAGTTAACTTATGCAACATATAAAGGATGTAAATAGTGCCTGGCACATGATAAACATTATACACATTTGTCATTATTATAAATCAGATGATACTATGAGAGCATTATTATCAACTTTTTAAGAAGGTTGATTCTTCTCCTGTAACATTCTACCAAATAATATCCATTATGGACTAGTCCTGTGACTATAATTCAAATTTATTCAACATTACCGTGCCTTGTGCTTTATATAATCACTACGCTCTTCTCTTGACTTTTTTGCACCTGCCTGTGAGAGTAAAAACTCTCTCTAGCAATGTTTATTAATCCCCATTGTCCCCACGAGGTAGCATTCTGTTTCCAGCAAGGTGCAGCCATTTCTTCTATATATCCTCTGACACCAAGTAAGACAATTATTCCAGCAGATAATACAAAAGTGAGAGAACAGAATGTTTGGAAATACTCATTCTTGGAGGACATGGAAGGGAAGGATTGTGTTTAAGTTGCTTTTCTTTACAGTACTAGATAAAAGCTCTTTCCCCACACTTCTGATGCTTTCTTTCAAATAGGTCAGCCTCAGATTATTTCTTTCTCAGGTACATGATATGAACTCCATGAACTCCAATGATAGCCTCAAAGTACAATATAACATGTTATATTACCATATATCACGGTGCTTACAAGAGAAAAATATTTAAAAAAGAGAGCAAATGAAACTCTGAACTTTTGCACGTGTTCCAAGGAAACAATATGTTTCATAACAAGTTGACAGTTTTCCAAGTTTCTAACTTTTTTAAAAAAGATAATTATGTTCTAAGCCAAGATGTTTCTCCCTTCCCTCATTTCCCACTCTTCCTTCCTCCTTTCTTTTCTTCTTTTCTTTAACTAAATAACTTAAAGACAAAAGACAGTGAGACCTGACAAAGGTTTCTGAAAAGTCCATTTATCATCATATGTAAAAGTGAAATAATAAATTTTTTAGAATCCATTTACAATGTCAACCACATTTATTGAGGACTAATTATACACAAAACACTGAGACAGATAAACGAAGAGAAGATATGGGATTTTCTTGAAATTATTTGCAAGTTGGGTAAGGAAGAAAACATATATAACCTCACATTCTTTCATAAAACATTTACTGCATCAACTATAAGCCAGGCACAGTGTCAGGTTTGGAGGGAACCAAAATGACTAAGAATTGGCCTATGCCACTAATGGGGGAGCTCACAAGTGACAGAGAAAGAGAGTGTTGCTGAACTTTCCAGCAGGGCTTTCCACTCTTAGTCCAGGTTCACTGTTTCAACCACTGGGATTTCAGAAAACAGCTATGACTTAGCATTTATTTTTTTCATCTGTGTTGTTTGGCAAACAGATAGCCCAGCCTTCATTTGTAACTGGACTGTGTTGTAATTACATGCCTGTTTGGTCATCTCAAATCAGGTGACTGCAGTGTGTGACTACCTAGGGCTCTATCTGATGACCAGCTGGAAGCTGCAGCTGCAGGGGAAAGCTCAGCCACTGAGATGTGTGAGTCACAGTCAGAATATGACGCCACTGCTCTGGAATCTTCTGGCTCCCCATGTGCTTGCAACTTGAAATTCAAGGTGTTTACTTTAGTCTATAAAACAAACCCCTTATGGCTAGGGCACAAGTTACCTTCACATTAATCTCTCTTCTTATAAACCCTAGCTGAGATCAGTTGGTATACCAGTTAGGCGCTCTAGATTTATGTTTCAGAAATCTGGTTGCAAAAAGTTTTAAAGCCCTACAGAAATCCCATGCTTCTGGAATTTCAAGAAGGACTTTGGGATTCCAATTTATAATCTTGAGGTATCATACAGAATCATTTTAAAATGGGGATATTATCAGACTAAACCATTTAGATATCTGGTATATTTTGCTGTTCTGATTTTAAACAAAATATAATTTTTACTGGAAAAAAATTAGGTATCTAATACAGAATTTCATATATTCTTTCTGTAGGTCTTCAAATAAGGATATCACCTAAATCAACAAGACGAATGACTTAAGAAGAAAGTCCCTGCAAAGAGACAGCCCAAAAGCAGGGTTTCCCAGAGAATGTTTTGTGTAACATCATCAAATCAGGGAGCTATATAGCCAATTAAGCCTGGGAAACTAGAGTTTATTTGCATACCATGGCCTTGTCTTGAACATTCACAATACACATCAGTCTTTTAAGAGTATTTTAAGTAGTAGTTCTAGAATAAATCAACCTAACACTTCCAAAGCTTATTTGACTACAGAATCACCTTTTCAAATAGTACATACTAGTATGGATTGAACTAACATTCTACGGACCTTAATTGGGAAAACATGTATTTACAGCAAGGGTTGGCAAACTTTTTCTGGAAAGGGCCTGATATTAAATATTTTAGACTTTGAGGACCATATAGACTCTGTCACAACTATTCACTTCTACTGTTGTAGCATGAAAGCAGGTATAGACAATACATTAACAAATGGATATGGCTGTGTGTTCCAATAAAACTTTATTTACAAAAAGAAGTGGCAGACTTGATTTAGCCCTCAGTTCACTTCTGATCTAGAGAGAACAAAAACCTTAGGAAAAGGCCCCATATTTGTAAAATCATTATTAGGTAAATTAAAGGTTTCCTTGTGATTCAATAACAATTTTAACTTATAACACTAATGGTGTTAGTAATAATAATAATAATGAGATGATAATAAAAACAATGACAGCTTCATTTACTGAAAATGTTGCTAGTCAGTGCAATAAGCCATACATTTCCTAATTTCATCCTTAAAACAAGCCTCCTGCAGCATTTGTAATTATTATCTCATTTTATAAGCAAGAAAACTGAGGCTGAACAAGGTAACTTACCCAAAGACATATGACTAGAAATTGTCAGAGCTAAAATTCAAACCCTGATTCTAACTCCAGAATCTTGTACTCTTCACCAAAACACCCCTTAATAATAATGTTTCTTCTTTGAGGTGAGTACAGTAGATTGTTATAGTAATGGCCCTCAAAAAATCACATCTCCTTGTAACCTCAGGGAAGGCAGGGCAAGAAGAGGGATGGATAACGTTAAATATTTTTTCTCCTTCAAATTGCATAATACATTTTTTACATTATTTAAAACATCTCAAAAAATTCTACTACAAATTCAATATAAGGCAGAGGGCTAGCAGTCCTTTATCCATACAGGGGCAGTAAAAATCATAAGCCAGTCATGAGTTACCTCCCTCTAGTCCCACTGAATGGGAGCCAATATATAATAATAACAGCGAACATTTATTGGGCACTTACTATGGGCTAGATACTGTCCTAAATGCACAGTATCTATTAACCCTTTGAATCTTCTCAACAGCCCTATGAGATAAATACTGTCATTATCCTCACTTTCCAGGGAGGGTATATGGTGCAGAAAGGTAAGGTTAGTTGTCCTAGGTCATGTGGCCAGTAAGCGGCACAGCCAGGATTTGAACCCAGGCGGTCTGGCTCCAGGTCCTGCACTCTTAACCACCACTATACATGGTACAACTCAATGGCTCTTCTGACTTCAGGCTCCCTCCGCTCTGAGCCCCATTTGCAACTAAAGTGGGCCTGGACTCTGTTCGTGCAGCACCCTTGATCTTCCTATACTAAGCCAGTCTTGTCACCATTCACTGATTGGAATTTGAAGGTGAAAAGCAGGGAAGTGCAACGAAAAATAAGTGGGTGATCGCAGCACCAGTTTCTGGAAACCGATAAAACTATCAGCCCTGGCTACACCCAATTCCAGGCCACAAGCTAAATTCAGTCCATAAGCATAGGAAGATTAGCCTTTATTCAAAAAGATCACACCAAGAGTCCTTGTAGTAAATTTAAAACTTGGTAAATAACAGTTACAAACTGTCAGTAAGGAAATTCCACTCACCACTGTGGATTTCCTTAGCTGCCCTTCATATGATGTTACCTTTTCTCCCCTATCTTCAACTCTTAAGTTTGAGGTGATGGGGGGTGGGGTCTTAGGTTGTCTATATCACATAAGAAATGCAAATGTGGACACAAAAGCAGTTCCCAATTCAGCTGTTTAATTGAAGAGGGACTTGAAAGCCACCATGCCAACACCGGAAGCGCAGCGACACGGAATGACCCGCCTAGACGGGAGGGAAAGCCCGGCAGTCCCCGCTTTGAAGTCCAGCTGCCTGAGATTCACTGACAGCCGACCTTCAAAGAGAGCCGATGCTTCCTTCCCTCAGCCTGGCCGCCAAGCTTCCCGGGCAGCTGGGCCGACTTAGCCACTCTCTGCCCAGCTGTCTGTGAACTCTGGCAACCAGTTCAAGTGAGGGATAGAGAGGTTGTGGGGAAGGGGGGTGAGGAGGGGCGGGGGAAGGGTGGCAGGCCCGGGCCCAGTGGCGCCAGGGAAAAGAGAATGCTGGGTTTCCTTGGAGCCAACCTTATCAAAGTCAGTCAAACGACCAAGCTTCCAAGGGGAACACAACTCAACTATACTCCAAAGCAACTTTCTAGTGACCAGAGAGATTTCAAACATACTCTCCTTCAAAAGCTGAGTGAATCTCAAATGTACTCTTCTAAAGATGGCCTAGTTGCTGCAGAAAACAGACCAATTTCTATATAGGGATGTAAAGAACAAAGCCAAGGTCAAGCATCAAAACGTATAGTCCTTTACCCATTTTGATTTTCTAGCAGCATGAGTTTATGCTTCTTAGAGACTTTGGGGGGGTTGTTTGCTGACTTTGTTGTGGCAATCCTTCTGTTCCCCTGGCAGCCAATAGCTGAAACAACTTATCTGCTTCTGCGCCTGTGTAGCAGATGCTTGGAGAAGACTGGCTCATTTAACATAAACATTACCAATGTGCTGTTAAGTTTATCCTATTGAACCATATGCTTGGGGTAGAGAATAGTGAGCGTTATGAGCTGCAGGTGCAAAAGGGACGTAGAACAGTACTGTTAGCGACACCAAATTTTCAAAAGAAATCTAACCAAGAACAAGATTTCACATTTGGTAAAGCGGGTGACTATTAAAGTGACCAGAATATAAGTGAATGGAAAGGAAGACCTGAAGGGTTACGAGCAGAAGAATAAATCATCAGATTTGCATTTTAGATGGAGTTCTCTGGCAGGTATATGGAGATAAAGGAGAAAGAGACTGGAAGCCAGGATAAAGATGATCACAAGTTTCATGAAATCTTTTCTCTAGGTTAGTAAAATTTGATTAGAAAAAGGAATGCATGGATGAGCTTGTACTGTACGCTATTGACAATATGAGCAAATGACATAAATATTCAGATAGACTATCTTATTAAGTCACCAGCTACAAACTCATCTTCTCTGCTCTTTAGATCTCCTTGAAACTATATGACATAGCAGCCAGCATTAAGTTCAATGATATTAAATATATACAATCCAAAACTTACTATCTGTATTTAAAAGTATAATACTGAGTCTACAGAATAAGCACCAACTAATATTTGCTGAAATTCACTCATTCTATTAACATTTGTGGAGTCCTTGCTATATGCAAGGCACTATGCTACAAGGTGTGGCAGATTAGTAAAATGGCTCCTTACTCGCATGGAGTTCTGTCTAGAAAGGGAAGTAAAAATGAAAACAAATGTCTGCAATAAGTAATGACAGTATCCACAAACTATATGGTACAAATGTCTGCAATAAGTAACGACAGTATCCACAAACTATATAGTAAAATCACCAAAAAAAAAAGAGAGAGAGAGAGAAAAAGATCAATTTAAGGTGTAGTCAGTGACTTTGTTAAAGGCAGTTTCAGTTTATTTGTGAAGTAGATACAGCAAATATAGTCTACTTGGGTGGAAACCTGGCAATGAAAGAAGGAAGGGTTGGAGAAGCCTTTTGTTAAGTAAAGTAAATAAAATGCAGAAACTTGAGCATATTTTCTAGGAGCCAATGGGGATGAAAAGGATAAAAATACAGGAAAGGGAATAACTGATAGAATTAGGTCTCAGAGGAAGCAGGAAGGACGTGATCAAGCGCACAGGTGGAAGGATTAGAGCTAGGAGAAAGACCTCTTCCTCGGAGACTGAAGGGAAGGAGGCTGAGAAACCAAAGCAGTAAGAACACAGAGATACATTTACACATATAAGGTGCAAAGTCTAACACAAGTTTAGCCTACTGTCCTTATTTTTCCATGCAAAGGAGAGGAGATAATAGAGCAAGGAGTTAGGAGTTACAAGGTGGACCACAGAAGAGCTGGGAAAGTCTGAAAACACCTGATGAGATGAATGACAGACCTAAGTAGACAAGGGAAAAAGAAAAAATTGCCAAGGTGAGGAGGGCCCAGAAGAAAACATACGCGCATCATAAATCTGGAATGGCACCAACCTGCAAAACTGTGGGTTTTCTCGTTGGACTTACAGCCAGAGTGAGGAAGCAAAGAAACCATATTATTGGGGTTGCAGGATAAAAAATGAAAAATAAAGCACAGTTTAAAATCTTGGGAAAATGTACACTGCAAAAATCAAATGATATTTTACTTCTACATGGACTATGTCCTAGAGTCAACTGGTTCAAATTTGCATTTTTGCCCCAGAAATCCAAGCTGCGTTGAGTGTAATGCAACTCTAACTTGGTGGCTCTGTTACAAAACTAAAACCATTTTCCCTTTTCTAAGTGTACACTTTGTTAGAGAAAATGTCCTCATAATAACTAAAAATTAAAATACCAATATTTTGTTTATTCTGAGCAGCACATTAACTTATTTCAAAAAAGGAGGAGTTCCAATTTCACTCACTTAAGAAATCAATTTGAAGTAAATTGATTTACTGGTTACCTTCTAGGTCTCTGGCACTGTGCCATGCTTATGGGAAGAGATGCAAAACACAATCCTTGCCTTCAAGAAGATTACACTCTAACTCACATTTGAAGTGTTTTAACAACTTTTTTTCCTTGTTAAAAACTTCTTACATTTGATAATGATCCTAGTAATGTCACCCTTTCAACTAAAACCACAAAAACAGTGATCTAGTAACTTTCAGAGGAAACCTAAAAATAAAATTGTATTTTATATTTTAATGTGAAGAAGAGAAAAAAATGGAAGAAATGAACAGGAATTTATAACAATCTACAAGCATTCAAGAAGTTAAGGGATTTCCAGCTTCTCCAGATAAGCAAAATGATGTAATACCACTTATTTCCACATTGCAACAATAGAATAATGGAGGAGAAAGAGGCTGCCTTAAGGCAACATGACAAAAGAAAGTGTCTTAACTTGAAGTAAGAAAGACATAACTCACTTATTAGTAAGAAATCATTAAATATAAGCACAGAAATGCACTGAAACCATTTTAATTAAGGCAGGCCAGGCTATTTCCTCCTTTGGGCAGACAAATATGTTTTGGAGATGGACACGAATCAATCTTTATTAGAGCTCCAAAGTCGAGATCTAAAAAAATCTCTTCCAAGTATTTAGTATTTACTTTATCCTGGAAAACATTTACTTGTCTGTAAAACTGTAAAACCTCCACAAGCACAGAATATTCTCTTAAACTCTCCTGTTCACCTGAGTTTTAATGGAAAAATAATGAAGCTTTGCTATTTGCTAATAAGTCATGTTCTGAAAGGCTACTCAAAAGTGCATTTGCTCCTAATACCCTTCACACCATTCGTTGGTGGTAGGCACAGGTGATGAGCCCTGGCCCAGGGCCATGGGCCAGATACTACTTTGACATATGACAAACTATGTACCATTGACAGAAGGGCAGGGAATCCTCCTACCCCTTGTCCCTTCACAGAGAAAAGGGAAGGACAGAACATTTGCTCTTACCCAAAATCCCCTACAGACACAAGGCAGAGTTTGGCTGCCATGAAGGCAAGAGGCAGGAAACTCACCTGTGTTCTAGACCCACACTGTCCAACATGGTAGTCATTTGCCATAGGCAGCCACTGAGATCAAGAAAAATGGCTACTGTGATTAATGGCTACTGTGATTTTAATTAACTTACATTTAAGGTTACAAATATTGGAGAACACATATCTAAATGCTCCAATTAAAAAGCAAAGATTGGTATATGGGATAAAAAAGCAAGACTCAACTATACATATCTACAAGAAACCCACTTCAGGTTGGTTTAAAAGTAAAAGAATGCATGGTCTGGGATCCCCATATTGGCCAGCTGCCAAAAAAGAAAAAAAAGTAAAAGAATGGGAAAAGATACACCAGGCAAATACAAGTCAAAAGAAACCTGGAGTAGCTGTATTACTATCAAAGTAGCTATTCTAAAGAACAAAAAAATATTACCAGGAATCGAGGTATACTACACAATGAAAAAGGGGTCAACCGAGCAAGATGACAAATTCTAAATATGTACGCACCCTATTAAAGAGGCTTAAGGCAGAGTAGTATTCTGCGGTGTATATATACCACATTTTTCTTACCCACTAGTCCATCAACGGACATTTAGGTTGATTCCATATCTTGGCTATTGTAAACAGAGCTGCAGTAAACATGGGAGTGCAGGTTTCCTTCGACATGATGATTTCCACTCCTTTGGGTATACACCCAGAAGTGGGATTGGTGGATTGTATGGTAGATCTATCTGTAGCTGTTTGAGAAAACTCCATAATGTTTTCCATAGTGCTTGTACTAATTTACAGTCCCACCAACAGTGTAGGAGCATTCCCTTCTCTCCACATCCTCGTCAGCACTTGGTATTCTCCATCTTTTTGATTATAGCCGGTCTAACTGGGGTGAGGTGATATCTCAATGTGGCTTTAATTTGCATTTCCCTGATGATTAGTGATGTTGAACATTTTTTCATATACCTGTTGGCCATTTGTATGTCTTCGTTTGAAAAATGTCTATTTAGCTCCTTTGCCCATGTACACCATGGAATACTACTTGGCCATAAAAAAGAATGAAATTCTGCCATTTGCAACACCATGAATGACCTTGGAGAAACTTACGTTGAGTGAAATAATTAAAGCACAGAGGGAAAGATACTGCATGTCCTCACTCATAAGTGGGAGCTAACAGAGAAAGAAGGAAGGAAAGAAAGAAGACCACAGTGGTGCACTGGACTTGCAGAGGGAGAGAACATACCTAGGGATACAAAGTGGGGTGGAGGAAAGGGGGAGGGGGAGGGGAGTCAGGGATAAATTGGGTGGGGGACATAGAGTATAATTGCAATTTGTGGTAATGGGCATGCTGTCAGTATTGATCTAGCCATCACATCTAGGGCATAAGTGGTGACAGCTTTGTACCCCATGAATATTCACAACCAATTTTTTTAAAAAGAGCCTTAAAATACAGAAAGAACAAAAAAAAGAACTAAAAGGAAAAACAGACATATCCACAATTATAGTTGAGATTTCAACATTCTTCTCAGTAACAGTCAAAATAAGTAGACACAAAACTAGTCAAGACATAGGTGACACGATCAACACTATTGACCAACTTGATCTAACTGACATTTATTGGACACTCAATCCCCAAACCAAATACACATTCTTTTCAAATATAAACGGAACATTTACTGAGATAGACTATATTCTGGACCAAAAAATAAATCACTATATATTTGAATGTTTTAAAATCATATAAAGTATATTCTCAAACCACAATAGAATTAAAATAGAAATCAATTAACAGAAAAATAATAGAAAACCAAAACATTTGGAAATTATACCACACACTTGTATATATTCCATAGCTCAAAAAGAAATCATAAGAGGACATTAGAAAACATTTTGAATTTAAAAATGTAAACACAAAATATCAGCCTATTGGGAATTGTAAATGACTGACTGTGTCCTCCCCCCACCCCCCCAATTTCATGCACTGAAGCTCTAACAACTCAATGTTTTTGTATTTGGAGGTAGGGCCTTTAGGAGGTAATTACATTTAGATGAGTTCGTGATGGTGGGCCCCTATGATGGGGATTAGTGTCCTTAAAAGAAGAGGAAAGGACACCCTAAAGATGTCCCTCTTCCCATCTCCCACTCAGTGCATCCTCTCTCTCAGTCATGTGAGGACACGATGAGGAGGCCTTCTGCAAGCCAGGGAAGAGAGCCCTCACCAGGAACCAAATCTGCTGACATCTTGATCTTCGACTTCCAAGAAGTCCAAGAAATAAATATCTATTGAGAAATAAATATCTATTGTTTAAGCCACCCAGTCTGCGGTATTTTGTTATGATAGCCTGAGCTAAGACACAAATAAAGCAGTGTTTCAAATGGAATTTATTTACTTATTTACTTATTTTGAAATTTGTGGCAGCAATATAAGCTACTTGCTGTGTCCTTGAGTAACATCAGAAAAATAAGCTGAGAAGTTAAAAAAACAGTAAATACAGTAAAAAAGAAAAAGTAGGATGAATATAGTTGAAGAACAAATTTGTGACTTGGAATATCAATTTGCATACCTTTCAAAGAAGGCAAAGAAAATAACAGAGGTAGAAAAATAAAAAGAAAAAGTAGGATGAATATAGTTGAAGAACAAATTTGTGACTTGGAATATCAATTTGAATACCTTTCAAAGAAGGCAAAGAAAATAACAGAGGTAGAAAAATTTTTTTTAAGATAATTTATTATACATGTATGTGGGGTACAAAGTTGGCATTCAATAGTTGTGCACAACATGTGATGGTCAGTTCAGGACAGTTCACTTATTCACCCTTTCAATACGTAATCATTCTTTGAGTCCATACTAATTTCTTGTTAGCCCTCCTCGCTTCCCCCCCCCCCTTTTCCATCTCTAGTAACCACAGTTCTTTTCTCTCCTTCTAAAAGTTCAACATATTATTGTGATTACTGTTTCTTTCTTTTTCTCTCTCTGTCCCTATTGTTTATTTATTTATGGATTCAGCTCCCATTTGAGTGAAGACATGTGGTATTTCTCTTTCTGCACCTGGGTTGTTTCACTTAGCATAATTTTCTCCAGGTTCATCCATGTTGCTGCTAAAGGCAGAATTTCATTCTTCGTTATGGCTGAGTAGTATTCCATTGTGTGTATATACCACATTTTTCTTACCCAGTCATCCACTGATGGACATTTAGG
>NW_007726192.1:174298-225220 GCF_000696425.1 Galeopterus variegatus | reverse complement strand
TACTAATTTCTTGTTAGCCCTCCTCGCTTCCCCCCCCCCCTTTTCCATCTCTAGTAACCACAGTTCTTTTCTCTCCTTCTAAAAGTTCAACATATTATTGTGATTACTGTTTCTTTCTTTTTCTCTCTCTGTCCCTATTGTTTATTTATTTATGGATTCAGCTCCCATTTGAGTGAAGACATGTGGTATTTCTCTTTCTGCACCTGGGTTGTTTCACTTAGCATAATTTTCTCCAGGTTCATCCATGTTGCTGCTAAAGGCAGAATTTCATTCTTCGTTATGGCTGAGTAGTATTCCATTGTGTGTATATACCACATTTTTCTTACCCAGTCATCCACTGATGGACATTTAGGTTCGTTCCATAGCCTGGCTATTGTAAATAAAACTACAATACACATGGGAGTTCAGGTATCCCTTTGACATGATGATTTCCAATCCTCTGGATACATATCCAGCAGTGGGATTGCTGGATAATATGGTAGTTCTATCTGTAGTTGTTTGAGGAACCTCCATACTGTTCTCTATAATGGCTGTACTACTTTACAGTCCCACCAACAGTGCAGAAAGGTTCCCCTTTCTCCACATCCTCACCAGCATTTGTTATTCTCTTTTTGATAATAGCCAACCTAAGTGGGGTAAGGTGATATCTCAGAGTGGTTTTGATTTGCATTTCCCTGATGATTAGTGATGTTGAGCATTTTTTCATATACTTGTTGGCTATTTGTAGGTCCTCCTTTGAGAAATGTCTATTCGGCTTCTTTGCCCATTTTTTAATTGGACTATTTGGTTTTTTATTGTAAAGTTGTTTGAGCTCTTTCTGTATTCTGGATATTAATCCCTTGTTGGATGTGTAGTTTGCAATTTTTTTCTCCTATCCTGTAGGCTGTCTTTTCACTCTATTGATTGTTTCCTTTGCTGTGAAGAAGGCTTTTAGTTTGACATAATCCCATTTATTTTTTATTTTGTTGCCTGTGCTTTTGGGGTCTTATTCAAACATTTAATGTATATATTAGAGAGCTCAAATAAAAGTTCTAAGTTTCCACTTTAAGAAATTAGGAAAGATGAGCAAATAAGAAGGAAGAAAATAATAAAGAGTAGAAATCAACAAAATAGAAAAAAAAAAGAGAAAAAAAATCAATGAATTGAAAATTCCAACTAAAAACACCATTTATAAGAGTACCAAGAACATGAAAATCAAATAGAAATCTATACCAAACTATGATTTCTTTGGTTAATAACAAAGAGATTAATGAAGACAAAAATGTCAATGCTATTACTTCACTGAAGTATGTTACAAATAGCTAAGAAGTGTTAATGATTTGTTTTCTGACTACAGAAGTTTCTACCTTAAAATCTATGTATATGCCACTGAAGAATTAGAACATGCTTTTCTTACCTCCAGAAACTGAAATAATAATAGTATCATAAATTATTTTCCAAGAGCTAGCTGAAGGGGGAATGATGGAATGAACTGTATAAAGATCATTAAGACTCCTCCTACTGACAGAAAATCTGATTAGTTCTAAAGAGAACCTTATAGAATAGAGATCAGGAATTGATTAGCCCAAATGCAAACTGTCCAGGCCCCTTTTTCAAGCTCTCCCTTTAATTAAATGGTCTTCCAGCAGAACAGGAGAAGACAAAAACTGAAATTAAAAGTTCCGACATTTAATTTTGTATTAAAATAAAACAAAACAGAAACCATGGCTGGCAAATGGTTAGGGGAAGGGAGGATACTAGCTTACCATTCTTGTCAAAAAATGTGAACTTTTGACCATTTGTGGATTTCTGCATTACGCATTAACTCATTCATTAATTCATCCATTCTCTAAACATCTGCAACACAAGCAGTTTTGATGCTGGGGCTAGACAGATGGTACCTATTTAGGGGAACTCACAGTGGAGTGTAGGAGTGCTCTATCAGCTCTCATACAGGCAGACTGAGAGGAAGAAATGACTAATTCTGCCTAAGAAGCAGGAATGTCTTTACAGAAGTGATAACATTTAAGGGGGGTTTTGAAAGATACTAGGAAGTCTCCAGGCAGCGAAAGGGGCAAAGCATATTCTAGGCAAAAATTCTAGAACATTATTTTCTAAGGCAAGGAGTGCGAAAGGACATAGTACATTTAGAAATAACAAGCAATTGTTTGGCAGCCCAATATTCATGCTGCCCTTTCTCACCACTATCTAGCGCTAGAGAGTTGGCTATACTTGAATTTCCACTGAAAAGGTAACTTCTGTGAATATATAAATATTATTTAACTAGTATCTACAATATTTTGTGGAAAAGTGAGAGTACATGTACCTAAATATTTTCCCTTTTCACTGTAAAATAGAGATAATGTGAGAGGATGTATATATAACTGCATTAATCCATTTTCATGATTTTATAAACTCTTACCCATGTTTAATTAAAAATAGTTAAAAGTTAACGAGTTTGGGTTTCCTGTCATTTCTCTACATCATTTTTAGTCCTAATTCCTTTTTGTAAAGTTATCACTGTGTGTGACAAGATTAAAATGTGTATGCCATATTTGTTAAGACAGAGGGTGGCAAAGTGAAAGTAGATAGTAAACTACAAAGGAAATAAATGTTATCCTTTTAGACTGAGATTTGAAGATGCTATAGTTTCAGTGAAAGGAAAGACAGATGCTGTTGCTCTATATCAACACTTAATGGGCTCCTCAATTCAGATCAAACAATTACTGAGTTTGTACTATAAATGAGGCACTGTGCTAGTCCCTATGGGGAGCAAAATGATTTTGACAGAGTCCCTGACCCTCAGATCTTAGTAAACTACAAAGGAAATAAATGTTATCCTTTTAGACTGAGATTTGAAGATGCTATAGTTTCAGTGAAAGGAAAGACAGATGCTGTTGCTCTATATCAACACTTAATGGGCTCCTCAATTCAGATCAAACAATTACTGAGTTTGTACTATAAATGAGGCACTGTGCTAGTCCCTATGGGGAGCAAAATGATTTTGACAGGGTCCCTGACCCTCAGATCTCCTAATCTTGCAAAGGAGACAAAATATACACAACTAAAAAAAAAAAAAAAAAAAAAAAAAGGATGAAACCACTGCTATAATCATAGATACAATAAAATGTTTATTAAGCACTTAACTATGTGCCAGGCCCAGGCTAAGCCCTTTACTTTTTATTTTGTCTGCATAAAACCCCATCTTACAAATGAGGAAATAGGTTATATACTTAATTAGAGCCAGGATTTAAATCTACAGTCTTACTATATAGTCTGACCTCTTATCTATACCTGATACAAAGAAAGGGATAATTATTTCTCCCCCAGTAGACTGGTTAAGTCTTCACAGAGAGACACCATATAAGTTGAGCCCTGAAGGAAGAGTGGTTTTCCATGGCCAGAGAAGGTAGGGAGAAGCTATTAAGGCTAACGAAACTATCTAGTCAAAGGTATGGAGGTGGGAAAGCATATGGCATGTTTTAGAAACATTACACAGACTTGTTTGGTTAGAATACAGAAATGTAGAAGATAAGGCAGAAGATTTAACTGGAGTCAGATTATCAAAAGGCTTAATGACAGGCACAACCTGCTCAATCCTACCAGGGGCCCTACTGCAATGGCCCAGACTAAGGAATTTGGATTCCATTAAATATCTTGTCTGCAGGGTCACATCAGCTGAATGGCTCTCAGGCTTTCCAACTATCAACTCAGTACCAGACCCTCCAAATCAGTATGAATGAAGTGGGAGAGGGATCTGCTCAGAGATGAAAGCCCTCTCTTTCCCTTTCAGAAGCTAGTGGTAAGCAGCCAGTTAACTCTTTGCCCACATAAAAACAAAACACATTCTGTTGACTGATGATCTGAAAGCCCTCAAGGAGGATCTGCTGAAGGAAGTGTTGCTGTTTCAAGGCAGGATAAAAAAAAAAGGGTAGATGGGCAGTGGAGGGAATTATAAATGACAGTTCTTTTCCTCCTCTAAATAGGGGGTACAGCATATGAGGGAGAGTATGTGAGGGAGTAGACACATGCATGATTTTGCTCTTAATGTTTGCTCTCCACTCAATAGTCACTGCTTGAAGAGCTTAAGAATGCACAGGGCTTCAATGATCTACTATGCAAATAATCCCCAAATTTTATTTTCACTCTATTCCATATCTTTCTTTCAAGAAAAGCCTTTTATGTCTAATGACACTGGACATTTCCACTTAAATGTACTATCATCTCCAATCAGCATTCCTACAACTAAACTCAGACATTTTTACCTCCAGATCTGCTCTCAGTCCTGACTTCTTTATTTTAGTTAATCCACTGCACTCTTCTAAGTCACTAAGCATCATCTTTGACTCTTACCAAGTATTCCTTGACATCATGTCTTCCACATCCAATACTTCTTTTCAATAACTAGTAAAATATCCTAAACCCCCGAGCTGACAATAAATGTTGATAACAACACAACAGTAATATTAGCCTGAATATGTATGAGCTTCACAGTTACAAAGCACTTCTATGTGTACTATAATATTCCATGCTTACTACAACCCAGGGAGACAGGAAAGATACTTACATCACATCTATTGTCCAGATAAAAAGCCACAAAAGATCAGAAAGGTTAACTGACCTGCTCAGAGTCGTAAGTTCAACTTCCCACGATGCTCCCCTCCTTCATCCCAATTGTTATGATAACCCAAGGTAAGGAGTAATCTCCTTGCTCACATCACATCCATCTTGTGTGCCCCTACCAAATAAATCTTCTTAAAACTTTTTATTGATCATGTTACTTCCATACGTATGGACTCTCAGAAACTGACATAGCAAAATAAGTAAGTAAATAAATGTCTAAAACCAGACATAAAGGTATTCATGCTCCTCTATGGTCTGGTCCCAACCTAGACTCCTGGTCTTAATTCCTATTCTCCTAATGAAAATCCTTTGCTCTAGATAAACTTGAATGGTCACTACCATTCCAAGATAGAAGACTTCCATCTTCTACTTTGTAACTTTGCCTAAGCAGTTCTTTACTTTGAAAACCTGTCTCTCTCCTCTCTGCCTGTCTTATAGTTACTCTGTGTCTTAGGTTCAGGCAACTTTTCCTATTTAAATCTTTTCTAGTATACACATAGCACTCTTTTTAAAATATCTTTTTAAACTTTTTGTTTGATTTTTATAACGTTGGGCATAGAAATACACTTTTCGGGAGCTTATCACTGAAAATTCACTGTTTAGCTTTTGCCATTTCTAAATGATCTCTAAAGGTAATTTTGAAAATCATTTAGAATCTACTGACAATGTTACTAATAAAAAACAAACAAATTAATGTATTAAAAGCAAACAATAAAAAGCAAAATTTAACAGGATCAATGCTATTTAAGAGATAAAAATAAAAAATTGCAGAGAAAATTCTTGCTCCAAATTACTACTATTTTTATATATGAAATAAGATTTTTGTATTTGAAAACAAGTTACTTTTCCTTTCATAAAGAAAACAGACTTATTTTAGCTATAATACAAAATCCTATGAATAACAAACTACAATGAAATGGGAAATGTTCAACTTCACAACGTTGTTTTACTCAAAGCCAAAGAAATATCCCAAACCACTATTTTTGTCCACAAATTCCAGATGACACAAAATTGGTGAAGAACATGTTTACTGATGCTTTATTTTATAGTGACTTCTAACAACTTAGATACCAACAGATAAACACTGAAAAAATGGCTCTTGTTCACTGGAAAATATTATTCTAAAAAAAAGTTATTAATTAGTTAAAATCAATATTGGGATTAATCATAGTGAGTTTCTAAGTTATGTCATCATTCTTTATGGTGGAGTGGCTTTATAAACTTAGATGAAAACAGAAGGAAATGAGGCATGAACACAGAAGGAAATGAGGCATGCCTGAAAGACATGGTGTGATGCCTTTCAAAATAGAACCCAAGAGCTTAGAGCTGGAGATAGAACAGGGACAAGACAGGCAAGACCCTGCTCTCATGGAGCTCATCCTGAAGTAATTGGTCTTATAATGTGGAAGGGAAATACATTAAAATACCTTGCACACCTATTTGCACTATTTTTACATTAGATTTAACACATACAAAACAGCTGAGCCCCACACCACATAAGACTCCTTCCCACCACAGATAAAGACATGGCTAAAACACACACACACAACACACACACACACACACACCCTACAGGATATTATAACATTAGTATAGATTGGTGCTCATGATATTTACTCTGAAACATTTAGAGAGGGTCAAATCATGTTCCAATATTGTATAAGAAGATAAAAATATTGTGATACATTATAAAATATGTTCTATAAAAAACAGATAAAATACTTTAGGGGATTAAAAGAAGTAAATTAGTTAAAAGAAGTAATTAGTTAAAGCTGGCAGTAAGAAATGAACTGTTAATGCAGTTAACTAGAAAAAAATCACTTATAGATTTAAAACTTTGGTTTCTATTTTACCTTGCTTGGAATCCAAATCTAGACATGTTAACGTTTACAAATTATTATTTTAAGTAAAGATGTTTTAAGGTGATTTCAACTTACAAACTGCTGCTACCAGCTCTGCTGAAACCAGATTATCCAATAAAGCATTATTAGTACTATTAACCACATGATGAAATTCCAACTGCTGAATCTAAATACTTATAAAGATAGCAAACAAGTCAAATTTATGCCAAATACTTCTAGATGTAAATTCTACGACAAAGGGGGTATAAGAGTAAAACTAAGATGTCTTCTTCAAAGAATGCAGGGACAAATTACAATAACTAAAATTTTAGGTATTCACCTGGAAATATATCCCTTGATGTTGGAGAACACCAAGTAGAACCAAAATTCACGGGACATGTTCCTGAAACTTTCAGAACACTCATACCTAAAATATAACTTCCTTGCATAAGCAAAGTATTGAAATTTAGCATTTCATGTCACACAGTTAATATATGGACTTTTGGATACAACAGTTGATGCAGGACAGTGTGAACTAGGAAAAACGGCCAAATGAGTTCAATAGTGTCACAGACACAATGCAGAACTAAAATATTATGCCGGAGACCAGCTCCAGTTGAGTTGTGGGTCCTTGAAAGAGGGATGAGGAAGCTGGCGAAAATAAAAAACACCGACAGAGACCTCAATGCATCAGTATGCACGTTCTCTCTCTGCGGGCTGTCAGCATGTTGCAGCTGGAGCACAGTAGAGCATGAGACAATGCCTTTTATTTAGTTTTTTCTCTGTAGGGGGTTTTTGGGTACTATTTTTATTACATCACTAAACTTGAATTGATAATTCAAAAAGGACAAGGGAAGCCAGTTTTTTTTTTCTTCATTAGCACGTCTCAGGTGATTAGCTCATGCTTCCTCCTTTTGGCATCAGGTTATCAGATCGGGACCATCTTCTCATTGTCTTGAAGTTAACCTGTGACCTTTTCTGGTTGGCAAGCTGTAGTTAATATCTACACTATTAACAGAGTGGGATTATTGCAGTTGCAAAGTGATAGACAGTACTATCATATGACCTATGTCTATTGCTAAATGTAAGTACAAATTTGCTAAAAGGAACAATGCTAACATTTAAATTCTAATGAGGGTGTACTGATTTTATGTTCTAATGGAAATTTTATGTTCATATGGAAAAAGAACAGTGGATATTTGAGCAGCATTATCATGAACATTTTGAGGTTATGCATTTGTTGTGGCCCTGTAATCTTGATCTAAGTGTTAAAGTGTCCTTGTGCACAGCACCATCCCTCACAAAACCAGTTACACTCTCTTATTTTTCTAAGATCTAATTTTGCAGGTTTAATAATTTTACAGCATATATTTTTATCTCAACACCTGATTCTTAATGATTTATTTAAAACTGGATACCACCAAGTAAAGGGGGTTCTACAATATTAAATCTATTCTACTGAGGGTCAATTTCTTTTTTTTTTTTTTTTAACAAATGTCAGTTGTTCCTAAATTCATTTTAGCAAGGGGCATAGCTTAGTAAGACAGGAAATATCAACAGGTTATCAAAAAGCAGAGCTGTTGTTTTTCTTTTACAAATTATAAAATACTTAAAAAAGCAATCATCAACTCTGGTTTCAGATCTCAAGAGAAATTTCACAAGTTTTAGATATTTCACTAGATATAGCTGGTTACAGTCTGTTCAGTATTATGACAGTCACAAATTATATAAAACAAACCTGGAAAAGACCCCACCTATTTCACTACCTTTTCTGAAACTCTAGTAACAACAACCACTGAAACAAAGCTCTAGCCTTTCTATAAGTAATGCTGGAAAGAGAATTGTTTCCTAGTTTACATTTTTACTTAGGTAAGAGTGAAAACATCATTAGAAAATTAAAAAATCATCTCCCAAAATGCCAAAGAAAGTCATAATAATGGACACCTGACAATTTTTTTTTGAAACTATAATGTTTATTTCCTGAAGAACAATGATTTACCTCTTATCTAATAATATATTTGGTAGAAGTAGGTCTTCAAAGTTCAAAATACTTCTAGATTTACTAATTAATTAGCAAGCAAGATTTCATTCTCTTTAGGAAAACACATCACCTATTTATTGCTCACCAAAAACCAACATGCCCTCCCCCCAAAAATACATGTGCATAATTCTGGTCAGTTTTGAATTGTTTTTATAGTTTCATCTGGATCAAAACCTTATGAAGATAATGGACCTAGCAATAGCATTTATACAATAAATATTAGTTGAACTTAGGATGCTGGGTCATTTTCTCTATTTATGAACATCTGATGAAATTAATTAAAGCTGGCTGTGAAAACCAACTGTTGAAATACAGAAGACACAAAAACATCCTCAGGATGAGTATTTGTTGCTCTCTCTTTATGCCCTTTTTTTCTCTATGCCACTCTTCCTATTACTTCCTTTATATTTCTTAGATAAGCAAGACAAAGACAAAAAAGACAAAGCCTTCTCACATTTTGTACCTTTTTTTTTTTGTTGAGTCAATATAAAATGTATGCACACTATGTATTCCTGGGCACTGTGCCTCCAACTGGGTTCTCTTTTCTGATTCTAATTATACTTCTCCATTTCCTGGTTGTCATGAGCACCTGGTATGTGTCTCATCTGGATAGTTTCATACAGGAAATACTCTTTTTTAGACCATCTTAAATGGGATCCCTCAAAAATCTGGATATAAGACTGTAGTCCATACGCTCATTTTCAAGTGCCTCCAATTTAAATATTGGCAACAGAGATCAAGATCATAATGTCAAATATAAATAACAAAAATAAAAAGAATATAATTATTATTTTCTAAATTTAAAATATTTAATTAACTATTATTTTCAGTAAATAAGAAGACGAAGAGATGGAGAAAGAAAGGAAAGAAAGAATGAACTCTAAGTATTTAGAAGGAATAAATAAAGTTAATACAAAGAGGAGCAGAAGAGCAGACTGGGTAATACTGGGGATGCAGGTGGTAACAGTGGGCTAAGAGAATTAAAATGTGGAATAAATCATCACCAGTTAGTTGATCTTGAAATAAATACTTGTTAAATTTACATAACTGCAGGGAGTTTGTACTAAGGAAGAGATATTCTAAGTAAACACATACCACACTTTCAGCAATCATCCTTTTAAAATTCCTACAGGTATATTTAAATCAAATACTATATTGATGGTTAGTAGATCTAAAACTTTTAAAATAGCTTTTAATTACAACCCACCACCCACCAACCATCTCTAGCCACAGACGAGGCCTTTCCGAAATAGCTGGCACATAAGTAGTTTATGCTATTATAGAACAATAATATAGTTGGCAAATATAAGTGTTTCAGTCATCAGTACTTATGGCAGAGAAATGAGCCTGATGTTCATACTTATTGGGAACTAGGCAGTATAGGGTAGCAGAGTCTGGAAGAGAAATTCTAAGTATAAGAAAGTATGCTATGAATCAAGGAAATAAAAGAGAAAAGGCTGAAGGTCATGTTCTTCAGTGATTTGCAGTAGTGGTAGAACTGAGGAAAAATAGTTCCAAAGACCCACAGTAGTTTTCTTGTAATGAATAGAGTATTGGGAAGCAAGTGAATTGGTGACTATGCTAACTCAATGAGGCAGGCTGGGTTTAGGGTGTAGCCTACAAACATCCTCTTTCTCAACTGTCCTCTGGTTAAGAGAAAGTAACACTATAGAAATTTTAAGGATGTAGTATTGGGAAGCAAGTGAATTGGTGACTATGCTAACTCAATGAGGCAGGCTGGGTTTAGGGCGTAGCCTACAAACATCCTCTTTCTCAACTGTCCTCTGGTTAAGAGAAAGTAACACTATAGAAATTTTAAGGATGCTACCCTATACCTCAATTTCATTCAAGTGAGCATGAACTTCTGTACTTTTTAATTGGTCTCATATTTCTAGCTCAGATCATTGACAGAAGAAAAGTACCAATTCTTCAAGGAGACAGAATAGAAAGGCATCAAACTTCTTTCTATAATTTTCTCCTTCAAATGACTGGTAATTTTTCATCATACAGTATTTCCAAATTTGGAAGGCCAATTTTAAATTTACTGAAGTCAAGAATAAGTGCTGCTTTAAGATCAAAAGGTAAGCTAATACAGAGAGCAAGTATCTGTTCAGAGTTTAAACCCAAAGTGTGTCCTACTTTTAAGACTTTATAGCCTAGAGGAGAAAGTCTTTAGATCTAAATGTCAGCATGTTCTTTTAAAATCATTATTGTGATTATTTTTAACTCCATCAGTCTCTCAATGAAAAAAAAAATCACACAATATAGTCTATTTATCAAAGACTAGTGAATACCACATCAGAAAGAATAAGATGTATCTGTAGAAGAATTACCATCAAAAAACGATGTGTATCAGCACTGACAGCAACTGTCAGGAATGTTCGCTCCCATATTCTAAATAGTATTAAAAATTAAAATAACAAGTTTTTCAATGTTAGATAAATAGAATAGGTGTTTGAGAAGTTTATACAATTTTTCCTCTAATAAATAAAGACAAATCAGTGACATACTCTTGTTTTTCAAGGTTATGCTATCTTTCTCTAAGTACTGTATAAGAACAAAACTCATTAAAATATATATTTCAGAAACATAAAAGAATCAATAGCACAAGCAAATGTCCATGGGGACTCAAAGAAAATACAGAGGTTAAAAGCAATGCCTTTGAAGTCAGACAGACCTGGGTTTCTGAGATGTAATATTTCTAGTTGTACAAAAATAGGCAATTTCCTTAATCTTTATAAGCCTTAGTTTTTTCATCTGTAAAATGAGAATAATAATGGTAATAATAATAGTACCAGTTTTGGTGAGTTGTGGTGAGAAGTGGATGAAATAGTAAAGTCCTCAAACACACTTCTGGTACCTGGAAAATGATCAACAAATGACAGCCATTCTTTCATTTTGATATGACACAAGCAATTTAAGAGTAGATGGATATTGAGGAACAGTTGCCATATTAATTCTCAGAATATGCTAAACAGAAGTCAAGGATATATTTTAAATCAAAGAAGCAGACCTCTTCATTATCATGATCACTATCAAAGAGTGTTTTAGAACCCAAGCCAAGAGTCACTGCCCTCAAGGAACTTATAACCCAAACCAGATGACACTGGCATCGACTAACACGTAAAAGACCAGAGCCACTGACAGAGAATCGTACAATAAACTTAGACCAGAAAGGGCATAACAGCCCAGAAAGCGAAGGAATTAAGACTTACAAACATTCATGCATAAATAAGGTTCATAGATCAGAGTTCCTTGATCCACAAATGAGGCAGGAAAAGTATTTAGAGAGTAATTTTTTATCTTCTTCCTGTCTTACCAGCAAGTCCCAGTGAGAACTCTGGCTTTCGTTTAATAGACCACTAACTGACTACAACAAAACTTTGAAGAAGGTTTTGATGAGTCTTTAGAGATGGCTAATGATGTCCATATCTACTGGGAAAGAATCATGGTCATATTATAATGATTAAAACTACTTCACTGAGTCTTTATCACATGATCACAATGTGTAAAGCTGTGAGGAAATTTCTCAGGTTTTTCCATCATATTGTTATGATAATTCTTAAAGAAAAACTTACTCTAATAGGCAACTAGGAAAAGAATTTTAAAGCCTTGACACAATAACGCTGCTGTTCATTACTTAAATAAACATTCTCCCTGGGTTGGTTTTTATGTTTTCCATTTCTTCTGCATGTTTTAGCTTACTCATCTCTTGCGCAGCCAGTGAATAGCTCAATTTTGTTCATCGAGTTTTTAAAAAATTCATTTAATTAAGTTAGATAATTTTTTTTCTTTTAAGTACCAGTATATTAAGTTATTCCAGAAATACTTAAAAATAATTAATTGGAGCTAATATTTTAGTCTTGCTTTTGAAAACAACAAATCCATTTCCTTCTGTAGTCTGGATGCCAGTTATCACTTTTCCTTGTAAGCAAATCAGTGAAAAATTCAGATGGTGCATCGATTACAATAACTGTTAAGAACAGAGCTGATTCAGTAATACACAATCTCAGATCCCAGCATCAGTGTGAACTTCCTCCTGTAAGATATACACTAGAGGAAAGGTAGTGCCAACACAAAGGGAGTCTGAAGACTTGGAATATTAAAATTAATTGAAAAACAAATATAAATAAACTTCTAAGCTAACACGAGGATCAAAATAACAACAATAGCCAACACTGAAATAGAGCTTACTACCTGCCCAGCACTGCTCTAAACTGCTCTAAGCGCTTTATGTGTGTATGTATGTGTGTGTGTATTTAGTCCTGACAAGTTCTGTGGTAGGTACTGTTACTATCTCCATTTTCTAACTGTAAAAACTCAATCGGCTAATAAGTGGCAGAGCATGGACTTGAATTCAGGCATATCTCCAGAGTCCACACTAATAAACATTGCACTATAATGACTCTCAAACTCAACCTACTAGCTTAATATAACACATATAAAATCCTTTAAAACTTGAAGTGTAGTAGGGCTGGCCAGTTAGCTTGGTTGGTTAGAGCAAGGTGTTGATAACACCAAGGTCAAGAGTTCAGATCCCCATACTAGCCAGTACACAAACAAAACAAAACAAAACAAAACAAAACAAAAAAAACCTTAAAGTGCTGAAAGATACTACATTTAAACTTTTGTATATTGATATATATCAGTTAGAGTTCACAATTGTAGCAGAAAATAAAATTACTGAAGGCATAGAAAGTAGATTACAAAATTGCTGGGGAAGCTACAGAACCAGGCTCAAAAAAATGTGTGGGAATAAGGAAGGCTTGCAGATCCCTGCTAGACTCAAGACCCAGAACTACCCCCAGAGGACTGACATTCTCAACATGCTGGATTTGACACCATCAGTGGCACTGCTATCCCTGAAAGTTGCATGTTGCCACTACTCCTGCTGCCACACTGGAATGTATTCTCCCCTCTCACTAGCTCTTGAATCAAAGCCCAAAGTGGGTGGATTTGATTGGCCAAGCCCAGATTGACTATTTGCATTCTAGTGACACAAAAGGTGGCTTTTGGACTGGGAGCTGTGCTGTGCTTCCAAGACTTTTGTGATATACAACCCATTTAGTGACATCAGGAGACATGATTATCCTTCAGAAGGTTACCCTCAAAGAGTAAGTCATTTATATGTATATATGATTCTTGAATGTATTCCTGTTTCAAGCTTCTACTAATCCTCAGAGATGTTTAAGACCAAAGTGACCTCCCCATTTATTAAATAGAACTTCTTGCTGTCCTAAAATCAGCTCTTTCAAATTTCTCAAAACCTATTATAGCATTTTCAGGCTTAGTGTATAGGTTGGGAGAGGGGAGTTTGTGTAAACTAATTAAACCTTGCCATGTTGACACCAGGTCTGTTTCAAAAGTATTTTTTAAGGTTAAAATACAATTTTAAACTCTGTTTTAAAATAACTCTAGACTTACAGAAAAGTTATTAAAAATATTACAGAAAGCTCGCATATACCCTTCACCCAAACTCCCCTAATGCCAACATCTACCATAATCATGATACAATTAATGAAAAAGCAGACTATCAACATTAATAGAATTCTATTAACTAATCTACAGAACTTATTCCAAATTTACCAGTTTTCCTACTAATGTGCTTTTTCTGGTCCAGATCAAATCCAGGATTCCACATTGCATGTAGTTGTCATGTCTCTCCTTAGTCTCTCCCAATCTGGACAGTTCATGATTTTGACACATGTGAAGAGTACTGCCCAGTTATTTTACAGGCTATCTCTCAAATTGGGTTTGTCTGATGTTTTCTCAGTATTAGGCTGTGGTTACACATTTTTGGCAAGAATATAAAAGAAGTGATGATGTGCCTTCTCATGCATCATATCAGGAGTTATATAATGTCAATATGTCTTACTATAGGTGTTATTATCTTTAATTACCTGGATAAAGTGGTGTCTACCAGGTTTCTTCAGTGTGAAATTACTAATTCTCCCTTTGTAGTTGGTAAATATTTTGTAAGGAAATACCTTGAGACTATGCAAATATCCTGTTTCTCATCATACCTTTGCCCAACTAATTTTAGCATTCATCAATGATTCTTGATTGCAATAATTATTACTGTGGTGTTTGCCACATGGTAATTTTCTATTTCTATCATTCCTTCTAAATTTATTCATTGGAATTCTATTGTAAGGAAGAGTTGTTTCTTCTCTATTTGTTAAATTATTTATATCAACACGGATGAATGTATATTTAATTTACTCTGTGGGTTATAGTTCATAGATTTGCCCCCGATCTGGCCAGTGGGAGCTCCTTCAAGTTGGCTCCTGTGTACTTTTGAAATGCTCCATCATTTTTAAAACTATATTTTAATCAAATCAATCCAACTTTGATTAATATAATTGAGAAAATATATTCAAGTGAACTCTATTAGGCTAACTTAATTCCTTGATCAATTATCTTTGCAGTACAAATAAACAGTTTCCAGTTTTGTTTTTTTCCTTTTCAATCTAATTTTAAATTATTCTCATTGAGATTTACTCTATTTAACTTCTATGGCAAAGATTTAATATATCTGTTTTTTAAATACACTGGGCCCCATAAACATGTACGATCAATTTCAACTAAACATTTCAACTAAATAAAAAATATATATAAATAGAATTTTCTTTTGTGGCCACAATTCTATCAGATCCAATTCTGTAGAGTATGTAATATTGCTGATGTAAATTTTGTGATGAATTTTTACAACTGGAGATGGAGTTTTAGAGGTCCTTTAGCCCAACCTACTCATTTTACAGAAAAGGAGACTGAAGCATGGACAGGTAGAGCAATATACCCTAAATAGTGAGTTCTGAAGCAGCAGTGGCACTAGACTTAGCACAGTACTCTTCCTCTGCACTACAGTGTGTGTATTCTTCTGCCCCTATCAAATTTAGCCCACAGACACACTGAAAAATACATCTCCAGTGAGGCTCAATGTGCCGTCTTGCTCAAGGATATGCATCTAGAAGAAAATTTGACCCAAAGCTGAGTAAAGCAAGAAGAAAATTAATAAAGATCATAGTGAAACACGGGTCAGAGATCCTAAAAAAAGCAGTAAGACAGGTAAAGGAGGCACAGGGTCAAGGCATGAAAACTCAATCAGCAAAAACACAGAAATTAGACTAGGGTACCACGGAGAAAGGAATCAGATAGCTGTGAGGTTTTGGAAACAGAAATCCAGCCCCATGCTGATGTTGGAGTGTTTGTTAGTCAGGATTCAGGGAAAGAGAGTAATGGGCATGGATACAAGCCCCAAGAATTACTAAATAAATTCAATCATTTATTCAACTCGGTTGAATACGGAGTTGAGGATTTTGTGACTCACATTCAAAACTGAACTCATTACCGCCTTCCCTTCTCCCTCCACTTCCACAGGCATATCTCCCTACCTTGACAGGGGGCCTGGGTCTCGAGTTACTCACTCTTGTTAGCCACTCATCCTTCATTCCTTATATACAAAAACTTACCAAGCTGTATCACATAGATCCTACATCCTAAATATCTTTAATTCACTCTCTGGTCTCCATTCTCACTCCACATACTTGGTTGAGGTTCTCCTCATCTCTCACTTGGGACTAGACTGACCCTCTTACTTTAACTGCCTCCAATCTATCTTCCATACAGACAACAAAGTGATTCCTCAAAACCATAAGTCTGATCATGCATCTCTCTTCCTTAAAGCCTTTCTCTTTCTTACTGAATGGGGGAAAAAATAGGCTTCCCTCTCAACATCAACCCCCCCCCCCAATGCCACCAAAAGAAGGATGGATACCTACCCAAATCCTTTTTTAAAGATTCTTCAATAGGTGACATATTGAAATCTAAAAGAGAGATTTCTCTCACGCCTATGGGCATCAAAGAGCTGAAGCACTGATGGCTTGGGTGCCAGCACACAGCTGGTGAGAAGAGCAGCAGCAGCACCAGCCCCAGCCACACCCCAGTGCTTCCTGCCATGGAAACAGCTACAGGACCACTGATGCCTCAGAGATTATGGCAGTGAGTGGGGTAATGATAGAGATTCATTTGAAAAAGTACATTCAATCTATCCACTGTGTTTGTGACACAAAGAAAACATAAAACAAAGCTTAACAAAGTCATTTTTGATGATTGGAAAACACAAAATATGTATTAGTTTTTAAACTATTGAAAAATATTCTCCTGTAAGATAAAATAGAAGCACTTGGTCCAAGTTTATCTTTGTAAATGGGGAAACCCCACACAAACGAGCCATGTCAAACTCATACACACACACACAAACACACATGCACACACAGCCCTACATGCTTCAGGTTTATACAAGAGGGGCACTTTCTAAAAATGTGAATTTAGTAATACAGTAGAGGAGTTTTTAGTTTTTGGCTTATATCTTGTCTAACAAAAGTATTCTTAACTTATCAATGTAAAAAATAACTATCTTGTATTTTGCTGTAACTTTAAACTAGTATTTTAGTGAAAAGTCTAAAATACCTTTCTCTCTTTGAGACACACATTTTATGTGTGGGAAAACATTCAGTCCCTTCCAAGTGTCTTTAGTATCTCCATATGTTTTAACTCATAGGACTTGGAAAGCTTGTTCTGCTACTAAATGGTTTATAGGCAAACCTTCCTAGGTTTAAAAATAAAAATAGCAAAATGTCATCTGGCTACTAGATCTAGTCAATGACAAAGAATCCCATTTAAGTTATGGCCATTTAAGCTTAGCAAAATGTTTTAATTTTAAGCCATTTCTATAATCTTGATTTGTTATCTTAGTAATAAAATATATAGTGCTCAAATATAGTATAGAATGAAATATTTCCTTCAATGTATGTGAACTTGACACATTATTATCCTTCAGGGAAAAAGATATAAAATGTAGAAGTACTTCTAATACAATCAACTTAAGCAATAGCACTTGGAAATACACCTTAAGGGGAAAAGACCCTGACAGTCACTCTTTGCCTAATTACTTGAGTCTAGACTGGTGTCTTCTTCACCCTCTATTCCATTTTGATCCTCCTCGTCAACTGTGATAGGGCATTACTTTCACACTATGTCCCCTCCCCCTCTTTCTCTCCTGGTTCTACTCCCCACCCATCCAGCTCTGCTGGCCCTCTGTGGTAGACAGATAGGAAGAAGGATTTTTCTATGAGAGCCCTGATTATACGCATTTCCTGGCTTTGAACAACCAACCAGTAGAGGAAAATGAGCCCTCAAGAGTTTCTCCCTTGCTGACAGCCCCTCCAGCTGGGGTGGATGAATGGGATCCTCTTCTCTGAGAAGCCCTAGAGATCATGGTTAAAAGTATAGACTCTGGAGCCAGACAGCCTAGAGTCAAATCCCAGATCTACCTACCCTTTACTGTGTGTCCTTAGGTAAATTACTCAATCTCAGTTAACTCATCCTTAAGGTAGGGATAAGAATACTAACCTCATAGAGCTGTATAACGAGCAAGTACACTGAAAGCATTTAGAATAATTCCTGGTAAACAGTAGGTGGGCAACATCAGCTGCTATTATAATAATAGTTACTCTCACTACCATGGCTATCACCACTGCCATTACTAACATTGAGATAGGCAGGAGTGAGAAGGGAGGTGAATCTCTGGTCAAGGTCTATATGACACATTAGAACAAAGCTAACTGACTTCTTTGGGCAAACTGTCTGGATGAAGTTCTATAACATATTAACACGACTGGAATGTGAGTGACTACTGAATAAATGAATGCACACTTATTGACCTTCACAAAGGTTATCTTATTTGATCCTTATAACCAAGTGGGGATGCTTATTGTTTGGGTGAGGAAACAGACCTGTGAGGCAAAGTTCTCTTTTTATCCTATCAGAGCTACCTCTGGGGAGCTTAAATAAGAACCCAAAAAGATAAGCTACATTGGGCTAGTCTGGAATATTCATTATAGTAGCCAACATTAACAGTGTTCCTAAGAAAAAGTATACACATTCCAAACAATGTAAACCAGTGAACTTTTCCACTTGTCTACTGATTATCAGTTTATTTTCTAAGTGTTAATTGTGCATAAATTGATTTTAACAAGAAATATTTACATTATTTGAGAGTAGTATTATTTGTGTCCTTTCTTTAAAACTCTCAAAGTATTGAGTCGCTATTTGGTAAATACCTGATTTTATGTGATTAAAGATAGTAATGAAAACTGCAATCAACAAACTTAGAAGAACACACTCTCTGAATTCCAGGAATTCAATTATAAAAGACTCTGGAAATAATATGCAATTTATTTAATAATGAAGTGAAGGAAAGGATGAATTCAGCTATACCAAGATCAATTTTAGATGGTAAAGGGAATAGCATTAAATAGCAGTGAATCCCATCATGAGAAAGTTATATTTTAAAAATTCTCCTTCAATTCTTCTGATTTATAGCAAGCAGAAAATCTTGATTTACCACTAATCTATCTTTAATACCTCGATAACATTTACTAATATCCTTTTTCAACATAGAAAAATCTCAGACACAGAGCCTTGGTAAACAATAGTATCTAGCTAGTATTTGTAACTGTTTTATTTTTAACGCATTTTTTAATTGCTATGTTCTATTTATAGCAACATTGTTTTTTTTTATGGTAGTGTTATTTTGTTTCCTTTTAGGAATGGGGGAATGGGGAATGATTACTTAATACGTATAAAGTGTTTTTATGGGGTGATGAAACAGTTTTGAAACTACAGAGTTGGTGGTTATACAACATTGTGAATATACTAAACACCACTGAATTGTGTGCTTTAAATGGTTACTTTTTATGTTATGCAAATTTTACCTCAATTTTTAAAAGTATTTAGAATTTTTAAATAAATCAAATTTTAACAATTAAGCAAACAATAAGGTGATGTATAGGTATGGCAACAATTATAAGAATAGTGTGCAAACAAATGATGTTTGGGAAATAGGCTTACCTAGAGAAGCTAGACTGAATTGGTATAGGTGAGATTTCTGAGAGTGAACTACAGGAAGCTGATGGGTAGAGCCCAGCAAACTAATTCTGGTAGCTTTTCAAGTTACCAGCAACCTCGTACATTCTAACCACGAGTGATTTCTGATGGCACACCAGATGTCTTTGAGGGCTTAGGCAAAAATCCCCAAAGCAGAAAAAACATCAATCTGCCTCCTATTCTAAATTTCTGCAGCTCCTCTTCCTCTCCCTCACTATTCAAGTGCCTGCTGTGTTCATGATGACCTCTATTCATTCAATGTCCGAAACCATTTTTTCTGTCTTTGATTCTTCAGTTCAACCTCTGTTTTTTAAGTGTAGACTTTAGCTATGTTTTGAAAGTATTAATATTAGCCTTACCTACCTCACAAGGCTGCTATGAAGATCACATATTTGGGGCATACTTTAGAAGTGGTTTCAATTTCTGAATTCTAACTCATTAGTGGGTCATAAAATCAATTTAATAGATTATGATCAGCACTTTAAAAAATGGAATAGAGTGAAATGAAAAAAACTTGGAGTGCACTGCACATTGGAAGATTAGGAATTATTATGGTAAATAAACATTTTCAGTTTTATATGTCTGTCTGTGCAAAGATATGCATGTAGTCAGTCACAATGTAAAACATAAGTTTCTGTGGTTAAAAAAAAAATACAGCTATACAGATAAGTAAGTCTTTTGTTTCTGTTATATTTTCAGACTGAAAGTACATACAGTTTTTCAGAATAAAACAGGGTTATCTCATGATGAATACAGTGATTAGCTCCTTAACGAACTGCCCCATTAGCATCAGTACAGCATCAGTGTTTTCCACCCAGGGTAAATATTTGATGACAAAAAGGAAAATTATCAGGCCATTCAGAGTGAGAAACAGTTCTTTATATAAAAGACAGAACTTTCTATAGTTCTTTCTAACTATAAAAATTGGGGCAATGACTTTAAAAAATATATCTGAATTAAGATTTGATCCTTGCATTACTTTGCAGGCTAGAGCTGAAAGCCACAAAAACTCTGATGAAGAACAAAACTGGTAAGTATTAAAAATATTCTGAAGTAGGTTTAACAGAATCTTGTCATACTCTTTAATTTAGGTCTCACATATAATAATCAAAGTTTCTGAGAAGTTTTAAGAAATGCGATAAATTACTAAGGCTTGGGTAATTAGAAAAAAACAAAACAAAAATAAAATAGGGAGGACTCACTGCAGCACCAAGAGTTTTAGAGCTCAAATCATCACTGGTTGTACCACTTCTCCAGTTGCAATGAATCAGAGAGTAGGCTAAAACAGAATGCACATGGACTAGAGAACTGCTTCACATTTTTGGCTCCGACTTTACTTTCTGTATATAAAAGCCCTACTAGTGGCTCTATTAAGTGAACATTTAACATTTACTATTTTGTTTATAATGGATAAAACAGTAATGTTTGGCCTTGTTAGCTTACAAAATAAATCATAGCTGTCCTGGAGCTGAGAAACATGGCTCAGGAAATATCTCTACTAGAGAGAGGCATCCCTTATATAGGCTTTCTAGAGACTATAATTATCCCGCAGAGAGTCTGACCATTTTAGACAATATAAAAGCCCTATCTCGATACTGTAGAGTACTGTACTTATGCTTTATGCTCAAAATCTTCTTTTTCTTTTTTAAGTATTAGGGAGCATTTACTCCATATTGCCAATTGATACAAAATAATAATGAAAATAAAATTAGCTGTTCAAAATTAGGTAAAATAACACAAAATCAAAGCTGGCTTCCCTCATTTCATGCGACCCAAATTCTGAACTGCAAAGAGCCTACTTACCATTAGAAAATAAGGCACTATGACAGGGAATGACCAAATGTGTCTTATGGAATCATTTTCCAAATTAAATTCTCTATTTTATATCAGTGCACAACTCTTTTAAATAGGCATAATTTTAAATACTGTGAAAAAATGAGCTTTACATCAAAATACCCATTTGTCAACTCTAGCTTCAAAAAGTCTTCAGAATCCAAACATCAGGAAGTTACCTGGATGTCTGAAATAGCCCCTAACCAGTCTCCCTGCTTCTACCTACTACCTTCCTCTCTTTATAATTATTCTTCATGCAGATAGGAATGATTCTTTTAAAAATGTAACTTGAATCATGTCATTCCTCTCCTAAAATCCATCTAATGGCTTCCCATTACCCTTGAAGAGTTTCCAAACTCCTTTTCACAGCCTACAAAGCCCTATTTCATCTGATGTCCTCCCATCCCAAACTTTTCCCTCTTCCTCATTCACTTTTCCCTAGGGAAGGAAGTCAGCTTATTAATCTGATTGGTGAATACAGGAAGAACAGCTGAGAACACATGGCTCAGCTTTTTCCTTTTCCTTCTTGGGTTCAAGCTACCCTTAGGGAGTCACTCTCCTCTGCTCTTCCATGTCCTAAGTCTTCCTGGAACAGGCCTGGCCGGGGTCAGTGTTGGCTGAGACTGGATGGGCAAATCTGTCCAATTCTAGGAGTCAGCAGGTCAGGCACTTCTGGCTTTCCTCTTCCTCCTCCTCTATCTGTGATAAAGATAATTCTGGCCTTCATCTGTCATGCTTTAGCGATTAGTCTTATTCCCCAGTTTGTTTAAAAACTAGGTAGGGAAGAGGGGTGCTAATTATAAGCGCTACTAAAAAACCTAATACACTGAAACACATGCACGTGCAAGGCACACACCTTGTATTTGAGTACAGAAAATAACCTAGAAATGCTCATCTCTGGCTAGCATAGTTATAGGTGACTTATTTTCTTCACATGCTTTTCTATTTTAGATGAACATGTTTACAAATAAACATGGATTACTTTTACAATCAGAAAAAAAATAGTGAAAATTAACTTTCTTTGGGGACATTAAATAGGGCAAAGCTTGGGATTAGGTTTTCAGAGGAAATCATGAGCTATGTTTTGGATACATAGTCTAACGAAATAGAGTTACCAAATAACTGCCTCTAATCATGATTACATGCAAAGCAGATAAAACCACCTTACCTTTTATACAGATATTTCATTTTGACCTTTATATTTTGGCTAAATTCAAGTCACCAAATAGTGACAAAGCAGAATTACATTGTTCTCTTGAATCTACATAGCCCCCTTGGTCTATTTATTCAATATAATGATAAGAGATAAGATTATACTAACTGCTAATTTATAATGTTTATACATTTAATTCCAGAATAGGATCTCTTATTCCTATATTTTAAACTGAACTTTTTGATATATGACTGATCTCCATTTTTCCTGCCCTAAATATCAACACACATCCATAAATATTCATACCTTGTATAAGTTTTCTACTACCATGTTTAGCAGAACATTCTAATTCTTCTAGCTTTACTTATAAGTTAAACTGTTTTAAGAATACTTTTAAAAATCTTTATAAGTAAATATTTATGTTAACTCAATTCTAATTTTTCTTCAGGCTTCCTCAAGCAACTTTGATCAGTATACAATCATCTAAACACACAAATTTTTTCACGCACTGTTTTCATCAGTTACATTTTTTCCTTCTGTATGCTGGTATCTATGTATCTAGGTAGTGGATAAGTTTTGCCTTTGTAAGGATACTACCCAAGGTCTGTAGTTCAAAATTAAAATATGAATGCAAGGATTTTTTGATACAATTTAAATACGTAGGGTATAGGTAAATAAGCCCTTGAAATTTAATTCAGAAAATACTTATCAGTTCCTTACTATATATGCTTTGCATACCAACAAATCTAAAGGTAAAAAGAAAAAAATACTCACCCCCAAAGAGGGTGACAGTGACATGTAAGCTTTTGTGTTCTTCACCAACTTAGGAAGGGCAAAATATTACCTACTTCATCTATACCCATATTCCAGTGGCAAGAGAACTCAGGGTTAAAAGTTCCACTGTACATGCAACTTTGAAAAGACTATAATGTATTTTAATAATAATAATATGTATCCTTCATTTTTTAAACATCTTTATGAAAGTATAATTTAAAACCATAAAGTTCACCCATTTTAAGTGTACAATTTAATGATTTTTAGTAAATTTACAGGGTTGTGCAACTATCACAACAACCTTTCCATCAGGATCATTCATTTTTGAACCATAAAGCAGTGCAGCATGGTGATTTAGGAGTGCAGATTCTAGAGTCAGAGTCCCTGGCTCCACAACTTACTAGCTGCATGATCTTGGGAAAGGTGTTAAACTTTTCTCTGCTGTACTTTAGTTTTCTCCTCTAAAATATGTGCTTAATGGTAGTATTTAATTCACAGCATTGTTCTAAGGATCAAATGAATGAATTATATATATATAATATATAATGAATGAATGATATATATATATATGTATATATGTTTATATATATATATGTATATATGTTTATATATATATATGTATATATGTTTATATATATATATATGTATATATGTATATATATGTATATAGCACATGGAACAGTCCCTGGAACAAGGTAAGTATCCAATAAACATTACCTACATAGAAGAGCTCAAATGTTTTTATCACAAAAAAATGATAAATTTTTACAATGATGAATATGTTAACTACCCTGATTTGACCATCACATACTGTATACATGTATTGAAATATAAATCTGTACACCACAAATATGTACAATCAACACATTTCAATTAAAAAATAAATTCCTTTAAAAAATTACCTATTATTACTACATGCTTTAACATCTAGTTATTGGAAAATAGGCTGAGAATACTATTGACACAAATAAGCATCACTACATACTGAAGGCTAAATCAAACAACCTGTTAACAACACACTTATTTAATAATGAATTTTGAATAACAGTAATTTAAAATTTGAAAACAAGAATAAAGCAATTGAAAACCAGACCAATTTAAGTTAAAACCTATGATGCTCTGATAGCATTCATTCATTCACTCATTCAGCAAATGTTTATTACTGTATTAATAAATGTTAAATATTTGTGTTAAAATATTTCATAAAATATTTATGTCATGCTCATCTCAGGCATAGAAAAACAGCAAACAAGACAAAAAGTCCCTAACCATATAAAGCTTAGGGGGGAGACAAAATGAATAAGCACGCAAATGCAATATAAAACAAAATAGTTACACAGTGATAATTGTTACAAAAACAATAAAACAAGGCAATGAGACAGAGATACAGGGACAGTAAAGCAAAGGCACTACTCTAGACAGGTAGTTTGGTTCTAGAACCGGCTTTAATGTATACTCTCTATTACACCACTTTGTGGTTCTTTGAGAAGACATTCCACCAGAGGCCAGAATGAGAAGTTAGCAGCCACATCCAGGGCAATAAGTATGGCAAAGGCCTCCAGGCAGCAAGCATAACAGGCGCAAAGGCCCCAAGGTGGGACAAGACCTAGAAATACATGAAGGGAAAGATGCCGGCTAGCCAGGAGCTTAGTAAGCATGAAGGAGACTGGCAGAAGAGGTAGACAGACACCAGATTTCACTATTTGAATCACTCCTTCCCTATCCAATAGCTTGAGCCAACATTACATCACTTAACTGGACACGTCTGCAGCCTGGGCAAACCCATCATCACCACAGACCAAACTATGGCAAAGCACCCCTCACTTATTAAAAACATGAGATTTTAAAACAGAAGATTAGAGCTGGCCAGTTAGCTCAGTTTGTTAGAGTGTGGTGCTGCTAACACCAAAATCCAAAGTTCAGATCCCCATACTGGCCAGCTGGCAACAAAACCCACCTTAAATTGGAAGATTATTTTTCAAAAAACATTTGAACTATTTATTTATTTAAATATTTTCAGGGTTTACACTCCTAGATGCAGGCTGAGCATCCCAAATTCAAAAATCTGAAATCCAAAATGCTCCAAAATCTTAAAGTTTTTGAGTTCCAAAATGACACTGAAAGGAAATGTTCATTGTAGTATTTCAACTTCAAATTTTCAGATTTGGGATGTTCAACCAGTATAATGCAAATGTTCCAAAATCTGAGAACATCCAAAATCCAAAACACTTCTGGTCCCAAGCATCTTGGATAAGAGACACTCAACCTGTATATAATCTTCTAGTTGATAACAGAGCACCATGACCGTTCAAAAGCATCACTGAGGAGATGGTATCTGATTTGGCCATCTTCAGTTGATGAGATCTCCCCCAGCAGTGTGGGGGCATACAGGAAAGAGTGGTCAGTACAGGGAAAGGCACCAAGGCAGTCAATTACAGGATAATCATAAGGGAAAAGAGCATAATCCAGCCTGATTTTTTAAAGTTTTTTTTTTTTAATTTTATGAAGAAAGTTGTGGGAGATACTCAAAAGTTGGAAAAAGACAAAATGAAAGGCTTTTGGTGTCATTCTGAGCAACTGTGAACGTTATTCAGTATGTGCTAAGCATTGAAGCAGTGAGTATTGCATTTAACACGATTCAAACTGGAGCTGGATATATCACGGAGGATGGACAGAGAAGGGTGAGGATATCCAAACACAAATTAGAGATAATGAGGTCTGAAGTACCATGAAAGCAAGAAATTAAATTGAGAGGGAAGATGCGAGGGACACTAAAACAGAACTTATAACACTAAGACTGGTTACAGCAGGCAGAGAATATTCTGAAGTTCTAATGGAAAACTAATTTTAAAAACTGCTTTTTTAGGGCCGGCCCGGTGGCGCACTGGATAAGTGCGCCGCTTGGGAAGCGCAGCGGCGCTCCCGCCCGAGGGTTCGGATCCCACATACAGACCGGTTCCCGCTCACTGGCTGAGCGAGGCGTGGGAGCAACACCGAGGGTTGCAATCCCGTTGCCGGTCCCCGGTCCGGTACGGGGGCAACACTGAGGGTTGTGATCCGTTGCCGGACACGGGAAAAAAAAAAAAAAACTGCTTTTTTAGCAAAGTCAAAAGGAAGAGTGGGTTCTAAAAGAGATGGGGAGTTGTGTTTTAGGTATACTGGGCTTAAGTTCTGGTATATCATCCTGGTGGGGTTGTTCCATGAGTAGCTGAATGTACATCTGAAATGAGGAATGTTTAGAACAGAATTAAGAGAAACAGATTCAGTCAGCAGTCACGAAAAGTAATGATGACTGAACATAAAATAGTTCATCTTCTCAATAAGAGACTGAGAAAGATGACACCCCTTTACACTAATATGGAGACAGTGGGAAACAAAGCCAGTGAGGGAGGGAGTCTGAGAACAGCAAGAACAAGAAGGTAGTGTCACAGAAGACGAGGCTGTGCCTAGTTGCCTTGAGTTTAAAACAAGAGGAAAGTTGGTAGAAGAGGCTGTTTCAATGAATGGTGTTAAAAAGGAGAACAAGAACAGAAAAAAGACAGCTGAATTTAGTGCTTAGAAAGTCTTATTCTTAGAGACACTAAACGAGAATGGACAATGTCTTCTGATAAATCCTCAAAATACCAATTTTCTAGTTTCTTCAGGGCCTTTGAAAGCAAAGTGGATAGGGTCTTTGTTTTGTTCATTGTGGTATCCACAGCACCTAGAACAGTATCTGGACCAAATAAGGTACTCAATAAGTTCTATGAAATGAATGACGTGATCTCTCTACTTTTCCATCTATCTTCCCCTCCTGCTCTTTGTTTCCCTCCCTATTAAGCTAAGAGTCTTACAATTGAGCAACTTCTTACCAACATTCTAAATTACATGGCTCCATTATTCTTCTGTTACATGTTCCCTACTTTATTCTTTCTCTGTTAGTTTTTTTTTTTTTTCCTTTTTGTCTTTTTTTGTGACCGGCAACGGATCACAACCCTCAGTGTCGCGCCCGAACCGGACCGGGACCAGCAACAGGATCAGCAACGGGATCGCAACCCTCGGTGTTGCGCCTGCACCTCGCTCAGCCAGTGAGCGGCCGGTCTGTACGTGGGATCCGAACCCTCGGCGGGAGCGCCACCGCACTCCCAAGCGGTGCACTGTAGCAGTGCGCCACCGGGCCGGCCCTCTCTCTGTTAGTTTTTAGCATCTTCTCTGTATCCCTGGTGTCCTGAAATTTCATGATACATGGCTTGGTATGAGTCTTTTTCATTCTTTCCAAATGAATTCTTCCCACCTGAAAAGTCATGCTTTTCAGTTCGGAGACCTTACTTGGGTAATTATTTCTTCTCTAATTCTATCCTCCCTACCCTACATTTTCTCTTTCTAGAACTTTCTAGTCAAATACTGGACCCTGAATTGACCCTTAAAATGTAAAAACCATTCTTAGCTTTCAGGCCACACACAAAAAAAGGCACTGTGGTAGATTTGGCACATCGGCCATAGTTTTTTAACCCCTGATATAGGTTTTTGAGCCAGACTGCCCACTTATATCCCTTGCTAACTGTAATCTTGGGTGAGCAACTCAATCTCTTTGTGTATGGGTTTTCTCTGTAAAATGATAATAACAGTATTTATATCATAAGGTTGCTGTAAGGATTCAATGCAAATTACATGTAAAGTGCTTAAAGCCCACATTAAGTACTTAGTAAATGCAATAATAATAATAATAATAATGAAGGAGGGGGAAAGGAAGAATGGGTCTACATGAAAATTTTCACCTTATCTCAGCTTTGCCTGCAATATAGGGGCTCTCTAACAGACTCCCTCTCAAAGAAATTCTTTAGTCTTCTGTGATGGTGAGGGAAGAGCAGTGAATCGGTTGCATGGGGTAGAGGAGAGAATTGCTAAATAAATCAGTTCGTCTCTTATAGGCTTCCCCCACCATTGCAAACGTTTCAGCTTTCTCAAAGTGGCTACATCAGTTACCATTTCTGCATCTGGCCTCCAGCTTCAAATGTGTCTTGACTTCTCTCTCCTGCTATCATCTCCACTCTAACGCTTTGTCCATGGGGGTTTATGCTTTTAAAGATGCCTTTCCTATAATTTTAGTGGGATTTCAAGAGGGAGCAGTGTTGAACAGACATGTTTAACATACCATGTTTAGCTGGAAGTCTTAAATTCAATTATTACATTATCCCTACACTCCAAAACAAGGATAACAATCATCTTTTTAAAAAAAATCTTTTAACCTAAGTTTTCAAAAGCCAGTATTTTTTAATTTAATTAATGTTGCTTCTAATAGTATATGACACTTTATAAGAGCATTATTATTAAAACTTTATAGCTTTCATTAAAATAACTGACAAATTAGAACTTAAGTTTAAGGGCTGCAAGTAATTTTATACAGTTTTAATGGTTACTTGTGTTTTGAGTCAATGGCATTTTCTCGAAAAGTAATTACTGAAAAATATGGATGTCAAGAATACTACAGGACAGATTCTGTCATATGTTTTCTCTTGAATATTTGTAAAAAAATTATAATTCATATATCTACTCAGGCATAATTAAAACTTAGGCCCAAAACATTTCAATTTATTGATGATGGTTGTATTTTCACACAATGAGTGACTGGATAGCAAGGGATCTACATCCTTATTTTCCAAAATCTTACCTTTAGTTGTCAAGGTATCTGTCAAACTCAGATTCACAAGACTTAAACAGTATATAGACTCTTCACAAGAGTTAAACAGTATATAGAGATATGGAGAAAACTACATAATGATACATGCCAATTTATGCCTATTTACAAGCATATGGGAGAGAAGTAAGACAATGAGGGTAGAGAGGGGAAGCACAAAATAGAACAATAAACAAAAACAAAAATTATTTTGAAAAGTGCATATTTCATATATGGTTTCATTTAAATTAAAAATTTTTTGAAAAAAGCAAAGAAATAGAGCTATATCTACACACCAGATTGTCTATTTTACGCTTCAAATGAAAAAAGCAAATTGCAAATTCTCTTTGTATATAAAAACAAAACTTAATCTATATATCTATGTATACACATATTAATAAGAAGAAAGGTGCAGAAGGACATAAGTCAACCTTTTAACATGGGTTACCTAACAGCTATTGGAGACTAAAAACAAAACTTAATCTATATATCTATGTATACACATATTAATAAGAAGAAAGGTGCAGACGGACATAAGTCAACCTTTTAACATGGGTTACCTAACAGCTATTGGAGATATTTAAAGATCTGTGGTACTCTGGATATAAGCTATTATTGGTTGACTATTTCTTGTGCTCTCTCTCCTTCATACCTGTTCTTTTATGCACCAGGGGCTTGATTTGCCCAGAAGCTAATCTCCTGATGTGATTACTAGTCCTTGTCTCCCATTTCTCTGATTTACTCTCTGGCAAAGCCAAGAGAGTATGGGCACTGACCAGCCACTAAACTGGAGGAATGTCCCTGTGGTCTCTAGTAAGCTTGAGACTTTCCTGGCAGAGACTGGGTCAAGTTGTCAACGGTGCCTATTGCCAAATCAAACAATCTAAAATATTATTCCCTCCCACCTCCTGTGTCTAGGGAAGGCAAAACTACATGAATATGATGGATCCCCATTTTCCTGACAAAAACACAATCTACAAGTAGTAACTGCAATACAAGAAAATACAGTATGTTTTTAGTAGAGTCTAGCATACTGTAGATTCTTGATAGATATTACAGAGCAGCAGCACTGTTTTGAGCAAAATAAATCCAAAGAATGAACTTGATAGGTGCTTTTATATAAGCAGAAGTCATTAGGTATTCATAAGACTACACATGCTAAATTACTTTAAAAGTGAGAAATTATACTTGAGACACAAATATTATTTTTAAAAATCCACCTGTTACTAACTAATCCAAAATCAGTCATATATACAGATTGTGTATTTATATATCATTAAGGACATACCCAAAATTACTTCAATATCTCTCTCCTCTTCCCCTCAACTAAGATTCACACACACGCACATCTCTATCTCACTGTGTTTTCACATAGCTAGAAAAGTTTTTTTATGCTACTGTTTTTCAATGTGTTCTCAGAGATAAACTGACCATCTCACTTTATGTCACCTTTTTAGAATACATACATTTTTAGAATACTCATTCATTCAACAAATGGATATTGAAGGTCTGCTATATACTAGGCACTGTTCTTTGCTCTGGGAATACAGCAGAGAGCAAAACAGACAGCAATCCTTTCCCTCATTAAGCCCATATCCTACTGGAAGGAAACAGCCAATAAAGAAGTAAGTAAGTGAAACATATTGTATAAAATGTCAGATGTTGCTCAGCAGTACAGAAGAAAGAGGAATCGAGTACCACTGCTCCGGAGAAGGTTGTAATTTTAAATAGGGTGTGGTCAGGGAAGGTCTAGTTGAGTAGAGGAAATTTAAGGAAAGAAATGAAAGACGTGAGGGAAAAAGCCATAAGAATATCTGGGAGAAGAGTGTTGCAGGTTGAGGGGTTCAACACGCAAAGGTACAAAGACCTTGAGTCAGGGTGCACGTTGTCACCCCTCCAATGTATTCTCCCCTATTCTGCTTCTCCCTCACTTTACTCCAGCCAGGCACTGGCCTCCTCGCTGTTGCTCACACGCGTGCAATGGGAATGGGAATGGGAACTATGGAAGCAGTGCGGACCCACAGAAGCTCCTCTGATGTGGCTGCCTTCTCAAACTGACAAGCATGCCATCATCACATGAATGAAAGGGACCTTGGGCAAATGACCACTCCTCTTGAGCAGCAATGTCCAATAGAACTTTTTGCAACTTTCTGGAAATGTTCTGTATCTTGTCTACTAAATAGCCACTAAGTCACATGAGGCTATTGGACACTTATGTGGCTACTGTGGCTACTGTGACTAAGAAACTAAAAATTTAACTGTATTTTATTTTAATTAATTGAAATTGAAATAGTTAAATGTGGCTAGTAGCTAGTAAAGACAGGTCTTGATAACACCGGAACTTATCATTAATAGAGATACCTTACCTCTAAAAAAAATATGTTTTGTTTAATTTGCTAAATCTCTAGTTGTTCTAATGAGAATTTTATGCTTAAATGTGGCAATTATGATTAAATGTGACTTAATTGTCACAAAAAACATATTAACCATTATCCACCATGTAATTCTTTGGCTGCTACATGGAAAAACTATTGCTATTAGACTTTCTTACCTCAGCTTTAGTGTTTCCCTGTGCATGATTTTTTACTGCTGAAATAAAAGTTAAAAAAATTTTTTTAATCTGTTTTTAAATCAAGCTGTGTTTCCTGCTGGCAAGTTTTTTTCTTCTATTTGATTTGTTTTCAGTTAATACATACTTACATGCAAATGTAAAAATATGAACGAAATATAACAAATGGATTGTGGTGTAATAAACTCTACATTCATGTGTTAAATTCTAACAAAATAAAATCAAAGACAGTGATTGGTAGAATAGCTTAGCAGATTATTTTTTGGAAACTGGCATTCAAATGGCTTTGTTTTCTACAAAACCGGGAATAAGAGATCCTGATTCTTTCATGACATGCAAGGCCAATCTTCTAAAACTATACTTAACTTTGTAAAAATACATGGGTTCTAAGAAAAAGGAATATACATATACCAAAAACACTACTATTAAAGCTACACAAGAAAACTGCATGTTTTAGAATTTCTATGTTTAAATCAACAGCACCCAGAGACGATGAAAGCCAGTTACTAAAAAATTTATTGCTTGGTTAAAACTCAGTTTACAATTCAAAGGAGATTTAAAATCTCTGTGCTGTTATGAAGCTTTATGGGGTTTACAGTGGAGATGAAAACAGAAATAAAAAGACCTGACAAACATAAAATGCCAAAGATACTTCCAGCATTATCGGCATGGATTTTCTACCCCCCTACCCCCACCCCATCATTACCTTTTACCTTATTCCAACACAACTGACTTTAACTCATCTGCCTGAAAACACAACTATGTTTCCTGGGGTCCCTTTCAAATTGTAAATGTTTGATGGATAAAGCTGAACAGAATATTATTTTTATAATTTTTTTTAAAAACTAGATTGTAAACGCCATGAGGGCAGAAATTTCTGATAAGGATTCTCAGCCTAGAATAGTGCCTAGCATATGTGAGTATTACATACTCAATAAATATTTACTGAATTAATAATTTGACCAAAATCTTTCATTATAATAAAGATACCCAAATGGTATTATGACATTTGCATAGAATTTTATTTTAAACTGGTAATCTAGGCACATTCCACTTCTCAAACATTTTTGCTTCACCATCTATACAAACAACAAAGCCCTTTTTAAAGCTTATTGGTAATTCACAGAATTAGCCAAGGGCTTTCATATTCTTTTTTTTAATGATTCCATGACAAAACTTATTTTATTTATTAATAAATAAAAATTAATTTATTCTAATAATGACCTAAAATTGTAAAGGGAAAACCTGAAACCTATTCAAATGAAATGTTATAAAATATTAAAACAAAATATTATTTAAATTACTACAGAAATAATATAAAACAAGTGATGGATCATTCTGGACTTTTCACGTTTTTCTTAAATCTTTAAAGGATATTTTCTAGTTCTCTGTTTAGTCTTGTTTTATATTACTGTTAAACCCTTCACTTTCAAAATCAAATAAATTGAGATGCCATATAATAAACTTCACTGTGCTTTTTTACATTTTATACCAAAAGAGCAAATTTATTTTAAAAACAAAATCTAATGCATGCTGGAAAATACTGAGTTGGAATGTTTTCTGAAATGCTGTTTACTGCAAAAGTCCCAATGTTTGATCAACTAACACTGAAGTTTAAATTAGGTCTTAACTCAGGAAATTGACCTTCATAATATTTTAACATGATGTTTTTCTTTAAAGGTGATTGTCTTCTAAAGAAAAAAGATTTAAATGTCCTTGACTTACAGTCAATTTTCGGTCCCAGATCTGTATGCTTCCATTCTGGCAAGCAGCTGCTATGAGGTTTCCATCTCTACTATATGTACACGTAGTAGGAATGACTTTTTTACCCTGTATTGTCCGTGGTTTAAACACACTTTTTTGCTTCTTTGGATTTTCAACTTCCCATGTCCTCACAGTCCTAAAATGAATCAGAAGATTATCATTTATAAAAAAGAAAGGAGTTTAAAATAGGGAAAAGTCCATTAAAGACAACCCTATCTTTTAAGAATATAAGTCACATTATTTTTAAATAAAACAAAACATGCACTGTAAAATATTCTCCATTCACAAATGAGGTTGCTCATGAAAATAAATAAATTGAACCATCTGAATCGTGTTGTCAACAAATCAAAAAGGAAGTGGCAAATTTTACTTCAAATCTATCAGAGTTATCAGTTCTGACATTCTAAAGCAGTGACCTCCAAACTCTTATGATTATACATCCTGGTCAGTAAAACTGTTGAATGTATGCCCCCTATATAGGCACATTAATTTTTAAATTACTTACATGTGTTAATAGTGCACTGTTCTATAACATACACTAGAACACACACTGAAAAATAAATCACTAAAAAAGAATGATGTTCCTCTCTAGGGCCAAGCAAAGATCACATGCCCCTGGGGGAGGAGTAGAAACACAGCTGTCTGCCTCTGAGCTTTCACCAAGTAACAAGGAACAGCAGTCTAGGCCTAGGGCAGGAGCAGAACATCCTCCTACTCAAGGTCCCAGGGAAAGAAACACTGCCACTGAGGGTGGGCAGAACAAAAGCCATATGACCCAGAGGGAGAAGGAAAAAAAAAAAAAAAAAAGGATAAAATACAGAAAAACAAAGATAGACCAGCAACCTCTTGGCAAAAAATATACAAGCCAAACCACTATGAAATAACATCTCTAAAGTCCTGAAAGAAAAAACAAATTGTCAATCCAATATTCTATAGCCAGTGAGAGTATATTTCAAAAAGAAGGTGAAATCAAGACTTTTCTCAGATGGACAAAAGCTGAGGGAATTCACTGCTATAAGACATATACTACAAAAAATGTTAAAGGTCTTAACACAGAACAAACGTTACACAAATGGAAATCTGAATCTACAAAAAGAAATGAAGAGTGTTGCAAACAGTAAAAATGAGGGTAACTATAAAAGACATTTCTTAAAAAAAATATTTAAATCACTTTAAAAAAGCATTATAAAGCAAAAGTAGTAACAATGTATTATGAGGTTTATAGTATATGTACAAATAACATGTATGACACAAAGAATGGGAGAGAGGAATGGAAGTATACAGTTTTATACTATATTTGAAATAGCATAATATTATTTGAAGAGAGAATATGATATATTAAAGGTGTACATTACAAACCCTAGAGCAATTGTTAACACATTTTTAACAATGAATACATAATAATGGAGATAAAATGGAAACAAAAATTCATTTTAACAAAAAAAAAAGCTAAGAAATAAAAACAATGTGATTAATAGAAAACAAATAGCAACATGGTAGATGTAAATCCTCATCAATAATTACATTAATTGGAAATGGCCTAAAAACTCTAATTAAAAGGCAAAGATTGTTAGATTGGATTAAATGAAAGTAAGACTCAGACAGAATCTGTTTTTAATTATTTATATAAATATTAGTATACATAATATATAATATATATTTACTTAAATATTATATATTTATATGTAACCTCAAAATTATTTATATGAATTTAAATAAATTTATTTATTGTACATAAATACATTATATGTTACATATTACATTTTGTATTTATATACAATAAATAATCATATACTATATACTATATTATATATCAAGATTTATGTACATTAATACTAAAAGGATGGAAAGAGAGTATCATGCAAACAATAAAAAAAAAAAAAAAAAAAAAAAAAAACCCCTGGTGTGACCATATTAATGTCAGACAAAGTAGCCTTCAGAACAAGGAATATAACCAGAGGCAAAACAGAAAATTTCATAATGGTAGTCAATTGATCAACAAACATAACAAATCTAAATGCATATTCCCCTAATAACAGAGCTTCAAAATATAAAAACAAACTTAATAGAAAAGAAAGGTAAAGTAGCAAATCCATACTTACAGCTGTACACTTCAAGACTCCTCTCTTAGCAACTGATGAAAAAGTAGACTCCCCAGCCCCCAAAAAGTCAGTAAGTAGAAAGAAGACCTAAAAACACTACCAACCAGTTTGAGCTAATTAACACTTATAGAACACTTCACTCAACAACAACTAGATGTACATTCTTAACAGGTGCACACTGAAATATATTCATCAAGATAGACCATAGTTTGGGCCATAAAACACATCTAAACAAAAAAATGGCTAAAATTATACAAAGTATGCTAAATAAAATTAAATAAGCAATCAATAACAGAAATGTATCTAGAAATATATCTTTTCCCAAATATTTAGAAATAAAGAAATACACTTCTAATCAATCCATGAGTCAAAGCAAAAAAATTTATGTTATTAGAAAATACTTTGAATCCAACCAATTATGAAAATATACAACATATCAAAATTCATGGTATTCAACTAAAGCAGAACATAGAAGGAAAGTACAGCACTAACTGCATTTATGAGGATACTTCAAAAAGTTTATGGAGAAATAAAATTAAAAGATAATACCAATCTTCTAATGAACTTTTTGAAGTACCCTCATGTTAGAAAAATATAAAGGCCTCAAACCAGTTTATCCAAGAGACAATCTTAAGAAAGTAAGGACCAAAAAAAAGAGAGAGAGAGAGAGAGAAAGAGTGTGAGGAAGAAAATAATTAAAATGAGAGTACAAATGAATAAAATAGAAAACAGGGCCAGCCCCGCGGCTCACTCAGGAGAGCGCAGCGCTGGCAGCGCTGAGGCCGCGGGTTCGGATCCTATATAGGGATGGCTGGTGCGCTCACTGGCTGAGCGTGGTGCAGACCACACCATGCCAAGGGTTGCGGTCCCCTTCCCAGTCAGGAAATAAATAAATAAATAAATAAATAAATAAATAAATAAATAAATAAATAAATAAATAAATAAATAAATAAATAAATAAATAAATAAATAAATAAATAAATAAATAAATAAATAAATAAATAAATAAATAAATAAATAAATAAATAAATAAATAAATAAATAAATAAATAAATAAATAAATAAATAAATAAATAAATAAATAAATAAATAAATAAATAAATAAATAAATAAATAAATAAATAAATAAATAAATAAATAAATAAATAAATAAATAAATAAATAAATAAATAAATAAATAAATAAATAAATAAATAAATAAATAGAAAACAAAAAACAGCAGAGGAACCAAAATCTGGATCTTTGAGAAGGTCAATAAAATTAATAAGCTTCTAGCTGGACTGGTGATAAAAATGTAAGCTGGAGCCAATATCAAACACCAATATCTTTAAAGAAGGAAAGGACACATCACTAGAGCTTAATAACATTAAAAGAATACTAGGGAATTTTATGAACAACTTTATACAAATAAATTTGATAATTTAGATGAAGTGGACAAATTTCCTTGAAAGACACAAACTACCAAAGTTCACTCAATAAGAAACAAATAACTGAAAATATTCCTACAGCTGTGTAAAAAGGTGAATACATAATTAAAATCCTTCCCACTAAGAAAACTCTAGATGGCTTCACTGTTGAATTTTACCAAACATAAGAAAGAATATCAATTTTATACAAACTCTTCCAGAAAATAGAGGGAACACTTCCCAACTCATTCTATAAGGTCAGCATTACCCTCATGCCAAGACCAAAGTTGCTACAAAAAAAGAAAACTATAGACCAACATCCCCAGTGAACAGAGACACACAAATTCCTAGCAAAACATCAGCAAATTCAACCTAGCAGTATACAAAAAGGATAATACATCATGGCTAAGTGGTGTTTAAACAGGGAGCGTAAAGGAGGATTGGAAGGACTGAAAATCAAACAATATTATGCACCATATCAACAGACTAAAAAAGAAAAAAGATATATAATGGACAAAACTGATGCAAAATAAGCATTTGGGGTGGTAAAAAAAATCCAACATCCATTCATTATAAAAATTGTCAGTAATTAGGAATAGAAAGGAACTCCCCAACCTGACAGAGGACATTTATGAAAAACCTATAATGCACTTAATGGAGAAAAGCTGAATGCTTCCCCTCTATGCTTGAGAACAAAGCAATGATGTCAACTCTCACCATTTCTATAAACTGGAATTGCCAGCCAGCAAAGTAAGGCAAATAAAAGAAATGAAAGACTTACAGATGGGAAAGAAGAAATAAAACTGCCTTTATTAAGAGACCACAAAATCATCTATACAGAAAATTACAAGAGTCTACAAAAATGCTACTAGAACTAATAAGTGAGTTTTTGGCAAGGTCACAGGGTACAAGGTCAATAATCATAAATCAATTTTATTTCTATTGACTAGCAACAGAAAATCAGATATTGAAATCATGAAAATAATACCAGTCATAACAGTATGAATAAATATGAAATATGACAAAACATAGTCATGCACCACATAACACATTTTGGTCAACTACAGGGACCACATATACAATGATGGTCATAGCCATCGTAAGGTCATAATGCAACGCATTACTCATGTAGGAGCAATAGGCTATACCATGTAGCCTAGGTGTGCAGTAAGCTATACCATCTAGGTTTGTGTAAGTACACCCTATTATGTTCTCATAACAAAATTGCCTAATGACCTTTCTCAGAACATATCTCTGTCATTAAGCAACAAATGTCTGTACATATATATCTGTACACTGAAAACCACAAAACATTTCTGAGAAAAAGGAAAGAATATCTATGTAAATGAGAAGAAATACTGTATTCATGGTTCAGAAGAGTCATTATTATGAAGATTTCAATTCTTCTCAAATTGATCTTAAGATTCACAATCACAATCACAATCAAATTCCAGTAGGGTTTTTCAGGAGTAGAAATTGGATAAGCTGATTCTAAAACATATGGAAATGCAAACAACTTGGAACAGCCTAAACAAGAATAAAAGTACAAAACTAGAGAACTCTCTTTACCCAGGTCACATAAGTTATAATTACACTTATCAGTATTAACATTTATTCCTTTTACAAGAAGAGTTCCTTGAGAGCAAGGATTCTTTAATTTTTTTAAATCTTTATATGCATACGGCCTGTACCATCTCTCAAACGTAATAGAGACATAAATACTAGGTCCTCAATAAGTGGTTTGTTTACTTGAAAAAATGCTCAACATCACTAATCATCAGGGAAATGCAAATTAAAACCACACTGAAATATCATCTTACCCCAGTTAGACTGGCTATAATAAAAAAGACTGAGAATAACAAATGCTGACAAGGTTGTGGAGAGAGAGAACTCTCTTCACTGTTGGTGGGACTGCAAATTCATACAACCACTATGGAAAACAGAATGGAGGTTTCTCAAACTACAGATAGAACCGCCATATGATCCAGCAATCCCACTACTACCCAAAGAAGGGATACATGCAGTCCCATGTTTATTGCAGCTCTATTTACAATAGCCAAGATACGGAACCAACCTACATGTCCATTGACGGATGACTGGATAAGGAAAATGTGGTATACATACACTATGGAATACTACTCGAGCCATAAAAAAAGAAGGAAATTCTGCCATTTGCAAAAACATGGATAAGTGTGGAGAAAATTATGCTATGTGAAATAAGCCAGGCACAGAAGGACAAATACTGCATGTCCTCACTCATAACTGGAAGCTAAGAGAGAAAGGAGGAAGGAAAGAAAGACCACAGTGGTGCACTGGACTTGCAGAGGGAAAGAACACACCTAGGGTTGCCAGGGGTGGGGAGAGGAGGTCAGGTAGAGGATGGGAGAACACGGAGAGTAACTGCAATTTGTTGTAATTGGTATGCTGATAGTATTGATCTGACTACCACATCTTGCCACAGGTGGTGACAGTCAGCTTTGTGTCCCATGAGTATGCGTAATCAATAAGAAAATAAGTAAATAAATAAATAAATGGCTTGTTGCTTGAATGAAATACTTTTGCTACCTGATTTCAAAGCCTTCAATGCTTTCTGAGCATTTTACAAATCAACTTTATTGAGATGTAATCTATATACAATGAAATGCAATTTATTTTTAAATGTATAGATTTCAAACAGCCAGCATTTTCTGTAAGGCTGTCAAATATTTGTTATTTATTCTAAATGAAGCTTTTTCCGTTTTGTTTTTAAATAACTTTTGCATGTCTTCCCCTAAGCTTTACTTGGGAAATGAATTGCTTAACATTACCAAAACTCAGTTTTCAAAGCTATCAAACCCCCTGCTTGACATAATCTCAAGACTACACAGACTAAATTTTAGGAACCAGTGACTAGCAAAATGTAAGGCCAAATAAGCACTTGGGAAAAGTACACAGGAATAACAGAAAGGCACTCTGAATTTCCAGTATTTAAAGCAACCTAGTGAACAGCATGAGACATAACCTCAGTGTTACAAGACACCTTCACAGCTAGAAGCCCTCAGGAGTGACAGATACTGCTAGTTGCACACTCCAACATCCATTCTCCTCTCTCCTCAGGCACTTCTCAGCCTCTCTTGCAGCTCGATGTGATGAAAGGTGGCCAATGTTTTGACCAATGAGGAATAATAAAAGGATAGTGTAGTACTTTGAGGAAGTCTCTAAAAGAACATTACAGACCCTTCTTCACCCCTTTTTATTTACTCCTTCCTTGGACAGTAATCTGGATATGATGGCTGGGCACAAGCAGCATCTTGTCACAGGAACAAAATAGAAGGTGCCCTGGCCCTTGATGACCTTGGAACCATCAAACCAGCTCTGCAATGGCTAAGTCTAGACTTTTAATGAGAGAGGAATGTACTTATTTTTATATGCACAGACACAAACTCTCTCTCTCAAGTCAGGTTTATTGGGTTATAACATACTTACAATAAAATTCACCTTTTTAAATGCACAGTTCTATGTATTTTGACAAATGCATGGTTCTATCACTCCAGAAAATTCCCTTGTGATGCTCCTTTATAAAAACCTCTTCCCTCCCCACCTTTAACACTTGGCAACTACTGACCTATTTTGTATCCTTATAGTTATAACTTTTCCAGAATATACACAACGGGAATTATATAATATGTAGCCTTTTGAGTCTGGCTTCTTTACCTTAGCATAACGCATTTGAGTTGTTGTTATATGTATCAGTACTTCATTCCTTTTTGTTGTTGAATAAAATTCCACTGTATGGATGTATCACATTTTGTTTATCCACTTACCAAATAAAGGATTTTATTTGGTTGATTATGAAGAAAGCTGCTATAATTATTCATATATAGTTTTGTTAGTTTTGTTTCTTTTTTTTGTACAAATAAATTTTCATTTCTCTAGGTAAACATCTAGAAATGAGATTGCTTGTCATATGGAACATATATATGTTTAACTTTATAAGGAACTGTTTTCCAAAGTGGGTATTCCACTTTGCATTTCCACCAGCAATGTATGAGCATTCCAATTACTCCATATCTTCACCAGCATTTGGTATCATCAGATGATGGTTTTTTTAAGCAATTCTAATAGATGTGTAGTGGTAGTGTATTGCAATTTTAATTTACATTTCAAAAAAAACTAGAGATGTTGAGGATCTTTCCATATGATATTTGTCATGTATTTCTCTTTTGGTGAAGCGTCTGTTCAAATATTTTGCCCATTTTCAATACTGGGTTGTTTATTTTCTATTATCGAATTTTGAGAGTTTTTTAGATATTCTGGATACAAGTTCTTGATCAGATATGTGTTTGGCAAATATTTTCCAAGTCTGTAACTTGTCTTTTCATTTTTTAAACAAGTGTTTCAAATAGCACATATTTTACATTTTAATAAAGTCCAATTTACAATATTTCTGGGTATTGTATCTAAGAATTCTTCGCCTAACCAAGCTCTTAGAAATTCTCCTTTCTTCTTCAGGTTTTATAGTTTTAAGTTGTACAACCAGGTGTATGATCTATTTGAATTAGTTTATATATGTAGTACGAGGTACAGGTCAAGATTGATTTTTTGCATTTATATCTAGCATTATAAAGCCATCCCCCTATTGAGTACATTCTGTATTGCTTACTTGTCTCTTATCTCTGCTCACTGATTCCCATAGTTAATAAGTACAAAAAGCTGAGGAATAACGCATGTGTCTCTTCTCTCTACCCTAAACTCTGCAACAGTAGGATAAATTATGATAGTCAGTTATTCTTTTTTATAACTGAACATCCCCAAATGTCAGATAATACTTTAGAGTTACAATATGAAAGGCCCCCCACAAGCATAAAGTATCATTATCTGGCTTGTTTCAAGTTCTTCATCTCTAAAACTGGGATAATAATACCAACAATGAGGGGCCAGGAGGTTTAAATGAGATTAGGGATGTAAACATATCTAGGACAATACTTGGAACACAGTAGGCACTCAATAAATACTAGCTCCTTTCTACTCTTCCTCTCAGACCATAAATAAAATATCAAAGCTAATAAATCCAACTAATTTATTTCAGTGGTACATTAACAGGTTGAGCTAGTTATCAAAATATGGAAAGGAAAAAAAAAGCAGTTTACCTAGCATATGGACATATGAAATACAAATTAATGCAGCATCTAATAGTGACTAATTACACTATGGTTTTATGGCTCTGATTCTCTGAATTCATGCCTGAAAAAATGGATGTTAAAGTGCTAGGCCATTACGTATCTGTCAAAACATTTTATGCTGAAGAACACATATTTTGAAACTTGGAATAAGATCTGGTCTTGTAAAATTAAAACTGCATTTCATAAGAAAGATTTAAAAATAGAAGAAGGATGTGCCTGGGCCTTTCCGGACACACAATGAAAACATCCAGAAGACAAGAAAAAGACACAGGTGGGGTCATTACATTGCCCCAGGCACAAATGCTTTCTGTCTTAAAATTTTGAATTCTTTCCAGATACGAGTTCTAAACTTTCTGGCATCTGCTGCATAAATGCATCACAGCATTTGGCAGAAGTCAAGGGAAGCATTAATTCTGCATGGAAATCACTTAAGAGATCTTGGTTTAATTTTTCTCAAAAGACTACACAAGCAACTTGAATGATGTAAAAGACTGAAACTTGCTGGCTCTCTTGGCAGAACAAATACAAGAAGAAAGACTTTCTTTTCAAAAGTGCCTAAATATTAAGGTATTAAAGTTCCACAGAAATGGGGAAAATGTTCTATCTTCTATGTAAACCCACAATAATCTTTATAAACACACACTTGACACACAGTTTGTATACCTGCAACAAAGTAATTGCAGTAAGAATATAACTGTATTTAGAATTAATTTTGGGGCCGGCCCGGTGGCGCACTGCTACAGTGCGCCGCTTGGGAGTGCGGCGGCGCTCCCGCCCAGGGTTCGGATCCCACATACAGACTGGCCGCTCACTGGCTGAGCGAGGTGCAGGTGCAACACCAAGGGTTGCGATCCCGTTGCCGGTCCCGGTCCGGTATGGGCACGACACTGAGGGTTGCGATCTGTTGCCGGTCACGAAAAAAGACAAAAAGGAAAAAAAATAAATAAATAAAGAATTAATTTATCTGGTGCTAATACTTACTGAAGTTGTGTGATTTGGGAACAAACTCTCTGAATGTTCATCCAATCAAAGGGTTTGAAAAAGTAAAAAAATGCCTTATGAAACCTACAATTACAATTAGAAGTAAATGTTACAATAAAAAACTACTTCTGCCCTTACATTTATAGCCAACTGATTTTCAACAAAGATGCCAAAACAATTCAATGGAAAAGAAATAGTCTTTTCAACAAATAATGGTGGGACAACTAGCTATCCATATGTAAAAAAGTGAATTTGGAACCTTACTTCACACCATACAAAAATTAACTCAAAATGAATCATAGACTTAAATGTAAAAGTTTTAAAAGAAAACACAGGAGTAAATCTTCATGATCTTGAATTAGGAAATGAGTTCTTAAATATAACACCAAAAGACAAATGATGAAATAGGGGGGAAAAAAGATAAGTTGGGCATTATCAGAATTAAAAACTTATGTGCTTCAAAAGACACCATCAAGATAGGTGAAAAGACAAGCCACAGACTTGGGGAAAATATTTTCAAATCACATATCTGATAAGGTACTAGTGTCCAGAATATATAAAGGACGTGTAAAATGATGCAGCCACTTTGGAAAAGTTTGGCAGTTCCATAAAATATTAAACATAGATTTTTTAAACCTTCAACTTTACTTAATTTGTTTACCAGTTCTAACAGTTTTTTTGTAGAGTATTTAGGGTTTCCAAAATATAAGATCATGTCATCAGCAAACAGAGACAACTTCACTTTTCCTTTCCTATTTGGACACCTTTTATTTCTTTTTCTTGCCTAATTGTCTGGCTAGGACTTCCAATACTATGTTGAGTAGAAATGGCGAAGAGCAGAAATCTTTGTCTTGTTCATAATCTTAGAGGAAAAGTTTTCAACTTTTCCCCATTGAGCATGATGTTAGCTTGGACCTGTCATATATGGCCTTTATTGCGTCAAGGTACATTCCCTCGATACCTATTCTGTTGAGATTTTTTATCATGAACGAATGTTAAATTTTATCAAATGCTTTTTCTGCATCTACTGAGATGATCATGTGGTTTCTGTCCTTCATCTTGTTAATTCAGGGTATCACATTTATTTATTTACATATATTGAACCATCTGTGCATCTCTGGGATAAATCCCAATTGATCATTGTGAATGATCCTTTTAATATGCTGTTGAATTTGGTTTGCAAGTATTTTGTTGAGATATTTATGTTCATCAGGGATATCGTCATTATTCCTATTATGGGATATAAACATTATTCCTATAATGTCTTTGTCTGGCTTTGGTATCAGGGTAATGCTGGTCTCATAAAAAGAATTTGAAAGTATTCCCACTTCTTCAATTTTTGGAAGAGTTTGAGAAGGATTGGTATCAGTTCTTGAAATTTTTGGTAGAATTCAGCAGTAAAGCCATCAGGTCCTAGGCTTGTCTTTGACAGGAGATTTTTTATTGCTGATTCAATCTCCTTACTCATTATTGGTCTATTCATATTTTCTACTTCTAGACTAAGAACAATCTCTCTGAAAAAGAAATTAAGAAAATAATCCCATTTACAATACCATGGAAAAAATAAAATAAAATACTTAGGACTAAATTTAACTACAGATGTGAAAGATTTGTACACTGAAAATTATAAAACATTGATTAAAAAAACTGAAGATACAAATAAATGGAAAGATATCCCATGTTCATGGACTAGAAGAATTAATATTGTTAAAATGTCCTACTTTGCCTAGTGATCTACAGATTCCATGCAATCCCTATCAAAATTCCAAAGTCATTTTTCACAGAAATAGAAAATACAATCCTAAAATTTAGATGGAACCACAAAAGACCCTAAATAGCCAAAGCAATCTTGAGCAAAAAGAACAAAGCTAGAGACATCACACTACTGATTTCAAAATATATTTTAAAGCCATTATAATCAAAATAGCATGGTATTGCATTAAAACAGACACAGCAAACAATGGAACAGGATACAAAGTCCAGAAATAAACCCAAGTATTTACATTCTACTGATTTTCAACAAAGATGCCAAAAATACAGTGGGAAATGGACAGTTTCTTCAATAAATGGTGTTGGGGAAACTGCATTTCCACCTATCCACATGTAAAAGAATAAAATTGGGTCCTTATCTCACATCACATACAAAAATCAACTCAAAATGGATTAAAGACTTAAAGGTATGACCAGAAACTATAAAACTACTAGAAGAAAATATAAGATAAAAACTGCTGCTGCTTCTTTTCTGTTTTGCGGGGAGGGGGTCAGCTGGCTGGTACTGGGATCCAAACCCTTGACTTTGGTGTTATCAGCACCATGCACTATGGAGTGAGCTAACCGGCCAGCCCCCCAAAAAACATTGGTCTGGGCAAAGATTTTTTTTGTATCTGACCAAAAAGCACAGGCAACAAAAGCAAAAATAAACAAATGGGATTGAATCAAACTAAAAAGCTTTTGTACAGCAAAGGAAACAACAGAGTGAAGAACCCAAGGATTGGAGGAAAATATTTACAAACCATACATCTAATAAGCAGCTAATATCTAAAATATATAAGGAATTCAAATGAGTCAATATAAAGAAAACAAATAACCCAATTAAAAAGTGGGCAAAGACTCTGAACAGACATTTCTCAAAAGAAGACAAATGGCCAACAGACATTTGAAAAAATGCTCAACATTTCTAAGCATCAGGGAAATGCAAATTAAAATCACAATGAGATATCACTTCACATCTGATAGAATGGCTATTATCAAAAAGATGAATGATAACAAGTGTTAGCAAGGATACGGAGAAAAGTACACTGATACATTGTTGGTAAGAATGTTAATTAGTACAGCCATTTTGGAAAATATTGTGGCGGTTCCTCAAAAAAAACTAAAATTAGAATTACCATATGATCCAGCATTCTACTTTTAGGTATATATCCAAAGAAATTGAAATCAGTATGTCAAAGAGATATCTGTACTCCCATGTTCATTTCAGCAGTACTCATAATAGCTAAGATATGAAAGCAATCTAAGTGTCCCTCAATGAATAAAAACATACAGAAAATGTGGTATATTTACATAATGTAATACTATTCAGCCTTAAAAAAGGAGGAAATGCTGTCATTTGTGACAACTTAGATGGACCTGGAGGATATTATGCTAAATGAAATAAGCCAGACACAGAAAGACAAATATTGCATGATCTCACTTATGTGTGGAATCTTTAAAGTCCATCTGACAGAAATAGAGAGTAGGAAGGTGGTTACCAGAGGCTGGGAGGGGATAGGGAGACGAAGAGGGAAACAGGAGATGCTGATCAAAGGGTACAAAGTTTCAGTTACATTGAAGGAATAACTTTTAGTGACCTATTGCACTACATGGTGACCACAGTTAATAATAATGTATTGTATATTTCAAAATTGCTAAAGGAAGATTTTTAAGATTCTCACCACAAAAAAATAAGTTGGTGAGGAGATGGATTTGTTAATTAGCTTGATTTATTCCTTCTGTAATGTATACATAGATCAAAATATCCCATTGTATATCTCACAAATATATACAACTATCATTTGTCAATTAAAAAAAAAAATATATATATATATATATATAAATAGATTGTCTTCATCCATTCAGGCTGCTGTAAGAAAAATACTATAAACTAGGTGGCTCGTAAACAAGAGAAATTATTTCTCACAGCTCTGGAGTCTGTGAAGTCCAAAATCAAGGCACAGGCAGATTCAGTGTGTGGTGAGGGCCCATTTCCTGGTTCACAGACTGCCATCTTTGTGCTATAACCTCACATGGTAGAAGGGCAAGGGACCTCTCTCAGACGTATTTTATAAGAGCACTAATTCCAATTATGAGAGTTCTTCCCTCATGACCTAATCACCTCCCAAAGGTCACACCTCTAATACTAACACCTTGGGAGTTAGGATTTCAACACATAAACTTGGTGAGGACACAAATATTTAGTCTACACTGTAGATTTATCACATGACTCAGCAATTCCACTCCTAGGTACCTACCCAAGAGAAACAAAAGCATATGCCCACTTAACAACTTGTACATGAATGTTCATAGAGGCATTTTTCATAATAGCCCAAACTTGGAAACCACCCAAATGTCCATCAACTGGTGAATGGATATACAAAACTTGAAACTGCCATACAATGAGATTCTATTTGGCAATAAAAAGGAACAAAGTAGTGATACATGCTATATATTACTTTCCTGAGGCTGCCAATAACCAATAATCAAAAGACAGGTGATTTAAAACAACAGAAATTTATTCTCTCACAGTTCTGGAGACCAGAAGTCTGGAATCAAGGTGTGGGCAAGGCCACAAGCCCTCTGGAGGCTCTAGGGGAGAATCCCTCTTGCCTCTTCAAGCTTCTGGTAGCTGTCAGCATTCCTTGGCTTGTTTGCCTTATGACCACATCACTCCAGTCTTTCCCTCTGTGTGTCTCCTCCTTTTCTGTCTCTTATAAGGGTACTTGTCAGATTTAGGGTCCACCTGAATAATCCCAGATGATCTCATCTCAAGATACTTAACAATGACATCTGCAAAGACTCTTTTTACAAATAAGATAAGATTCACAGGTTCCAGGGATTTGATGTGGACATTATCTTTGGGGTGGGGTGGGGGGGTCAAACCACTATACCCTATAACATAAATGAACCTCAAAACACCTTATTCCAAGTGACAGAAGCTAGACACAAGAGATCATATACTGCATGAGTCCATTTATTTGAAATGTCCATAAAAGGCAAATATATAGACAGCAAATATATAGACTAGCGGCTGTCTAGGACTGGTGGTAGGAATGGGGAATGACTACACATGGTCTCTTTTTGAGGCAATGGAAATGTTATAAATTAGATTGCCATGATGGTTGCCCAACTCTGTAAATATACTAAAAATCCTTGAATATCCCTAATCCTCTTCTAGTTTCAGCTGGAATCAGTATAGCTGAAAATCCCTTTAAATTCCTAAAAAAGACCATTATTAATTAAACATTTCTGAGGAACACTTGAGGAAATCTCAGATGAGCAAACTGATTAAATGGAACTGGAAGGGGTTCCCAATTTAAAATACCTACAGTAGTTCCCCTTATCCATGAGGGATATGTTCTAAGAGCCCCAGTGGGTGATTGAAACCAAGGATATTACTGAACTATACATTACGTGTTTTTTCCTATACATACATACCTATGATAAAGTTTAATTTATAAATTAGGCATAGTAAGAGATTAACAACAATAACTAATAATAAAATACAATTATAACAATATACAGTTGACACTTGAATGATATGGGGGGGTTAGGGGTGGTGACTCCCCAAGCAGTCAAAAATTCACATGTAACTTCTGACTCCCCCAAAACTTTACTAATAACCTGCTGTTGACCTGAAGTCTTACTAATAACATAAATAGCTAACACATATTTTTGTATGTTATATGCATTATATACCATATTTTTACAATGAAGTAGGCCACAGAAGATAATGTTATTAAGAAAATCATAGGGAAGACAAAATACATTCACAGTATTTATTGAAAAAAATCTGCGTATAAGTGGACCTGCACAGTTCAAATCCATGTTGTTCAAAAGTCAACTATACTGTAATAAAATTTGTATGAATAAAAGTTACATGAATGTGATATCAGTGTCTTTCTCTTTCTCTCTCAAAATATCTTATTGTACTGTACTCACCTTTCTCCTTGAGATCTGCCATCTGATAACCGAGAAGGCTACTAAGTGACTAACGGGCAGGTAATATGTACAGTGTGAATTCACTGGACAAAGGGATGAGCAACATTTCATTACACTACTCAGAATAGCATGCAATTTAAAACTTATGAATTGTTTATTTTTGGAATTTTCCATTCAATATTTTTGGACCATGGTTGACTACAGGTAACTGAAACCAAGGAAAACAAAACAGCAGCGGGGAGACTACTGTACCAATTTTTTCATCAGACAAAAATTACTCCCCGCTCTTATAAGCCAAATAAACCTAAAGCCTGTACCCCAAACTCTGCCTGGACTGATGCTCCAGTAACAAAGCCTGGTCCCTAGCTTCAGACTATGGAGCCAAGAAGGAATGAAAACAATGTCCCAGACAAAGGTCCTAGACCTTTTATTTAGTCACATAAATGGTAAATTTGAGGAGAGAGAAAGACACTAGAAAATAAAATTAAAATAGTAAAGATCCAGTGTGTCTAATAGTATATATTTCTGACCAACTGGAAATAAAAAAGAAGTCACTGATGGAAATCAACTCTTACGGAGAGTACACTAACAGCAAAGAGAAGAATTCTGTAATTCTCTAATTGTTGCATTTCTACATACTGTACTGGAGAGCAGGAAATTCACAATGAATCCATCTGGAGCATAAATCAAGTCCCTCAGTTCTATTCCACTAATTAATAACTCTTATTATATATATGATAAAAAATTATATGTGGATTTGTCCTTAAAATTTGGAGAAAGATGTACTGTGCCTATAATTATAGGTGACTGGTTTATTTATGTTAAGAAGTAATGCTATATTACTATCTTCTGACAAAAATAAAATAGCACAGTGGGTGGAGATGGAAGATAAGAGATAAGGGGGCAGAGGAAAGAGACTGTTACGGTGGCCAGCACAGGATAAAGTGGGTATGACAAATCTTACAGAAATCTGCCTCCACCCACGCCTTCACCATGGGTTGTTAGGGCTCACTAGTGCTTCTGGTCAAACCTCTCCCTGGATATCAACAGGTGCACAGGCAGGCTTCCCAACAAACCACTGAAGTTTAACATGATTACAGCCAGTATTCTTTATTTTTAAAAAATGCCTCTGAAATACAATATGTATACAAATTTTCACTCAACCAACTAAGTTGAAAAGCAGCAGACTCCACATGTGCAAAACAGATTCTAAAGATGAAATTTTGTGCCAAAGAATGATTCAGTGCAAATCTGAAAATGAGATGAATATTCTTCTGAAATGGAATGGATGGTTTTCCCTGACTGAAAAGTTAAACAATGCTTAATCAAGTTGTAGAGTTAAGTAGTGAAGTCAATGTTACTTTAGAAGTTTACACTAAAAATAGTGAACCTTTTCAGTATCTCTAACAAATTAATCTACAACAGAATGCTTGTGCTAGGAGGATTATTCCCAGAAATCATGAAATGCCAAAATGTGTTTGATAATGAATTCAAAATATTGAACTAATAATGTGAGTAAGAGCTAAGATTTAGACTCATAATCATGACAGCTAACATCTAAATGTTCATAAGGATGCAGGCACTGTTCTAAGCACTTTATCATTGAATCCTCACAACTCTCCGAAGAAGATACTATTATCATCTCTATTTTGCAGAGATAAAAGGCACAAAAGGATTAAATAATAATTAATATTGACAGTCAGCTGGGTGGAATAAACTAATGGACCTGATGTCAAGGCACATTACTTTCTACCTCATATTTCATAGTCTTTTTAATAGGAACCAATGAAGACAGGTAAGATCATAACAATTTTGGATTTATATGCTATAATATTGATGGTTCAAGTAATTCTTTCACTTGAGAAAAATTTTGCAAAATTTCCATATCTATAAAACTAATGCAAAATAAAGCTGAATATTATTTGTATTTTGCATCTTTTAGGAATAAGCAGTTACTTTGAAAGTTCTGTTACTATAAAGTATAGTATGTTACAGAAATGTAGTCCTTAGTATTTAACAAAATAAATATCAATTTTTCTCCTCCCCATGAAGATAATCAATGAGAAAACACTTTCAAAGGACACGAGTGTTGGGCCGGCCCGGTGGCGCACTGGATAGTGCGCCGCTTGGGAAGCGCGTCGGCGCTCCCGTCCGAGGGTTCGGATCCCACATACAGACCGGCTCCCGCTCACTGGCTGAGCGAGGCGCGGGAGCAACACCGAGGCTTGCGATCCCGTTGCCGGTCCCCGGTCCGGTACGGGGGCAACACTGAGGGTTGCGATCCGTTGCCGGACACGGAAAAAAGACAAAAAGACAAAAAAAAAAAAAAAAAGGACACGGGGGAAAGGTATCCCATCAACTATGATTACCAGTCTCTGTCTCTGATCCTTT
>NW_007726192.1:129494-173354 GCF_000696425.1 Galeopterus variegatus | reverse complement strand
CACGGAAAAAAAAAAAAAAAAAAAAAAAAAAAAAAAAAAAGGACACGAGTGTAAGGTATCCCATCAACTATGATTACCAGTCTCTGTCTCTGATCCTTTACACTTTCTCCATCCCCCCAGACCTATGACACACTTGTTCATAACCCAGGCATTTCCCCCTGCATGAGCTCTGTTCTAGTCTCTTACATACTTCTAGGGGGATAAATTTTCTGTGCGTAGAGAAGGAGGAACAGCATGTAGAAGAAGAATCAACAATAGCTGAGGCACAGAGTTCAAATGGAGAAATAAAGTGGATCCAGAAAAGGATTTAAAATTCGCCATAATATAGCTTAAAACCTTGCACAGAGACTGTAAACTACAAGGATCAACAGAGCAAATGGAACCACCCAAGTAGCATTTTGTCATCAGAAACAGGCTATATGAGAAAAGGCACTGGTGGGGACCATACTAAAGAAGTACTACACACAAGGACAGCACATGCTGATGACAGAGGATGAAACTCAGCATACTCTTCACATGCCTACTTAAAGCCTTCACAATTACACCAATAAGCATGAAAAGATGTTCAATATCTGTAGCATTAACACTAAGTACAACAATATTCATAAAAACTAATCATTTATTAGGTCTGTATTATACCAGCAATAAGTTAGGGGCTTTACACACATTATCTCATTTTAAGCTCACATTTAGGAGGCAGGTACCTTTATCATCCCCATTTTACAGATGAGGTGTGAGAAGTTATATCATTGTCCATGATCACACAGTTAATAGTGGCAGAGTTAGGATTCTAATCCAGGTCAACTAGGCTGTAGAGCACTTACCTGCACCTCAATACCTAAAGGATAATTGTGTGTGAATCTCTGGTTGTATAACCACTATATAAAATTGGGCCATACACTGCCAAGTAAACAGAACATTCTTGGATTATATTGCTAGATGTCTGTACTTTGAGAAGTACTATTTACAGTATATTGTTAGTCTAGTTTCCAGGGACTGTAATTCACTACATATTTCTTTGAAATATTAAAAGGTTTGATTTCATGTTTTGGTTTTCACCTGTCCCTACAGTTAATTAGTCAAAATAAAGTGGACAGACTGCAGAACACTTAAATTTTCTCCAGGAGAAATGAAGACCAGAGTACAACTGCTAAAAATGACCCATCCTATAACCGAGTAGCAAGAACATCAAATATTAAACATCCTAGAAAGGCAGGTCCTGTTTTAGCAGATTTAAAAAGAAAGTTTTCATACACTTCCCCCACCCCCACGAGTTGTCTAAAGTACTGTGAGATCTAGGATTTGGAATACAGTGAAGTATCTTCTGACTTAGGCCTTAAGAAGGGCATGCCACCTAGTATTCAGAAGCCATTTAAAGCAAAATGATCTGTCCCCATTTGATACACTTAATGTTTATCAGGGTAAACTCTGATAGCCTTGATCTCTCTGCTGCCTGACTCTAGATCTATGGGTAGTTTTTTGAATTTTTATGGGAGTTTGTGGGAAGAGGTGTCTGTGGGTTATCTAAAATAGTATATATATGTACTTTTGCAGGGAGGTATGTAGTTCCCCCTAGATCATCAAAGATATTTAATAAAGATTAAAAACACAACTCTGGGTAATTTAAATTTTACCCATGGCACAATTAAGAACTTCAGAGAACTGATTTTATATTTAGACTGCATTGCTTTGATCCCCACTTAGAATGGCTTTTCTTAAATTACATTTTTAAGTCCTGCTTTGATTTGTGTTGAAGTGTACAACAACAAAAAAATGGCAACATGACTACAGTACAGAAAAATGATTAAGGGTAAGGTCAAATTAGCCTGTTTTTAAATCCTCTCTCCCAACTTACTATGTGATCTTAGACAAGTCACCTTCTCAGAGCGTCAATTTCTTAATCTGAAATTACACATAATACTTCACAGAGCTACTTTAAGGAACTGAATGAGTAAATATACATAAAGCACTTAGCACAGTACCTTGTTCATAGTAAATTACCAACTATTATAAAATTTACTTGTGTTATTTTTAAGGATATTGTCCACATCTACCAGTGTTCTCTATATAAGGGTCCCTGGAAAAAGTTTTTCTTTCACATTCTACTGAAAGGAAAAGGTCTATGTTTTCCTCTGGCGGATCCTGGTACTCTTCTAACCGAGCATGTCTACATCTTTGTTCTGGTCAACTAACAGGTTTAGAGTTGAATTTACAGTCGAACTTTCCAACGGAGCAGCAAGACCTTCTCCTAATAATTTTTTATGAACTAACTTTATCCCTTCACCCTTACTTTCCCATGGCCCTGAATCCTATTTTTTATAATGCTGTGTTATATTTATCATTTCAAGTTTCTTCAAGTTGTATTTTAGAATGAGGTAAGGTACATGAAAACAAGCAAACAAATTAACCAATCAATAGAAAAAAAAAAGTGCTGTTTTTGAACTGTTATAATTTGTATTTTTTTAAAAAGTTATTTTCTGGGCCGACCCCGTGGCTCACTCAGGAGAGTGTGGCACTGGGAGAGTGGCAGCGCTCGTTAAAAAGTTATTTTCTGGGCCGACCCCGTGGCTCACTCAGGAGAGTGTGGCACTGGGAGAGCGGCAGCGCTCGGGCCGCGGGTTCGGATCCTATATAGGGATGGCCGGTGCGCTCACTGGCTGAGCGCAGTGCAGCCGATGCCAAGCCAAGGGTTGTGGTCCCCTTACCGGTCACAAAAAAAAAAAAAAAAAAGTTATCTTCCTAATTCTGGATTTATTAGTTGCATAGGAAAAAAAAAAAGACTTAATTCTTCAGACTTCCAAAAGTAGTATCTGCACTAGACTGGCTTAGTCTCTCAAAGGAAAGCTGAGTCAAGAGTCATCAGTCAAAAAGCAAAACAAATCACTAGTATGATCATGAGACTTAACATGAAGAATGATGAAGCAATGGGGGTGGGTACCAACATTCAATTCCTTTGAGGTGAGTGCTTATATATTCTGAAAGTTAAGTAACTTTCAGAATTCAATGAGGAACATTTCAGAAAGAAGCTACAAATTCACAGTAATGGGTTTAATTGCATCGATACCTGGGTAAAACAAAAACAAGTTTCTGTCTTTCATTGTATTGGACCCACAGCAGTGACAGGTAATATATCCAGGCTGACGTGTAGGGCCTCTTTATTTTCTGACCCAGATAAATGGAACTATGCCATAGCTGTCGTGTGTTAAGCAGATGGGACACCAAAGGGGTTGAGCTGTTGGCCAAAGACAAAGGAAAAAAAATTTCAAAATGTACGCCAAAGAAGCTTTCCATAGCTGCTTGGCAATACAGCTTCCAAATAAACTATCTTAATTTGATTCACATGTGGAGAGTGGAAAATTAAAAACAGGGCACTGAGAAAAAAATTGAGTGAATTCACTGAATAGATAAAATTATAAAGCAATTTCGCTACTATATATGTTGATATGAGAAATATTTGAGTTTCTATGGATACTATAATTCCACACTTTGTATATTGTCTTCAGCATACAACAGATATAATACTAATTTTTGAGAAGCAAATGTTTTACAAAGAAGAAAAGTATGACCTTAAAGAATAAATAAGGTAGAACAAATTCCAGTAATTTTTAAACTTACTTTCTGAAAATCCTAGGACAGCAAAATTAAAATGGAGTGTTAAGAAAACACAAAGGACGAAACTTAAGACAAAGTGAAAACAATTTTCTAAAGAAAAATGTACTATAAAAGGTTTAGGGGATTTCCTGTTTGTAAAAGCAGTTGTTTATCACAAAAATTCCATTGTCGGTACCCAGTATACTGAAAGCTGTAAGAAAGAAAATGACACCATGTTGGATTATTCAAAATAATGAAACAGATAAAAATTAAATACACTGATATTTCAATTTCTTTCAGTCTACAATCAAATCTCTATTTTAAATGTTCAATATTTCTAAAATCGTTCATTGTCATAATGACAATATTCTTTCTTTGAAAGGATCTTGTGTCCTTTTTCTTTTCTTGACTCTTTCGGAATTGAATATATTCAAAATTTCTTCTCTTCCTTCTCTTCCCTTTATTCGGTCAAAAAGTATTTATGGACCTAGTGATATGTCAAGCACTTCTTTAAGTGCTGGGAATAGAGCACTGAACAAAACAGACAAGATCCACACCCTTCTGAAGCAGTAAGTCTGATTACATGCACTGATTCATTTGCTTGTTCCTTCATTCCAATCTCTGTCTCAATTTTGTGTTTTCAAGTATAGACTTTGGAAAAACACACTAGGAATTAGAGAAAGAGGACTTATTTATTTTTTTATTTTAATTTATCAATATACAATATAGTTGATTTTCATGTCCCTTTATCAATTCCTCCTTTTCCTCCTTCCCTCTCCCCTATCCCCCTGAGAAAGAAGATTTAATAGCAACATCAGAGTAAAATTACTCAGGAAAATTAAACTCTCAAATAGGCTACTGAAATGAGAACATAGTATGTGGAAGAGACATGGGTCAGGTTCAGGTCAACACTCACCTGGGGAAGCAACTCCTGACTTCTCCAAGCTAAATGCATCACTTTTTCCATGTTTCTATGCAGTGGAGTGTGTTACACTCCTCCTATAAAACTTGTCATATCACATTATATTTTACATTGTGCATTTTTCTCTCCCACAGTACACTGTGAACTCCCTGACGACAGTCTAGTTCTATACATCTTTGTGTCACTAGCACCAAGAGCTGTGTCTAGCAGATAAGATAACATAAGTTTACTGAATTGATGGTATTTAATTATAGGAAGAAAATTACCCAAAATGTTATATCTTAATCATAAAGTAAAAAAAATAACATAAACTTGTTTTGTTCTTCAATAAAACTAAGAACTATTAGGTACACAGCCAAGAAATCAGTAAGTGTGTTATTAAAATTTCATAAATAGGGCGCAATTCCAGCTGAATAGTTAACTACTGGAAGACTGCTTCCACATGCTGATTACACTGCTACCCTCCAACTTTCTGACATTCTTACCGTCTCCTCCAAAAGTGGGTTTGTTATACTTAGAGCTGGAAAATAAAATTACGATGCTCTGGTACAGAGCCTGAAAAAAGCTAAAGCAAAAATCCTAAAATGTAGAAGTGTTTATAATCATTCAAATTATTAGGTTCATTCTTCCACTCCACTCTGCCTATATCCATGTACCACCCTTTAATGATACATCACTTATTTCTACCTGTCTGCATCTCTTTCCTTCTCCATCAACACTTTTGCAGGCTTTCCATGCAGCTTTGGTTTTTGTCCCTGCCACTTGACTGAAACTAAGTTCTACAAGACTAGCAAGAACACGCTGGCTGCCCAATACAACAATTATGCATATCCTTGACCTATCTTTTCCTTGAATCCTTTTCCTTCTCCTTGTGTTTTCTTGTTTCTTCTGCTGAACCACATCTGACTTCTGTCTTTAAAAAGCTGGTGCTCCTCAATGTTTAACTCTTAGAACTAAGTTTACCATCTACTGCCTGGGCTGCAATTTTACATTTCCAACTACCAACCAGACATATGGTTTTCCTGCAGGCACCTAAAACTTAACATGTCAAAAGCAGAAGGCAGTACCTTTTTCTTCAGACCTGCCTCTCTTCCGACCCTCCCTGTCTCACTTGGGGGAATCAGCATTAATGCAACTGCTCAAGGAAGTGGTCTCCTTCATTCCTAGCTCCTTCCTCTCCCTCCCCACAATGTACATGTGGCTCCTTTTGTCTAGAACATCACCTTGCCTCATAGTTGTTTCTCTCTCTTCCTCTACTGTCAACTAAAATGTCATCTCCTTGGGAAAGTATTCCCTTACCTATCTCAAAACTCTAATTTTCATGATTACTGTCATCATCATCATCCTATACCATTTTACCCTTTCTGCTTCAAAGGACTGATTATAAACCATAATCATTAATTAATTAGTGTCTTTCGCCCCCGCTAGACTGGGAGCTATTTTGCTTACTAGCATCCCCTAGAACCTGGCCCAGGGTTTATACAGAGTAAGTGCTAATAACTCATGGGTGAATAAATATCTGACCAGATGGTAAGTTCTGATGAATCTCATTCTGAAGCATGCCTTCTATCTGTCCCTTCTTTTCCACCAACTTGCCACTAGTACCCTGGATTGGGCCATCATTACTGTTGTCTAGACTGTAGAACTAACCTTGTAACTAAACTCCCTGTCTTTAGCCTAGCTCTTCTTTACCCTGTCATAAAAATGTTTTGGTTTTTTTTGTTTTTTTTTTTTTTCACAAAAACAAAAATAAATTTGATAATGTCACTCTCCTGAGGAAAAGCCTCTGAGGGTTCAGGAGGCAATAGAAAAAAAGTTCCAAATACCTACGGCATAGCACCCAAGGGTCTTCTCAAAATGTTATAATCTAAACTTAATTTTCACAGCTCTGATCTAGTTACTTTGGCCCCATTATATACTGGAGTATATCCCCAAGATATACTGGAGGGTGAAGAAGGATTGATTGGTAGACAGAGCTGGAAGGAAGGGCTAGCTAGCAATTAATTAAAAATAAAAAAGCACTTAGTGCCCTAAGTCAAAATAAAGCTTAGAGACTAAATAGCTAGAAGAATTGATTCATACAAAGAAATAAAATACGAATGTGTGACAAAATTGGGCCAAGGGTGCTAAACTACAAACAATGGCCAAGGAAGATATGTATGAGGCTAAGACATTCTGGAGTTGAGACATGAACGATAATGAGCTATATCTTGCCTTAGAGCATATCAGGAAGAGGGGCCAACAAGTGAAAGGCCCTAATGTAGGAAAGAGCCTGGTAAGAGAAGTGGATAGAAGGGTGGTGTGGCTGGAGCACAGTGTCATATGAGATGACTTCAGTGAAGTTGGCAGGAACCAGATGGTGGGAAATCTTGTCTGGATTTTATTCTAAATTGGTAAACTGCTGAGTTTTAGGCAGGTGAAAGAAAATTTAAAAACTGTTTTTCTATACTCACAGGACTTCTGACACAAAATGTGTGAGGTTTTTTCCACACCAACAATCAATTCCCCAGCAGATACCAACTGGGTGTCCTACAAGTCAATTCAATTCTGACATTATCTACCTGGAGTTAGTGTCAGACCCCACAGGTTAAAGGCTCAGTCCCACAAGACTGCTCCCACTGCAGATGTCAATTGCAAGTCCTGGGTCTCCTGTACTTCTGATAGACTTGGCTACAATCAGGGATTCCCACAACCCCCTCCTCAGGTTTGAGGACTTACTATAATAGCTCAAAGAACTCAGGGAAACACTTTACTTATGGTTACCGGTTTATTATAAAGGATACAGATGAACAGTCACATGAAGAGGTACATAGGGTGAGCTGTGGAAGGGTCCCCAGCACAGTAGCTTCTGTACGTGTGGAGTTGGGGTATACCACTCTCCAGGCAAGTGGATACATTAACCAACCTGGAAGCTCTCCAAACCCTGTAGTTTAGAGAATTTTTATGAAGGCTTCATCACATAAGTATTATTGATTATTAATTTAATTTCCAGCTCCTCTCTCCTCCCCTAAGTATTGAGGTGGAGCTGAAAGTTCCAAACTTCTAATCATGGCATGGTCTTTCTTGTGACTAGGCCCCATGCTGGAGCTATCCAGGAGCTCACCAAGAATAACCTCATCAGGACAAAAGATGCTCCTATCACTCAGAAAATTCCATGAGATTTAGGAGCTCTGTGTCAGAAAGTGAAGTCAAAGACCCCAGAACAAAAGATGCTCCTAGTACCTCTATCACTTGGAAATTACTAGGGTTTTAGGAGCTCTGTATCAGAAACCAGGGGTGGAGACCAAGCATATATTTTTTATTATGTTATGGCAAGAAAAAGGCATCATCTTATTTAATGCTATAAATTTCAAGTGGATAACTGATTCATTCATTTACTCATTTTTTCATTGTTTCATTCAACATATATTTAGTAAGTGTCCACTATATACCAGATACTATTCTGGATACTGTGAATACAGCTGTGAAAAAGACAGGTAAAGCCCTTGCCCTCAAAGAACTTTCATTCTAGAGGATTCTGGGAAGGCACAAAGAAAGCAAGGAGTCCAGTTAAGAGATCCTGCAGAATCCACATGAGAGATTATGATGGCTTGGACATCCTGGGTTACAGGATGTAAGAGAGAGGGAGAAAAATGGACAAATATGGCAGGTTTGGGGAAGAAAACCAAAAGTTTTATTTTGGTCATATAGTGTAAAGTACCTGTTAGACATCCACAGAGGAGTTATCCAGCAATCTGTTGGACTTACGGGTCTGGAGTTCAGTGGAGAGGGCAGATCTAGAGATGTAAAGCTAGGAGTCAGGCATAGAGAAGGTATTTAAAACCATGGGACCTAGGAAGAAAGTACAAATGAGGGGCGGATGTCCAGAATCAAACCCTGACACACTCTAACTTTGAGAGGCTGAACAGAGGAGGAAAAGAAAGCAAAGGAGACTAAGAAGTGATTAGTAAGGTAAAGGGAAAACAGTGAAATGTGCAGTCACTGTGGCAAGCTGTGAAGGTGTGCTGCTAGAATCTCCCTTCAAGAAACCACCTGCTATTCATTTGTAAGCAGTGTAGTTAACTGACAACCTTTGGCTGTTAACAGCCTCAGGATTTTCTTAACTTTTGAGTCAAGGACACACTCTTCCCCAGCCAATCATGACCACACTGTGGGCAGTATGGTCAGGCCAAGTCTACCTAATGTAGGTTTCCTCTAGTGAGCAATCTTTGCTCCAGGGCTCCCAGTTGGGTTGTCAGAGACTGTTAGGTCTGCATCATGGTCTGAGGTTTTCTCTGCCCAATCCTCCTTCTTTGCCTCTTACCTTTCACAAGTGTTAGACGTTGGTCTGAAGGCTTGAGCAATCTGGCTTTCCTTCTCCTAGTACTTTTATAGACAATCTCCTCCTCCTAACAAGCATCTTGCCAGCCTCTCTCCATCTCAGTCCTGCATCCTGGAAGACCTCATTAAACAGACACAAAAGCCAAGAGAGAGTGTTTCAAGGAAGAAATGGCCCACTACATTAAGAGTTGCTGAGAAGTCAAATAAGAAAAAGAGAGAGAACCAACCAGTGAATTTTGCAAAATAAAGGTCATTGAGAACCCTGAAAAGGGCACTTTCAATAGAATGGCGTGAATCAGAGCTTAATTAGAATGGGCTGTAGAATGCCAGACAAGGAAGGAGATAGAGACTACAAACAACTCACTCACTTTGGAAAATTTTGCTGGGGGAGAACTGGGGGCCTGTGGGGGGAGCAGAGAGGGAGTAACTACAGAAGAAACGTAGGGTCAAGAGGCCCTTCAGTAATTCTTACTTTTTAATGAGAGCTACTGAAGAATATTAGTATATTGATTGAAATGAGCCAGTAATGAAGGATGATGACTTGGAGAAAGGGGAGAAGTGTAGGAGTAAAAGCCCTTAAGAAGGCAAGACAGGACAGTATCCTGAGCTTTCAAAGCAGTAGAAGAAATAATAGGAAATAAAACTCACAGATTGGCTTATATAATTCCCAGCTATAATAAGTGCTGTGAAAGCACAAGAACTTCAAAAAGTATAACAGAGGGGCCAGCCCTGTGGCTCACTCAGGAGAGTGCGGTGCTGGTAGCGCTGAGGCCGCGGGTTCGGATCCTATATAAGGATGGCTGGTGTGGTGCACTCACTGGCTGAGCATGGTGCATAAAACACCATGCCAAGGGTTGCGATCCCCTTACCAGTCAAAAAAAAAAAAAAAGTATAACAGAGGAACTTAACTTAGATTGAGGATAGTATCTCTGAGGAAGTAAATTTTATCAGAGAAGTAAAAATAAAAGCATTCCAAGAAGAAGGAAGAAAGAGCAGGTGCCAAAATCAAGGGATGGGAAAGAGTTTGAGTTACTGGAGGACCAGAAAACAAGTTGCTGTGATGAAATAAAGAGAGCCATGGCCGGCCCGGTGGCGCACTGCTATAGTGTGCCGCTTGGGAAGCGCGGTGGCGCTCCCGCCGAGGGTTCGGATCCCACATACAGACCGGCCGCTCACTGGCTGAGCGAGGGGCAGGAGCAACACCGAGGGTTGCGATCCCGTGGCCGGTCCCGGTCCGGTACGGGCGTGACACTGAGGGTTGCGATCCGTTGCCGGTCATGAAAAAAGACAAAAAGGAAAAAAAAAAAAAAAGAGAGAGCCAGAACCAGATTATGCAAGGTCATGTGGAAAGGGACAAATATTTTGGATCTTAGCCCAAAGCCAAGAGGTTTTAAGTTGAGGAGGTAACATGACTTGATTTGTGATTTTCGGTAATATCACTATGTTTGGAAGGGGTGGACATGAAAGATCTGTCGAGAAACTGATGGTCATTTGAACTTGGGCAGTTGAACCCTTTATGTAATATTTAATAATGAGAGAAGCAAATCAATTCAATATGTATTTTTACAGATAGAATCCACAGGACTGGTGAAAATGGCGTTAAAAGAAATGGAACGATCAAAGATAACTCTAGCACTCTGGCTCAATCAACTGAGCAGAACTGCTTATGATGCTCAGCAGAGGTGCATCAACTTCTCAGAGGCCCCACAGACCATATATACCCAATAGCCCCTTTTCTCAGTGATATACCAAGGCTTTACCAGTCCTACTACAACAATTATAACACCAAACGAATTATACAATATAGGCTTACACAGCTTATTTCTCCTACAATACTCAAATATCTCATTTTATGCCTGAGGGAAGGGACTGTCTATAAGAGATGGAATCTGATCATGCATATTAATACTCTCTTGACCTTTACATACAATTCTACACATATTTCGGTGACAGGACATAATTTTCAGCACAGCAATTTATTTATGGGCAGTTTCTGAAGCTGTTATCACTGGGTTCTCCTTTTGGCTTTCATGAGAATTAGAAATCATTGCTTAACCTGAGCAGGTCCTTGCTCCTGTTATTTAAAACAATCATTAAACGCCATAAACCAGATCTTAACACTCCCTGGGCTTTTGTTTTTCACTACAGAGTTCATTGTTTTTGCTCCTGTAATTCTGAATATCCTTAACACAGAAGCACAACAAATGATCAAGTCCCCATCATCCGTGCAATAAAATATCAGAAAAGGTATAGAAAACAAGAATTTGAGCAAATTAAATACATTTAAATTACCAGGAAGAAGGGAGAAGAGATGTTACCAATTTTCAAAGTTACAATTAAAAGTATAAGGCATATATGTGTATGTGTGAGTGTGAGTGTGTGTGTGTGTGTATGTGTGTGTGTGTGTGTGTGTGTCCCATTCAACATTATTAGTGTTGCTTACTGAGTTGAAGGTAACTCTCATCCCAGTACTCTCCAGTGGATTTTAAGAGTAACTTTCTTCCAACGCAAATCCATGAGGTAACAATTATTCAGCAGGAAGTGTCTCAATGTATTTACCCAAAATGGATACAGGGATTTCAAATAATCCTCTAGAAGTTACCAAATTTATTCCTAATCTCTAGGCAAGAATAGACTATTTGACTGTCTTTTACATATTTTGGCACCTTCCTGAAAGATCACTTTAGATCTAGAAGCTTACCAGAGAGGATAAGACCAGTCTATTCCTGGCCAATTATAGAAAATTACCTATCTACCCCCTTAACCAATGATATATAATAATGCATATTATGGAATAGGAGGTAATTTGTATTGCACAGGTTATTAGAGAAAAGAGTATATGATAAAGTTCATCCAACAGGCAGCGCTACTTAGAAATTTTGATTTTGAAGTGACTTTTAATAAGCAGTTTTAAATGTTGCTTTTGCCTAGGCCTGTATTCAAAATCAAGCATTCAAATCCACAAATATTTATCATGCACTTCCATCCACTATGTGGAATGTTAAGAATAAAACGATGAGTAACACAAAATGCCATTCCTAAAAGAATTAATACAAACCTGGTGAATTCAGGAATTCACAATCTTGTCAGGGCACACAGATATAACCAAAATCATCTGTGAGAATCTTATATATGTTACTATAGCTGTAGAACTAGGGAAAGGCTTCACAGAAGAGGGGAGAAGCATCTTGAAAGAAGACTGGAAGTTCAATAAGTGCAAAAAGGGGTAAAGAACATTCTAAGTAGAGGGAAAAACTTGTGCTTAGAAACAAAGAGCATGTCTATGTTCCTAAAACCAAAGGACATTCCTCGGACCTCAATTTACTTGACCTTACAGCATCTTTTGATCCTGACAACCATTCTCGTTATCACTGACACATTCTCTTAGTCATGGAGCACTACACTCTTGGTCTTCCTCCTATATCTCTGGTTGATCTTACTCAGTACTCTTTCTGGACTCCTCTTTGTCTCTTAAATGTCATCATTTCCTCAGGGTTCAGACCTTAGCCCTCTTTTCAAAAGTGAAAAGCCCTGACTGCTTGATCTCATAGCTTTCCCATGGTTTCAATCACCACATACACATGACTCTCAAAACTATACCTCTGGAACAGATATTTCCTGGGTTTCAGAGCCAGAAAACTAGCTGTCTTCTGAAAACTTCTTAAAAGTTTCACATGTACTTCAAACTTAACACTTTGAAAATTAAACAGGCTTCCTCCAAAGGCCCCTCCTACTGTGATGCCCCTCCACTTCACTGAACCATCCAACCAGGTATCCAAGCCCAAAACCTGGACATCATCCTTGACTCCTCTCTCTCCATTACAATCACCATTTAGTCAGTCCCTATGTCCTTTCGATTTTGCCTTATATTTAGATGCATCTACTTCTGTTTACTCCCAACTGCTAGTGTCCTAATTTATAGCCCCACCACCTCTACCATAAATGACTGTAATACCCTCCCTAAGTAGCCTCCCTGCCTCTAGTCTTGCTTCCCTCCAATCTACACCCCACAATAATATATTTTAAAGTATCTTGTATGATCTAGTTCCTAAATACTCTGGACTCATCTCTTGCCATTAGCACGTACTTATTCAATAAGTCCAGCCATATTCAGTCATTTATCTCACCATTAGGTCTTTCTACACACATTTCCCATTCATAAAATGTTATTTCTGTTCTCTTTTCCTGGCTAATTCCCACTCATCCTTTAGACCTAAAATTATACATCACTTCCTCGGGGGAGCAACTGATCCCTCAACTGCTTCCTTTTATGTGTTCCTATCATAGGAATTCCTATCCCACTGCATTTTAATTGCTCTTTACTAGTCAGTATCATCCTAGACTGTAAGCTCACAAAAGCCCTTGGCACAGTGCCTTTGCATACTATAAGTGCTCAAAAACTATCTGTGTTATGACTAAACTAATGAGGAAATTCTTAACACAATTCATGAAAGCACTGAGCATACACAGATTGAAAAAAAATACATGAAAAAAAAAACGATGACAGGATATACTTGTGCTTCCCCTTCTAAAAAGGTCAACAGGACAGAAAATATACGAAATGCTGTTGTCAAAGGACACTGAAACAACAAGAAAAAAAGACAATTTGCAAGAGTGCAATTCTACTAAACAAACTTAGCCAACAACAGTGGAAATAAGTTACTTTTGTCTTTCTTTCCTAATTTTGCAAAAATATCATTCAGGACAATTTTCTGAGAAAGGAGCAAGTGACCAAAAAGTGAGCTGATGTCTGAAGCTTTTCCCCCAAAGAAACATGTTCAAGAGCATGTTAGGCACTCCTGCATAACAAACTATCTCAAACCTAGTAGCTTAAAACAATAAATACTTATTGCTCTTAATTCTACAGGTAGGTGGCAATTCCATCTTAGTTGTGCTTTCTCATGATTCTGCAAAGTCTTACTGGTTGGTTAGGACTGGCTCATCCAGAATGGCCTCACTCATATATATTCTGGTTGGCTGATTCTCAGATGGGGTGAGGTGACGGGCATGCTGGGGACACATCAAGAAGGCTAGCTCAAGCTAATTCACATGTTGGCTAGACAGGGTTCCATGAGCAGAAATGCACCAGGCCCCTTTAGGACATAGCTTCATAACTGATACACCATCACTTCTGCCACATCTATCACCCAAAGTTACAAGGCCAGTCCAGACTCAAGATGTAAGGAACAGGCTCTACCTCTGCAAAGTCACATTACAAGAGGCATAAATACAGGGAGAAAATAAGCGGCCATTTTTTGCCATCAGTCTCCCACACACTGCTTAGATCAGTACCTATCTGGCCCTACACGTGTCTACGTTGAGTAGTACAGTACAGTATATGATACACATAATGATGATTCTGATACAGCAAGGAGTTAAATAACACACCATAAATTATAGGCAGAGAAGTAAATTGTAAAAAGCTTTTCATGATCACAACAAAGATTAAAAGATATGTACTAAATAACTCACTTTATTGTGGTGTCATTCCTCACTGATTTTAGAGAGTAGTGTTCTGCAATGCATTCTTTTTGTTTACTATGAGTGCTTTCAACAAGGCTTGAGATAGTTAATAGGACAATCCATTGTATCACTGGTGAAAGGATTCAATTAAAACAAACATGGGCTAAACCAAAGTTAGATCTTTTAAATATACAGAAAAACATGTACTTATATAATTCAGGAAAAGGACCAAGACATTGACTGGCTTCCCAAACACCTGCTACACAGAGATAAAATAAAAACACTCACAGAATCACTCACAACACCCTTGGACCACAAGGAAGAGCCAGGTGAGTGGTTGGGTAGGGCTAAATGAGGAGCTCTTGTGGCAAATACATGTAAACCTGGCAACCTACTAGAAATAAAATTAAATAAAAATGGAAAAACACTTTTACATGTGCAAACTGATTTTAGTAAAGCATTTTTCAGCAGGCACAAAAACTGTGCTGGGCTTGAATAGTAAATAGAAACCAGACCAAATTACAGATAAGCTTAAAAGCATGCAGATCTTCAAATCCAAGTGATATTACTGGGTGCACTTGATCCTTGGACTATGTGGCCTAGTTTTGCTGGATGACCCTCTAATTTCTGAAAAGTGCTACAAGATCCTCCTGACAATGACCTCTCCTAACTCCAACATGGGAACTCTTAGCATTTCCGATGTGGATTTTAGAGACAAAGATAGAACACTGAGATCTGCCAAGACTGAAAAGGATATCACTTTCAAAGGTTAAAAAAAATCCCCCCTCCTCTTTTTTTCTGATGACTACCCAATTACAGAAGCCAGGCATGATAACTGTGAGCAGTAAAAGAAGTCTTCCATAGGCACAGACGAAACTGGCTGTTCAAATTCAGTGAGAAAAAAAACATTAGACAGCAAAAAAAAAATGCATCTTTTGGGGGCTGCACACAGGGTAGCTAATCTAGCATGAAAAAAAACTTTTAACATAAAACAACTCAGAACCTGACTGTACTGTTAGCACTTCCTATCAGGAGCAATTTTGTGATATTTAAACAGCATAGCTTTTCATCTTTTTATTTTTACATAAGAGCATCAAATTATTCAAGAGATTTATTCTTAAAATTCTGTAGGCAGAACAAAATTTTATGAAGTGAAACCCATTCTTCCTCTGAGAGGTATTATAAAATCCAACATGTGTATCTATATATAAGCATGCTACTGAGACCATGGATATAGGTTATATTTTTGTGTACCACAATAAAAGCTGTAGTGTGATGTCCAGTTGTGTGAGATACATTTTCCACCTGCCTCGTTGATCTAGGCTCCAAGCATCTCTTGCCAATATCCAGCAATGGTAATGTTTTAGCCCTCTTGTTTATTTATGATTCAAAAATAATGTTTTGATTTTTATATCCAGAGAAGAAACCTGAGGCATAAATTCAGGAATGGAACACTTGTTCAACCTCTGGGTTCTTCAAGTATTTTAGCTGACGAAAGTATGTGCCGTTGCTTTACTACAGAGAATGAAAAGCAGCTATTACAGGAAAAGTCACAGTAACAACTACTATTATTAAATTTTAAAGACCCCAGGTTCTTTCATCACTTCCCAAGAAGAGTAGAAGAAGCCTTATACTGATGTTCCTTCAATACATCTTTGTCTCAGAATTATTATATAATCAACCTTACAACATCCTGTTTGCTCCATAAACATGTTGGTGTTTTATACAGTAAGTCTTAGGATGATTCTCATAGTTCCCAGCTGAACTAAATCCCAGGTGAACACTAACAGAATCCTCGGTACAATTCAAAGAGTGTCACCCTCTCACTCACAACCCTTAAATTGATCCAGGCGAAACTAGAATAATCTCATATGAAAAGCGCATATTTGTGATTATCAATCCACTCATCGTTCAAACAATCAGGTGCCCAAAGTGGCACAACTAGCAAGGATCTTGTTTGCTTCTAGTGAATAAATAAGAATAATCTCTAAAGAATGGCAACTGTTTGTGTGCACAAAAGGGGTGTTTCTAAAACTGAAAAAAACTACAAAATTTATCTTAAAGTATTTTAAACATTACTTCTATTATAACTATCTAATTTACTGTCTAATATTTGTTTGTACCATGAAAGAAAGTGTAAGGAAAGTGAAGAAAAATGGTCAGGGCCTCTCAGATGTTCAGAATCTTGCCGAGCATTTGATGTAAACAGGCACATGCACCCAGGTGTTCTTGGTTGTTATCTGGTATAGTTGTGCATGTGCACCCAGGTGTCCTGGGTTATGACTTAAGTATGGAGGACAAGTGGCTCCGATCCACGGTGCCTCCCCCTCTCCCCTGCCGGGATGCCCCTCGGGGACCACTACAGCTGCTGGAGGCTATTGCTGCCAGGGCCCCCAGGACCCTCTGGGAGGCCACTGCCGCTGCTGTTGCTGCTGCTGCTAGCCACTGCTGAGGAGTGAGCTCCTGTCACCTGCCAGCGGCTCCCAGGATCTTTCCCAATTACCTAGCATGGACCTACATGTGAGGAGTCTGGTGACCCAGACTGGAATGTGAAGGGTTTGTGACCCAAAGGGGTTTGAAGGGTCTGAAGGGTTTGAAGGGTCTGAACCCTAGCCCTGACAAACAAATAGAAACTTAGTATAACTAAAATGATGAAACGTTTTGGCTTTAGTTATGAAATGCTTAGCCATACAATTAGCGTAGCTATCGCCTCAACCCACAACTGGCGTAGTCCTGTAGCTTTACAGAGAGATATTCTAAGCAAAGAAAAATACAATCAAGTCCACTGTATTTATCCCAATTTGGGGGTTAAAGGAAAACATACATCTCAAATTTTCAAAACAAAAATAAAACCAAAAAAAGAGGTAGATTCAACAAAATCTTACTAAATAATAGTAGATAATAAATGATACACTATTATGCCTAATTGAAGCATACAGTGACGATAAACTACTGTTTACAATAAGAGGAAAATAAAATCTTATTAACATTACTACATATAGTTCAAGCATAGCATTTAATTACATAATTTCATTAACAGGAAAAATCAGTGGTACTAAACGATTACTTATTTTACCTTCAGTGCATCATTTCAAAATTCAAAAAGTAAGAAAAAGTAGACTCTCTAGCCAAGTGATACCCTGCGTTGCCATAGGACCCTGTAAAGAGTTCCCACCCAGAAGAAGGCTCTCACCAGATGTGTCTCCTGCACCATGGCCTTCCCATCCTCCAAAACTAATTCAGTGCATTTTCAAATACCCTTTTCAAAAGATACCAGAATCAGAAAAAGGAAAATTTGGTGTTCAGCCAGTGGACAGAAGTGGCATCTGCTGCACAATAATTCCAGTTTTATAGCTGCATTCCCCAGCAGCAGAACAGGACGTAAGATTTTGTGAGCACAGCCACTTACCACAGAGCCATTTCCAGAACCACACTGACTTCAGAGACAAGAATGTGACAGAGTTTATATGCGTGAGTTCCACAGCCTGGACCTTAACAAGCCGTGTGGCTTCTGCTCTCACCCTCTTGGAACCCTTACTACTGCCATATTGTGAAGAAGCCCAGTCTAGCCTACTGGAGTTAAGTCTAGTCACATGAAGGAGAACTGGGATACCCAGCCAACAGCCAGCACCAACTGCCAGACCTGTGAAGGCCATCACGGGCCTTCCAGTTCAACCAACCCTCCAGCTGAATGCAAAACATGAACAAATCCAAGCAAGACCAGTAGAGTAACTGCACAACCCTCCCACAGAATTGGAAGCACTAATAAATTGTTTCTGGTTTAAGCCAAAAAAAAAAAAAAGAAGATAAGTGGTTTCCATGGTCAAGGGTATAGAGAACATGGGGAGCGACTGCTAACAGGTAGAGGGTTTCATTTGGGGGTGATGAAAATGTTCTAAAAATCAGATAAATGGTTGCACGATGCTGTGAACATATTAAACATCACTGAACTATACACTTTTTTTTTGATGGCTGGCCAGTATGGGGATCCAAACCCCCAATCATGGTGTTACAGCACAACGCTATAACCAACTGAGCTAACCAGCCAGCCCTGAACTGTACACTTTAAAAGAGTAAGTTTTATGATATGTAAATTATATCTCAATAAAGCTATTATAAAAAGAAAGTATTTCTTACAGTTTTATTAATTATGTGAATTCCTAAAAGGAAAATAATTACTTGTTTCAGGGTAATATGCTGAGCATACTCAAATCTTCTATCTGTAAACTACTTTGTCTATTATTTTCTAGAAAATTAGCCCCTGAAGGGTTATTCTAATGATCTAAATGTCCACAGGCTTCTAAACTTTTCAAAACATAGAAATGACACTAAATAACTGATGATTCTGACATCCATCTTGATGAACCCATTTAAAAAAGAAAAAAAAAGGTTTAAATTCCAGTGGGCTACATAATACAAAGACACCTGTTTTCCTGGGAATTAACAGTTGTAAATACAGACAACATAAGTAAATTCACACATCAGGTTGATATATAATAAAATAAATCTACTCAAGGTTCTTCTTTCATCAAGATAACAGACTCTAACGATAAATGACTACAGCTCATCTTGTTAAGATCAAAAGGGAATGACTTTTGCAGTAAAATATGACTACCAGCTAAACTATTTCACCAGCTCAGTTACTAACGACACAAAAGCAGTCTTACATGAAGCAGCAAAAAAAAAGAGAGAAGATACCAAAAAGGGATTCTTAAAAGACCTGATTTGTCGAGGCTGTAAATTGCTTTTGTAACTGTTATTTATCCAAAGGAATATCTCCCAATTGTGCTGACAAGCACCACAATGTTTCCTTAACGGTAAGCTCTCTGCAGATATTTCAAATCTACCAATATAGCTATCTTAACAGTTCCTACTTATTGCTACCTTTAAACATAATATTAGAGTCAATTTGCCACTAATGAGACCTCAAGAAACAGCAAGATCTACATGATCATCTTTTGCTGTCATCTAAAATGTCACAGAGTAGTTCAATATTATGGTGACACTATTTCTAAAAGGCTACAGTTTGTTTTATATTTAAATCTTAACTACATGAGTTACTGCAAATGTTTATGCCTAAAAACATGAGCTGTACTTAAGTTATCTTTAAAATAAAACAGAAAAATATCATTAACATCAATAGGAAAATATTTTCTAAAACCATAATTCAGAAATACTCCAATGAAAAAAGTTAAATGAAAACTATAACTAGCAATATAAACAGATAACCTCATTCTTTTTTATATTCTAAATTTTATCAGGTTCCCCATAGATGCATGCCAATAGAAGCCTACAATTTCATCTTAAAAAAATTTTTTTCACTTCCTTTCTTATTTCCAATCTAAAGAGCTAAGTTTCCTCCAAAACAATCTAACTTGTCCACATTTGATAGATGAGAAAATTAAGCCTCAAAAGACTTAATTAACTTGCAGGTTTTAAACCCAAGTCTTCTGATTTTTCTGGAATGTCATTTTAAAGAACAGAAAATTTTCCACTTAACTTCACAATGTTTGAACAGGCATTCAGTGTCACCTACTTATATGTAAACCCCAGGACCATGCCTACACAAGAGGTATCTGGAGTACTTGAACTTTCAAATGCCTCTTTTTTCCTTTCCACTGTTTCCTTCATGCTTAATTCACTAAGTCCACAACTTCTTTCTTCCTTTTCCACACCAATACATGAAACAACTTATATATATATGCAAATAGCAAATGCACTTACAACTTCAGAAGCTATCTTAATGTTAATCAACACAGAGAACCTTTCTAGTTTATTACTATAAAAGCAATACGTCATAATATGAACTATAATAAAAGGGATTCTACCCACCAGAGGATTAAACTTTGCCCATACAGTGAGACCTATTATATGAAAATAACCTTCATAATGATATGGTCTGTTGCCAAGAGCCTCTTAACAGCAGATCCTGCCCTTGCTGGAAATAAAACAAGCCTTAGCACCATGCCTAAAAAACAACTGCCAAAAGTGAGTTCTGCCTGATTCTAGAGAATGATCACTCCATTCCCTACCAAGGTGGATAACCCTAACTGCTGTTGCCATGAATCTTATGCAAATATTTTACACAATTTTACTAAACAGTTACTGTAGCATGGTATATGCCATCTCTTTGATATCAGTCAGTGAAAAAGACTTCATTTCTAAAAGAATTCAAAAATTATAGGTTGAGCAAAATGATCTTATCCTTTACAACTATCCCTAGTATAGTTTTCTATACTAGTTAGATCTGTTTTTCTAGCACTTTGACAGAGGCTAAGAGGATACCAAGAAGTACCAAACATCCCTGTCTTCATGGAACTTAAAGTATTATTTGAAGAAATAATAGTAACAGAGGCTAAAAGAATCAGAAAACACTTAAGTGGATGGTACCATATACTTTATTTCCTAATAGTTTTTCTCCTGCAATACCAGTGATGTGAGATATGGCAAGTCTGTAACAGCCAATCACAGCCATCTTCTTAGTATATCTCCCCTGACAATATGTATAATAGACCACTTGTCTCATGGAATTAAAACAAGCATGCACTTAATACAGTAATAGTGATATATGCATGAGCCTACCAGTCTTAGTTGGACCACACAACTAGTTCAGCAAAAATCAGTGCCTAAATAAAGAAGCCAAATGCTTTGACTTATATATTTTTTTCCCTCAAGATTGGCTTCTATAAGCCTTGTTCATGTAATAAAATAAATGGTGAGTAGCTGGTGTGATGTCCAGGAAAGGCCCATTGACTCCAATTGTCACAAAGCTTCTAAAAAATCGGCCTAGTTCCTGTTTCTTATAATGAACTATTGAAGCACATCAGACAGATTCATTTATAATTTGAGATATGCGGTTCCCTACTTTGAGTAAATTACTGTAGGAATCAACAATGACTAAGAAATATAAATTTATATTTAGTCAGCAAAGAGCATGTATTTTAAAGATCTGAAACAGCACAAAAATAAGAAGAAAAAGTTTCAGTATGATACAGGCATACAATAGTTCACCCATATGTGGCTCACCAGGCAGACTACCATATCTGACTTTAAATTGAGAGTTCTGGAGAGGGGTACCCTATAGTTTATAAACTGTACATCTTAGCAGAAGGAGCTGAACTAGACGATCTAGTTCTCAATAAAAATGCACAACTATAACTAAGGGAAAACAAGGTCACAAGAGGTCAGAGAGATCTACCTTTGGATAGAGTAGAATGAAAGATAGTACACAATCTACAATGAATCTGAAGGATCTAGCTTTGACCTAGTCCTCCAAACCAGTATAATATTAACAATTTACAAATCTACATCAAAAATAAATATAGTGTCTACATCTCTTGCTTATGAATTATAGAAACTCATAATTCAAGCTCAATGGAAACACTCAGTTATTATTAGCTTTTTTTTTATTTTAAGCTCTCCTTGTAACTATCACTATTTTTGGCTAATTAAAGTATCAAAATTGTGTTCTACTATCAAAAAGAAAGCATTAAAAGAACGTATAAAAATATCTTCTAAAAGTTATGAGCATAAGCAATAAATACAATGAAACAGAGTTCATCAGTCAAAGCAACTCAAAACAAGTCATTAAAATAGAGTCCTTTTTAAATGTAAGAAAAACAAAATGAGTTCAGTGTTATTAAAGGGTAATAAGTAAGAGTCAATCCATAATTTCCCAAGTCTTTCAAAGAGCCTATATAATTCTACTAACACTTTCCTGGCAATCAGCACCCAAATAAATATTTCTATACAACTTTAAAGTAGTATGCTCTAAATTAATATTTGATGTTAAGTGAGATGGAAGAGAAGGTGGATGAGTGAAGGACAAAGAAGGAGGGAGGAAAAAGTGTGGAGGAAGTTGGGAAGAAAGAGGAAAGAGGGAGGAAGAGTAGAGAAGGGGAAGAATAAATGAGAATTATAAGTAATGCCAGGCCAAACTAAGAGAAAAGTTCAATATGTCCTGCTCAATGATGAGGAAAGCACAGGATAAGAATACACATAATCATGAGAGTAAGTATCAAAGGAAGACAGATTATTAACAGTCTAGTTAAGGGACAGGGGGACGGTATAAACAAGAAAAACACCACAAAAATAGGCCTACTAGCTTAAGAATGAGATCACTGTGGAGCCGCCTGTTTTTCTCTATAGGGGAATCAAAATGTATCTCTATGAATAATGCAGAACAGAGAAATAAACTTCTGGTAGAAGGGGGTATTTATAAATCAAATAAAAAAATTTTTTAATGAATCAAACTTAAATATGCTGAATTCAAAACAAAAAACTTTAGGGCCAACTACATGCAAGTCAGCATTTTTAAAAGGTAAACGGCAAACTATGTCAGAAAATCTACACAGATTACATCATATTAAGTATCCCTAAACAAACAGCTGATATCTCTTTTAAAGGTAGCATTCAAAAGGGCTTTCTTTGCATCCGAAAACAAATGAAATTCTTAGAGAACGTTACTACTAATGGAACTTGAATAGCCAAGGCAGTTTAAATATTTAGAGTAAAATAGAGTGGTCATGCTAGTTCTTATAAGAATTGTAATATTCTTTAATAAACTAATATTAGTTTCATAATACATTCATTTCATAATACATATACATAATATATTTCAAAATAAAATCCGAGAGGAAATCTAAATTAGATGTTCCCACAATGCAGAATCTAACCCATTTTTTATTATGTAGTCAACACTGGCAGAGTACACTGCCTGATGTATGGCTTAACCATGGAAAATATGTTTATTTAATAAGGTACTTAGAATTACCACGAACCAGAATAAAATGTTCTTATTAGAAGATGCCTTTTTTTTTTTCAAATTACAGAATTACCAAAGACTCACCACTGACTCTACTACAACTCTGAAACTTTCCTCTTACCACTAAGACTGTAGCAGCTCCCACCCTTTGCCAGTAGTATGTCCCCAAAACAAAATAATGAAGATACCTTCAAAAAGCAGGTGAAGAAGAAAACAAAAAAGGAAGGATCTTACAAATGCCCAACCTGTCTTGTGAGACAGCTAAATGAGTTAATACAAACAAGGTGCTTACAAGAGTGCACCTGGCACAAAGCAAGTGCTCAATAACATTGGCTATTACCCTCATACTAAAACAGTGTTTTACAAAAGTCCTGGTCTCCATAAATGCTTTAAGAAAAATAAATAGCCCATATTTGGTAAACTCATGCTCGATCTATTCACGGTTACCGCCTTGCCAATGCTCTTCAGGGCCCATCAGCATTAATTACAATAGCTACTTGGGTGGTCATTAACATCAGTGATTTTGCTAAACTTGTTTTTGTTTGTTTGTTTTTAATGAACTTCATAAATGTCAAGCACTAGTTTTGCTGTTTTGAAACAGTTTACATCTTTTTCTGCTGGCTGACTGACTACACATTTCATTTCATATTACAAGCACCACCAGACAGAGCTGATCTTTTCTTTTAGAAGTTACTTAGGCTGTGTCTAAAAACTATCAATGATTTCATTTCTAACATACGAGTCCATTTTTAAAAGGAAATAAAAACATGAAATCCATTGAAATCCCTCAATAATATGCCCTTCCTTAATGCTAATTTGGATATAAAGCAATTGGTAGTGGGCTCCTATCCTCCACGACAGGTTCACCCCAATCATTTTATCAGTTTTGTAACATAACCCTGCTTTTAATAACATCCCACATTTTACACAACTGAGTATTTGTGGCCCCTCTTACAGTGTTATGGCAAAATTTTACTGTATCAGAAATTGACACATGACATTCTTATTAGGCCTCTTGGCCAGTTTAAGGAAAATGGGCTGGGCTGGAAGGAGTGCTTCAGAAGCCTATGCCTTAACTGACCAGATGTTATCAGATCACAAGGGCTGTGTCACCTTGCATACCACTGATTTCGAAATTGCCCATTACTCTGCCAGAACCCTCAAAGCCTTATAAACCTCCTGCTTTCCTTTGTTCAAGGGAACTGTCCTGATTCAGTCTCCCCTCCATGTTGATGGAAATAAAGTTGCTTGGCTGAAATGGCTCCTGGCTTGAGTCTCTCTCTCCCTTTTCTCTGTCTCGCCGAACCTAACAATTCTTAAGTTTGAATTCCACATAAAGGAATTTACTCTGATTCTCAAATTTAGTTACCATTGCCTCACCCAGGTATGGCCTCCACTGTTCCTGCTCTCTAAGACTAACAACCCTTCACTGTTTTGCTCTTACTACTACTGTAATTTCCCACAGTCCCAAAAACAACTGCCTGGTTAAAAAGGAAAACAGTTTAATTAAAAAGAGATACTTATACCTGGCTAAAATTATAAAATGAATTAAAAGAGCATTAAAAAGATAGTGCTCTATTGAAAAATGTGCAGATGAGTAACGTTTGCTTAAGAAAAAGAACCTCTAAAAAAAAGCCACTTGTGAATGAAGATAATACAATGTTTATTATAATTCAAATACAGAAATTAAAGATCTCAATTACATGTACTAGAAGAGAAACCAAATAACCTTTAAAAAAATTTTTTCCAGAATCAGCAAACTAATTAGTTTTTCCAACAAAAATGTCATGTCCAAACAGGTAAATTAGGGGACTTGCTAGTCCATTCAGTCCCCTGATCTGCCATATATTATAAGATACAAACTGGATGGTAGAAGCTACCACAGAATTGGTCAAATCATATAACTCAGTCAAAGAATTATATGATACATAAAAATAAATTTTTTGGAAAGCTAGACTGTTTTTTCTCAAATACTTTTCTACATCTAAATGTGAACAATGATAGTAAATTTTAAAAGGAGGGGTATCTAAAATACGAAATAAGTTGCATACATAAAAATACTCAATACACCATTAATCATAATAGAAAAAATATATAACAGAATGGCTTTGCTAATTAGGGTACTTAAAACGGAATATTATGTCAATTGGTGTAAGGTTAAGGGGGAAAAAAGTAAAATTTTATGTAAACTATAGCATGCTCAAGAGCATGTAAAAACCCTCTAAGGTATTTCTTCCTCTCAAAAACATTAGTAGTTTGATTAGAGTACAGGTGAGGGCTTGCCTCTTTGAATTACCCAAGATTTCTGCAAAGTTCTTATACTGCTCTATAATTACAACACACTTTAAAAAAAAAATTTAAACAAGGAAATAAAAAGGGTACTAAAAAAACAGAATGAACTTACAACTTCATAACGTTGAAAAATTCATTTGTCAACCTAAGCAAGCTTTTGAGAACTTCTCTTATAATGTTTATATGAGGGTACTTCAAAAAGTTTGTGAATAAATAGAATTTAAAGATAATATGAATCGTACTTTTCAAAGTACAAGGGTACTTTTAAGTACCCTTGTATTATCAGAACGTTGTGTGTTGGAAGTGGGGACAAGATATAATTTATTTAATGCTTATAGCTGTGCATCATTAATAATTATTAACGTAAGTGTTTGAGGAGTCTGTGAAAAAAGATTGACTCATTTCACTACCTTATACTAATTATTCTGTGAACCAGGTTAGGCTTCTCCAGTCAAGTTCTGTGAATTTTTTCCACACATTTGTTGCCTGCAATTCTAGCAGCTGTCATTAGGTGGTGCCAGCTAACGGGAGCTAAGGCCCAGATGAAAAGAGGTACTGTACACAATACAATTCTATAAACAGAATATTTTATCAATAATCATCATAATAAAATGTAGCTAATTATTCACTGTAAGAGATGGTTGGCTACATAAGAAATATAATTTAAAGAAATACAAATAATTCTCTAACACATATGAAGGTACTTCCAAAAGTTCATGGAAGAAAAGAATTACAAGATAATATAGACCCAGGCCAGCAAAGGTGCCAGGCCAACGATGGGGATCCTTAGAGACAGGAGACAGGGACTGTGGGCCTTAGCCCTGCCCCCACTGCACATCGGGGCCCACAACAGAGCCAGCCAATGCCCTGGCTAGGCCAGCCCCGCCCCACCCCCAAACAGATCTTGGAATGTACTTATTAATCACCTGTGTTTCTTAGGGGTGTGTGACTTATCTGCTCATGTCATGCACCAAATTTCTGCTTAGGTTTTTCTAATTCATGTTTAAGAGTTCTTTTTGCAATAAGGATATTAATCTTTGTGTTTAGAAAAAAAAAGAGAGAGAGTAGAATAATGGTTACCAGAGGCTGAGTGGGGAGGAGATTAGGGGTGAACTAATGGGAATGAAACTCTGCTATCTACCTAAGTGAATCACTGTGTGGTATATGCATGTATTAAAGCAACACTGTACCCCACAAAAATAAATATAACATTGAATTTTTTTTAAAAGATAATACAAATCTTTCCATAAACTTTTTTAAGTACCTTCACATTTAAACCATATATTAACCTTTGTTTATTTTTTTCCAGTAAGTTCTTATAAAAATCTGTTACTGGTGCCCTAAAAGGTAATAGCCTAGACCTTCTTCTGTTCACTGTGCAGGGGTAGAAAGGTATAATATATTTCCTCACCCATCATAAGGATCATAGTGACACTCCTATATCAAAAGGCAGGTTATGATTTGAGCATCATGTACTGTACACAGGTATTGATATTCGACACTGTACCTCACAGATATGTACAATCAATTGTTTCAATAAAAAAAAAAAAGGTAGGTTGACAAGTGAAAAGCATAACAAATTTATTTGATCAAAGTTTTGCCTTGACACGGGAACCTTAAGAAATGAAGACCTGGGCCGGCCCGGTGGCGCACTGGATAGTGCGCCGCTTGGGAAGTGCGGCGGCGCTCCCGCCCGAGGGTTCGGATCCCACATACGGACCGGTTCCTGCTCACTGGCTGAGCGAGGCACGGGAGCGGCGCCGAGGGTTGCGGTTCCGTTGCCGGTCCCCAGTCCGGTGCGGGGGCAACACTGAGGGTTGCAATCCGTTGCCGGACACGGAAAAAGACAAAAAGACAAAAAAAAAGAAATGAAGACCCAAAGACACAGGGAAAACTAACAGCCATGCAGAAATATGATTGGACAAAATGGGAATGATCTAATAGCAACAGACTTAGTGGGGAAAACCAGCAAGGCCTCTCTGTTCCAATTATTGACTGTTCTGTACAACATTCCTTCCTCCCAAGTATGGGGCAGGACATCTCTGGAATGAAGGTCTTCTGACCTACTCTCAGGGAAGGTAGGTCAGGGAATTTCTTTATGACCAGCTCTTACACAGAAAGGCAGGGGAAGGTTAGAGTAATAGTTCTAGGTTTTATGGCTGGCTTTGGGGGGAAAGGGTTCTAGTTTATATGACCTGCCTTGGGGAAGAAGAATTCTGGTTTCTACAGCCTGCCTTCAGGAGAAAGGACGGCAAGAGAAAGAAGGGCAGAAGAAGGTCAGAAAAAGACTTTGTTTCTGAGGCCCTTCCAATGTCCTTCAGTTCAAGGTACTCAGCATGCCAACACACCACTTTGGGGTATTGTTTTACGAGCCTTCACAACTGCTCTGCTTATCTTTGCCTTGATATGACCATTTTAAGGCTTCTGGGCTTCAGAGCTTACTATGAAATCTTACCGGTCCCTGGAAGTATTTTCCTTTAGCTACTTCCTGGAAGACTTCTACTCATCCTTCAACCCCGAACTCATATTATGTCCATTCTAAAGCCTCCCCTGATCATCCAAGCAACATCTTCCTCAAAACCTCTCACAGAGCTTGACTCAGGCAGACCTAGGCACAGTACTTATTTAGCTTTCAACAGCACAGTGGACCAGGACATAAACATATATATTCTGAGCTGGTAATGCTGGCCTTTGACTGGGATTAAATCAGCCTATAAAGCCAGCCAGTTCTTCACAGGCCCAAACCTGGTAGAGTCAGGCTCACAATTTTCCACGATAACTCTTAAACAGATACATGACTTAGTAGCTGTCTTTGGTGAACTTGGCTAAGTAGGAACAATCTGAATATATAAAAGAATGGAATACTGCACTGAACCAATAGCAAAGTTAGCATTCTTGTAGCCAGTGAAAAGTTTGCAACAAACTAATTAACCTAATGAATCAACTCTTTCTTTCTGTGGAAGGCTGTTGTTAAAGCAATATATCCATAATCCCTATAAGAGAAATATAAGCCTTTCAACAACACTAATAATAACAATAACAGCAACTAACTTTTATAGAGTGCTATTATGTGATGACACTATTCTAAGCACCTAATTATATAAACTCAATGCTCACACAACCCCATTTTATAGAAGACAAAATGGAGGCACAGATTTATCAAATAAATTGCCAAAGGTCACACAGCTAGTAAATGGCAGAGCCTGGATTCAAATCTAGATAGTCTGGCTCCAGAGTGCCACCCTCAGAACTACTACATTATACTGCCTTATAACTGAAACATAGAATGTTTTCAAAGCCTGGAGAAAAGACATAATGCTGAACTTGTGACAATATCCTGTACTCAAAAAAAAGAGTGAGTTTCTCACAGTAGGAAATATATTTCACCAAGATCGAGCGTGAGTGTGCGTGCACACATACACACACACACACACACACACACACACACATTTCAGGAAACAGTGCTGAATGTGGCACCCATTGACAATTTCTATGCTATTTTATTTTGTAAAAAATGCTGGTCATGACCCAAAAAGGGCCTTATAATGCAGTCTGAAAAGCACTGCAGTACCCCAAGATCAGCTTTACTACACAACCATCCATTCTAAGGGAAGATGCAGTAAACAGAATACAGATGATTGTGGGCTTAAGATAACTAAAGCCAGGGAGGGAATGTGGTATAATGGAGCGAGACATGAGTTCCAATCCCTAACCCCATCCCTAAATAGATACATAACCTAGCAAGCCACTTCCTCCTGTGAGCCAGTACCGTGAGGATTAAGTAAGACAGAGTACATAAAGCTCCTGGCCCACAACCCACATATAGAAAGGACTACTTTCTTCTCCCCACACCAACTATTTAGTTTACTCTGTTGGTTTAAAGTTGTTTTTGCAAAAGCAGGGCCTGGGCTTATTAGGAATTAGGAAAGGACCCAGAAATTGATACTATAACTTACTGAAGACTTTAGCACCATCCTATCTGGAGAGAAATTTCTCCAGAGCTAACTGCCAAACTGAAAAGTACTTACAGGAAAACTGTGCTCTTCCATTATGGGATCCGTGTTCCTTAGCAAATAAGGCTTCACGTTACTCTGAAGAAACAATCCAGAACAGGCCACCCCCATCCCCTTACTATAAAACATAGCATTATGGGTGGCAAATAATCATAGGAGAAGATTGTGAAGTATCATGGAAAGTAAGAACCATGTTGTATTCATCTCTATGCATTCAGCTCAAAGGTTGGTGCCAAGCACAGGGCAAGACCCAGGACAACAGATGTAAAATAAATGGTTGCTGAGTTTAAAGAAAAAATTTCAGCTGGGCCAGTGGAGAAAAGGTCCTCCAGATGCACACCTGTATCTATCATCTGTTTCATTTCTGTAGGACTCCTTTTTTTCCTCTTCTTCCTGCGTTACCACCAGAGGTAGCCACTCTTTGGAACCACTTTTACACTAAACACTGCTCCCATTCCTCCTTTCTAATCAAAGTCCTTCCTAAAGAAACTAGCATTGGCTTGCTTCTTTGTAGTTTTAGAATTCTTCCTTACATATATAATTGGTATTACTTAAAAGGTCAGGATTAAATAAATGTAGTCTAAGTCTTTTATTTTACAGATAAAGACATTTGTCCAGAAAGGGCAAGTGTATTAGTCCATTTTGTGTTGCTATAAAAGAATACCTAAGACTGGGTGACTTATAAAGAAAAGAGGTTTATTTGGCTTACAATTCTGGGACAGTTGCATCTGGCACGGGCCGCAGGCTGCTTCTACTCATGGAGGAAAGTGGCAGGATGCCAGTGGGTACGAGCAGATCACAGGGCAAGAGGAAGCAAGAGAGAGAGAGAGGAGGTGCCAGGGTCTTTTTAAACAACCAGCTCTCGTAAGAACTAATACAGCGAGAACTCACTCATTAACCCCCTCTCCCCTAGGGACAGCATTAATCCATCCATGAGGGATCCACCCCCATGACTCAAACGGCTTCTAACACTGCCACATTAGAGATCAAATTTCCACATGAGTTTTGGAGGGAACAACACATCCAAACTCCATCATTCCGCCCCTGGCCTCCCAAAACTCATGTCACTCTCACATACAAAATACCATCATTCCATCCCAATAGTCCTGAAAGTCTTAGCTTGTTCCAGCACCAACTTAAAAGTCTAAAGTCCAAAGTCTCATCTGAGACCAAAGGCAAGTCCTTCCAACTGTGAACCTGTAAAAACAAAACCAAATTTATCTACTTCCAAGATACAATGGTGGAACAGACATTGGGTACATGTTCCCATTGCAAATGGGAGGAATAGGCCAGAAGCAAGCAGAAATAGTTCCCAAACAAGTCCAAAACCCAGCAGGGCAGACATTATGTCTAAAAGCTCCAAAATAATCTTCTTTCATTCCAAGTCCTGTATCCTGGGCACAACTGGGCATCTGGGCCCCCAAAGCGTCAGGCAGCCTCACTCCCACAGCTCTGCCAGGTGCAGCCCAGTGGGCCACACTGCTGCCTGCAGCTTTTCCAGGCCGGTGTTGCACATTGCCAGTGGCATTGCAGTTCTCGGGTCCTGGCGGCAGCCCTGCTCTGTTGGTTCTACTAGACATTTCCCTGGTGGGGGCTCTGACCCCACATTCCTGCTCAGCATTGCTCTAGTAGATGGCCTATGCGGTGGCTCCGCCCCTGCGGCAGGTCTCTGCCTGGGCCCCCAGGCTTTTCCATACATCCTCTGGTATCTGGGTGGAGGCTGCCATGCCTCCACTGCTCTCATGTCCTACAGGCCTGCAGACTTTACACAACATGGACACCATCGAGGTTTCAGGCTTCTACTCTCCAGGGCTGCTGCATGAACCACACTTTGGGCCACTCCAGTTGGAGCAGCGGGATGCAGGGAGCAGGTTCCTGGGGGCAGCTGCACCCCAGGTCTGTCCTCTGGAACAACTCAGTTCTTCTAGGCCTCAGGGTCTACGATAGGTGGGGTACCCTTCTAGACTTCTCAAATGCCTTTAGGGCATTTTTTCCATTGTCTTCCTTATTAGCATTTGGCTGCCTCATCACCAAACTAATGTCTTTAGCAACCAGTTTATGGTTTCACCCTTGCATTTTTCTCCTGTTGTCTGCTTCTCTACTACATGGCCAGGCTGCAAATTTTCCAAATCTTTACACTCTGCTTCCCTTTTAAATTCTGGCTTTACATCATGCTTTGCTGCCATAACTCAGAGTCGGCTGTTAAAAGTAACCATACAGCTTCCTTAATGCTTTGCTGCTTAGAAATTTCTTCTGCCAAATGCTCTAGTTCACAACTCTTAAGTCCCATCTTCCACAAAGTCTAAGGGCATGGACACAATGCAGCCAAATTCCCTACTATGGTGTAGCAAGGGTGATCTTTTTTCCAATTCCCAATAAGTTCCTCATTCCTATCTGACACCTCATCATCCACATGGCCTTTACTGTCTACATTTCTATCAGCATTCTGCTTGCCACCACATAAGTCTCTAAGACATTCCAAACTTTCCTTCATCTTTCTGTCTTCTTCTAAGTCCTCCAAACTCCTCCGACCTTTCCTGTTACCCAGTTCCAAAGATGCATCCACATTTTCAGGTATCTGTTTAGCAATACCCCACTCCTTGGTACCAATTTTCTATATTAGTCCATTTTGTGTTGCAGAATACCTGTCTTGGGAAAATAGAATAGTCTGGTCAGGGCCCTCACCTCAGGATCCACTGGGTGTGATTTAGCATATCCATTGTAAGCAAACTCTGTGTGTGTGTGTGTGTGTGTGTGTGTGTAATTAGTGCACATGTGTGCCAATGTGTCTTTTTAGTTTTGTTGCTGTTCTTGTGTTCTTCAAAGACAGAGAGAGAAAGAAAGAGAGAGGAATTTTAGTGAAGCAGGCAGGCAGGTGTCTGCCTTAGGCACCTGCCCTGCATGGCCATGCTTTCCAACCTATGGCTCCAAGGACCTTTCTGGACGGTTACCTAGCTCATAGACCTGTGTTTAGGGGGCTGGTGACCCAGCCTGGTGTATGAAGGGTTTGTGACCCAGTCTGTAAATGGGCTTGAGGGTTCTGTGAACTCCAGACCCAGCCCTAGCTTGGCAATTGGCCCAGTCGGTACAGGATTACCGGCAGGTAAAAGAGCCCAACAACTAGTGTGGTCCTGTAGCTAGACAACTGGCGTCACAAACAGGATTAAGAGCACTACAATTAGCACTGTGAGCAGGATTCCAGACGTTAGCCGTAGCTTAGCAGAGCTCCACACTGTTATAGCAACACAAAATGTACTAATACAGAAAACTGGTACCGGAGACTGGGTAATTTATAAAGAAAAGAGGTTTATTTGGCTTACGATTCTGGGACAGTTGCAGCTGTCACGGGCCTCAGGCTGTTTCTACTCATGGCGGAAAGTAGCAGGAAGCCAGTGGGTACAAGCAGATCACAGGGCGAGAGGAAGCAAGAGAGAGAGAGAGGAGGTGCCAGGGTCTTTTTAAACAACCAGCTCTCGTAAGAACTAATACAGCGAGAACTCACTCATTAACCCCCTCTCCCCTAGGGACAGCATTAATCCATCCATGAGGGATCTGCCCCCATGACAGCTTCCAACACTGCCACATTTGGGATCAAATTTCCACATTAGTTTTGGTGGGGACAACACATCCAAATTCCATCAGCAAGTATGTTGCCTAAGGTCCAACAGGTAGTAGATGACAGATGTTGAATTTATATGTGGTCCAAGCTTTGCAGTGCAATAATAGCAAACCGGGCCTTTTGTATTTTGTATTTTAAATGCATTTTGGGGGGGTGGGGGCAGGGGAAGCCCATAATAAATGGAAGTAAACTCATATTGAGAACCTACTATGTGCCAGGTAATGTGCATTCTGCACATCATCACATTTAAAGCTTGCAACAAACCTACAAAGTTGTACAAATATTTATCTTATAAATTTTCTGGGTGACATGAAAAAACACAGAGCTTAGAAGATATACATAGCAATTTTTCTTTTTTTGTGTGTGTGAATTGCATTTCTTTTGGTGTGTCATATGAAAGCGTTTAGCACATGCTGAGTACTATGGCTTAGAACATTCTAATTATAGCTTATAAGTTTGTAGTATAATGAGATGTTCATTTCTTTTTTTTTTTTTTTACTGGTTATGAATATTTATGAGATACAAAGCTGATTGTTACCCCTCGTGCCCAAGCTGTAAAGTCCAGATCCATACTGGCAGCATGCCCATTACCACAAATTGCAATTGTTCCCCGTGTCCCCCACCCAATTATCTCCAACCTCCCTTCTCCTCCCCCTGCCCCCACTCCACTTTGTATCCCTAGGTATGCTATCTCCCTCTGCAAGTCCAACACACCACTGTGGTCTTTCCTTCTTTCTCTCTTAGCTCCCACTTATGAGTGAGTACATGTGGTATTTATCACTCTGTGTACATAGCTATTTTTCTGCCAATTCATGTATACTATCCTCACTAGACTTTACTAGAAGTCCAATATGAATTAATAAAAACAATGATTTTTTTTTCCTTTTTGTCTTTTTTCGTGACCGGTAGCAGGATCGCAACCCTCGGTGTCACACCCGTACCGCGACCGGCAATGGGATCACAACACTCGGTGTCGCGCCCGCACCACGCTCAACCAGTGAGCGGACTGGTCTCTATATGGGATCCGAATCCTCGGCGGGAGCGCCGCCAGGCTCCTAAGCGCCACACTCTACCAAGTGCGCCACCGGGCCGGCCCAAACAATGATTTTTTAAAAATATTTTTTAAAAAATCTAGTGAATGCAGAACCTTTAATTGTATACCACCTCATTACGTGTTAAATGACATGTTTTTATGAAAAAATGTGTAAACAAAAAATAAGCCTCATGGAAAATATAACCATATTTTCCCCAAAAAATAGTAAGAAAAATGGCATTGATCTACATTTTTGCAAATCACTTAAAGTGTGGCTTAGTAGAAACTGGTTGAATTCTCTTATCTACTTCTGCATTCAATGTTACAATATGTTGTTTTGGTTAAATCTCATGAAGGAAGTCCCTTACACAGTAGAAAAAAGGAGTATTTTAATAGCGCTTTCAGATAGCCGTGAATATTCTTCCTTGGTACTATACCAAAACTTAACAAATGATAGTTCCTTAAAAGTTAGTTGCAATGTGGAATTTTGTCAATACACTTCATAGTTTCACATTAAAATCTATAGGTCTATCTTGCACTTTAAATGGATTTTTAGTTGTGGGTGATTTTGTAACATAATGCATTGGTCATTTGAAAAATACTGGTGGCTGGGTTATGCAAATCTTCAAAATACTGATACATTTTACTATACTATTGCAAAAAAACTTCATTAATGTGATCACTGATCTCAAAAATGTCTTGGGGAGCTGTCAAGCTCAAAGGCGCAGATATAAGTTTCCAAAATTTAAATTTTGCTTGAAAGCTCAAATTTTATCACTGGACACAAACACTGCCAATTGTTTTCCTTAAAGTGACAACTGACATAATTAATTTTTTATTTGAGAAAATACATGCCAAATACCCAGTCTGAAAAATCATAATTTGTCAGTGGATAGTTCTTTCCAGTAAAAATTACATTCCACAAAAAAAAAATTAGTTAGCCCACAACTCAAAAAACCATGAGAATGTTTTTCCTGCACACAACCATCATACTTTGGTATGCAGCAAAAGTGCTTTATGTATTAGTCTGTTTCTTGTTGCTATAACAGAAATACTTGAGACTGGGTAATTTATAAAGAATAGAGGTTTATTTGGCTTATGATTCTGGGACAGCTGTATCTAGCATGGGCCTCAGGCTGCTTCTACTCATGACAGAAAGTGGCAGGCAGCCAGCAGGTAGGAGCAGATCACATGGTGAGAGGAAGCAAGAGAGGGGAAGTGCCAGGGTCTTTTTAAACAACAAGCTCCCGCAGGAACTAACAGAGTGGGAACTCTATTAGTCCCTCCCTATTTGAACTCATTAATCCCCACTCCCCCAGAGAGAGCATGAATCCATTCATGAGGGATCCGCCTCCATGACTCAACCAGTTTCCAACACTGCCACATTGGGGATCAAATTTCCACATGAGTTTTGGAGGGGACAACACATCCAAACTCCGTCTCATTGTACAGAACAGTGAAAAGATGTATGCACAGGGATTGAGATTTAATAAAACTAGTAATTTTTACTGCTTCATCAAAGACATTCTTAAGTAAAACTGGCTTTTATTTTTTTTAACTATGAGTGTGTAGTAGTGAAGAATATAATCACTACTCGTACAGGTTTGTGCCAGTGCCTTGACTTAGTTCAAGATGCCAGGAGTTTTACCCACCATTTCGTTGGTGTCATCAGTAGAAATGTCAACACACTGAAAAAAAAAATGCAAATTATTCCTACATATTATTATGAAAATAGTTTTGACCCTGTGGACCAGCTGAAAAGATCTCAGGGACCTCCAGGGGTCAGTGGACCACACTCTGAAAGTGGCTGTTGCAAACCATTTTTTCATTCAGCATCATCTCCCATAAGATATCTTTACGTTAGAGAATTTGATGCATTTATTCTGTTATCTATCTAATACCCAACCAACAGTGCACAGAAAATACATTTTAATTGATGATTCTAGTGTCCTAAATCTAGGACAAATTATGAAAAAAGGGCTCTTGGAAGATTTTTTCAGCTGTGGGTTGAAGTGCTTGCTCTGCCATGGTCTGACTATCTATGTGACTTAGGGTAAGTCACTTCTCTTAGCATCAATTTTCCTATCAGTAAAACTAAGTAAGAGTTGGACTAGCTCAGTGATTCTCAGTGGTGGTCAGCATATGGAAGGAGCTGAGATTCACTACAGATGAGCAATGTTACTGATGGGATCATGTTTCATATGTGAAAACTCAACAGGCAGAAAACAGAACCACTGACTTAATGTATGCAAGCTATTCAGTATATAATTCTTAAGATATGGTTTCAGGAGTTCCAGTCAAGATGGTGGAATAGACGGTCACCAGCAAATCAACAAATTTACAACTATAAAAATATAACATCAGATACGCTGGGGCCACTGGAGCTCAGGAGAAGATGAGGAGAGACCTATGGAACTCATGAAAGCAGGAGAAACCATGATGAGAGAAAGAAGAAACTGCTTTCAGCATTTTGGCCCATGGCTGCTTTAATGCTGGAGAGCATGGAGCAGGAAACTGCAGAAGCTGTGGCTGTGCCCTTTAGATGGAGTTAGTTGGAGGCAGAAGGGGAGAAGAGGACTTTGGTGGCCCCCCAGGACAGCAAGACCACTAATAGGGTTCCTATGGATCCACGCAGGAGCAAGGAGCCAGAACAGCTGAAAAAGGGGAGCCATTCAGAGGCTGGTGAGTCATCGCAAGGGACCGGCACAGGGCCCAGCCCATGGAAGTGTTTGGAGCATGGGCAGTGGGGGAGACAGGCCCAGTGGGAGAACACTGGGACACAGCAAGGATAGCCGATCTGCCCCCCAATCAGCACAGGACCACTCAGAGGAGACTGGTCAGGAATGCAGAATTGCATGGGGTACAGTTTAATGAAAAAACTCAGGCCCAGATCAGAGTTTCTACACAACCCAGGTGCACAGAGTATCAGAGCCGGAAGTACCTATAAGGTCAACCATTAAACCCTGAGTGGCTCAAAAAGTCTTCCCAAGGGAAACAGCAGCAAAGCAGCAACTTAGGTCAACCACACAGCTCAAGTACTGGTTCCCACAGGAAGTTCCCCTGTGTTAGAAGTAAGCAAAGGACAAAAATTAGTTCCAGCCCAGGCACACCACCAATGCCTTGGGGCCCACCAGGGGACATGAGGCATGGAGCCAGGGGCAAGACCCCCACCTAGGAACCCAAGAATTGAAGCTGGGGGCCATACCCCACTCCCACATCCAGACACACCACCAATGCCTTGGGGCCTGCCTGGGGACCCAGGGCTAGCATCCAGGGACTGGACCCCCTTCCCACAACCAGGCACACCGTGACAGCATCTCAGGGCCCTGTCTGTGGACCTGGAGCACGGAGAAGGGGACTGGACACCCCCTCCCACAACCAGGCACACCTTGCCAGTACCTCGAGGCCTGCCAGGGGACCCAGGGCATGTAGAGGGGGACCAGACCCCCTCCCACAACCAGGCACAAAATGCCAGTGCCTTGGGGCCCACCCAGGGACCCAGGGCATGGACAATGCAACTGGACCCCCCTCCCACAACCAGGCTCACTATGCCAGTGCCTCAGGCCCTGCCCGGGGACCCAGGGTATGGAGCCAGGGACCAGACCCCCCTCCCACAACCAGGCACACTGTGCCAGTGCCTTGGGACCCACTCAGGGATCTGGGGTATGGAGCTAGAGATCGGACACTCTCCACAACCAGGCACACCACCAGCACCAAGGAGCATGCCAAAAACATCTCCATGTGGGTGACCCACCACAGCCACCACAATAACCATGGCTGCTGCAAAGGTGGCTAGACACTACAACCACCACGCAGATGGTCTACCAGCCACTGGAATGCATTAACACAAGGAGAGTCACCAGCAGAGATAAAGAAAGGAGGAGGATGTCTCCCTCCACAGAGCCCATTTCAGAGTGATGGAAGAGGCATCTGCTCTTTGACAGTATTGGGGGACCTGATCATACCTCTCAGTATTGGACAGATCATTTGGGCAGCAAATCAACAGAATAACCAGGGCCGAGCCCGCAGCGCACTCGGGAGAGTGCGGCGCTGTAGCACAGCAGCGCTCCCGCCGTGGGTTCGGATCCTATATAGGGATGACCAGTGCGCTCACTGGCTGGGCGCGGTGCGGCCGGTCTCAAAAAGGACAAAAAAAAAAAAAACATTAAAAAAAAAAACAGAATAACCATTATTCTTGCAGAGGGTGAGAAGAAATCTGGGGTGATTGGAGGGGGGAGTGGGAGGGATTGGACAGGGGCATAAATAATAATTACAATTTGTAACAATATATATACTAGTAATATTGATTTGATCAACATATCTCAATGTTGAACACCCAAAATTTGTATAATCAGGCTGGGAAATCCACAGTGCAGGGAACACATCTGGAAAGGGTCTTGGTGGTGGCAACAGTGTCCCAGGGCTCTCACGTGGCAGAAAACAGCAGAGCACAGAGAGACTAACTTCTCATGTGCTCTTGTTTTAAAGCCCTTAGAACCATGCCCATGACCACCATTATTAATCCATTTACTATGGCATGGTCCTACAATCTAATCACCTCTTCAAGGCCTCACCTTTCAATTACCATAATAGGATTTCCTACTCTCTATACACTGTCACAATGGGGACTAAGTTTTGGGGGGATATTCAACCCAAGGCAAAGGGATTCAGAAAAAGTATACAAATTTGCACAGAAACATAAGAAAGAAATTGAAAGGATAATTTTTAAAAGAAAATCCACTTATTATAAAACCCAAATCTTTGGGGGAAAGTCAGAGTGTCAAAAATAAGGTGCATTTTCATTTTAATTATAAGTCTCAAGAACTGCAAAGCCCATAATATAGAAAAACCTTTTATTCCCATCCTTACAACTAAATTCAATCCATGAATTTTCAAAGGAACAACATCCTTCTTCATATACTTCTCAACAAATGGCCAGCAGGGTCATTACACACCACGAGAATATCGGTGGATTAGTCATACATACAGATTCACTTAGTCATACATGGAGTGGACTGGCTGTACTAATGCTATCTTGCTGACCTAGAAATCCCCAAAAGAAATTCAAGTTACTTTCTATCAAATACTCTGTTAACGCAGAGATGCCAGTAAACAAGCATACTTTTCAAATCTTTGGAGACTTCCACATTCTTCTTTGAAAATAAATATAGACTGGTTGGTTAGCTCAGTTGGTTAGAGCATGGTGCTGATAACACCAAGGTCCAGGGTTCAATCCCTAAACATATATGTAAATCAACCAATAAGTATTTAAAAATCAAATTAATGTAACACTTAGAGATGTACTAATGATCATATCAACAATGTTTTCCATATGGATAACAAATAAAGGATAAATACAATAGTAATTAGCATCCTCTACAGTTTATAATCCCTACATAAGAATTATTGTTCAACATTGATGTTCCTGTAGCCAAAATAAGTTACGGATTAAAAACTGTGAAAAGTGTGCAAATATAGTAAAATATAACAAGCTCGGACTTTATCAAACTTTCCTCCAACGTTTTTGAAAGTGTGAACATCTTACCTTGTTACATACAGCAATATAGAACACATGAGCAACATTCCAGGTAAAGATTACATAAACTTACATTGAGGTTAATGTGACATTAAACTTTTTTATTCCTAGATATATGAAGTGAAGTTTTATACAGTAAAGATATGATAAAAAAAATATATCAAACAAGTTGAAAGTAGTAGGAAAATTATAAATTAAACAAAGGCTATTCAAACATAATAGGAGAAACCATGTACATAAAATCAAAATGTTTAATTATAAATTAAACATTTATAAATGTTGGGTAAATTCAACCTCCCAGTAATATTTTATTAGCTTTTCTTTTTTTACTTTTTAAAATTTTTATGTTTTATTTTATTCCTATTAGCTTATTTTGAGTTGGAAAATATAAATGACAAAAATAATTCTGCATCTGTTTCATTAATACAACTGAAAAATTGTGTTACAGTTTTTTGAAACATTATGTATTAGGTTTAGTAGTGGGTTAGATTATGGTACATTACTGCATTTAGGCCAGAAAACACAGTAATATACAATACATTTCTAATGTCAAGCATGAAAATCACCTCCTCTCCTTCTAGTGCTTTTACTACTTTAGATTAGAATCTAATTACTTTAAATTTCCACAAAACCAAAATATAATTAATAAATCTTCAGACTGTTTTTGATTCATTGTTTTTAAGTCACTTCAAAATGACTTATTTAAAAAAAAAGAGCCCTATTTTATGCTCTTACCAATCCCTAAGGGAAAACTTATTCTAGAGCTCCAAATACTGTAAATTTCTCAATAACTGTTAATTTCCTTTTCCCATTAAAAGGGTACTTTCCCAAGATTTTGAGTTTTATAGTATTGTGTTTCATGATAGAAACTGAGAATACTGGCATTTTTCCATTTAAAAGAGATTACAAACAACAACAATACAAAAAAGAAATAACCCAACCTTCTTCTAAGTAACAAATTAATTCACATAAAAATTAAATAAAAACTTTTCCTATATTAATCAAACACTATAATTTGGAAAATAACTTTGAAGATTATGTGGTTGAATTAAAGGCAGAGACTTAAAATTGTGATGCTTACCTATTAAACTGAATGGTGATACTTACAGGGCAACCACAACCATAAATCCTAATTATAAATTCCAAACTTGACCTTTTCAAGTATTTGTTCTGGTAGCTCTGCAGTGGGTTGCTATTACAGACTTTTTACTTACTGTGTGATTCCCAATATACTATAAATGAAATAGAGCTAAGTAAAAGCAAACTATTTTGAGAGAAAGGAACTTATATTAACCAAATAAATTTATGATCTACATCTTTCTTACATTCAAGCCTACAGAAAACCAGTTTGTCAACAGAACTTAAATCAAACTCACACCAAAATGTACACATCTCAATTACAGCAGTAATTTGAGACTAGATTCTCAATACTGCCAGAACTCATGAAGAAAAGGAACTTTACAATGGGTCTGAGTAAATTTTGCCTTCTATTATGAGGGTATTCACCATAACCAGCAAGTTTGAAAGCGAAAATTTTCAGGATTTAGGCTCTACTGTTAAATCCTAATCAACTTTCCCCCAAAATTACCTACTTCATGTAAAATTGCTATTAACAAATGTTTTAAAAATCTATAGATATATTTTAATTACCCACACAATGAAAATAAAATCAAAGTTATTAATTCTTTGCAAATGTTCGTAGCTGTTTAAACAGTTATAAAAAGCATCCTTATGGCTATAAAATGAAAAACTATGAGATTAAGTTAAAGAATAACCAGAAGAATCAAAGAATTAAATTAGATAAAAACTATACCAGATATTGCAGGAAAATTATCTAAACAGTACACTTTCTGATTCTACGAGGGCATCACTGAGGAAGAGCCATTATGAGTATAACAGCACCTTATTTATTTGTCAGTCTGGACAGTATACAACCCTGCCCAGAATCAGGAAGTAAGCAAGAAAAGGCCTCCTACCAGCCAAAGAAGATGGCAAAAATCCATGTGCTAAAAAAATGACACACTATTCTAATTGCTTATTCCTTTTTCTTCTGCACCAATTCTAAAAAGCCTGGACCTCCTCTATCTCAGCCCCAGACTCCAGCTTATTAGAAGGAGAAAACCGAAGGAGAGACTGAGGTATTTCTATTGATTGTCACACCAACAGCAGCAAGAAGTAACAATTAAGAGAAAGGGAAAAACAAAAAATAAAAATAGTAGTCAAGAACTCAAAAAGCTGTAAATAGGCCTACACATACCAAGACTTTCTGAAGCATTTTATACCACAATGTAATAACTTATTAAGAAGATGCTAAACTATATTCAAAACACTCAGGAATAATGACTGAAATGAATAATGAGGAAATGAATATATTTTTCTGTTTTCCCCCAAAATACTTAAAACAGAGAAGAAAAAAACTTTGAATTACAGAGAAGTACACTTTTCTGAGGTCCATTTATGTGAATCATCATTCCTTGGAGAATTTTATAATAATGGTTACATATGTTATTGATTATAAAAATCAAGTGACATCTGCTTAGCAGCCTTCCAGCAAAAGAGATCTAACATGCCCCACACATGCTCAAATAAGAGAAGCTCATCAAGATGTAAGAGATACCCTCACATCCAAATGAATCCCAGGCTAGTCCTATGCATGAACATCAACTACACACAAGGGTTTATGCATTTAATCCAGATTAGAATCTTGTGAATCAGGTATTATCCCATTTATAGGAATCTGAGACATGGTAGTAAATTACTTGCTAAAAGTTACTGGTGGAGTACCCAAGTTCCTCTGGTTCTGACTACAAAGTACATGCTCTTACCATTATACCATGCCAAAATTTGCCAAATATTTTCATTGTTTAATTCATCATTACAAGCTACAACCAAATAAAAAAAAATACTTATTGCTACAAGTCAAATGTGTCCCCCAAAAGTTCGTGTCTTGGAAACTAGACCCATTGTAATAGTGTTAAGAGGGTGGGAAATCCTATTGTGATTTTTGAAAGGTGGGGCCTTTAAGAGGTGATTAGATTGTGAGGACTGTGCCCTGATGAATGGATTGATCCATTCAGGAAGTAAAGGGCATGGTTCTGATGGCTTTAATAGGACACCAAGTAGGAATGTTAGCTCTCTTGCTCAGCCCATTTCCACCGCGTGGCACCCCACATCTCCACAAAGCGGAAGGCACTCACCAGATGCTTTCCCTGGACTGTGGACTTCCCAGTCTCCAACTGTAAGAAATAAACCTCTTTTCTTTATAAATCACCCAGTTTGAGGTATGACATTGTAAGCAACAGAAACAGACTAACACACTTAGAACGTGCTGAATCCCACCATTGAAAGCATTTAATAGTGGCAATCTTCATTTCCCAAAGTATATAAGTATATTCCTGGGAACACTATCCCCAGATTACAACAGGTATTATTGGCTGTGGGGAGAGAGAAGAAAATGTACCAATATCACTAGAAAATGCTGTTCTCTTTTGTTAATATATTTCTCAGGATCTTTAATGTACTTACCGTTTTGGACTCCGACTCTCCAAGTGGAAGACTAAAGAGACCTTCCTCCATGCACATCCTATAGGTACACACTTGGGAAATCCTGCTATGTACAATCTAATGCAGACAATCCTTGACCACTAGGCCCACATAATCTAAGCCAGCATTGATGTGCAGAAACTTAAAATAAACTGAAAAAATATCCAAGAAAAAAATTATTAAGTTGAGTGAAACTAACTGTAACCTTCATGACCTTTTATCTCCATCTTATATTCAGCTTAATAAGCCAGTATTAAGATCTCCCAAACTTTTTATTTTGAAAAGCTTCAAAGCTACAAAAAAGTTAAAATAGTACAATAAACACTCATATACCCTTTACAACAAATACCACATATTATAACACTTTGATACATCTACATTCTCAATCTCTGTGTGTGGGTGGGTGTGTGTCTGTGTGTGTGTGTGTGTGTTCTCTACATGTATATATATAAAGTGTGTGTATGGTGTGTCTGTACTCATATATATGTGGCAACACACAACACGCTTTATTTTTGCTATACCATTTATTTATTTTTTATTTTGTCAATATACAATGTGGTTGATTATTATAACCCATCACCGAAACCTCCCTCCCTCTTCCCTCTCCCCACTCCCACACAACAATGTCCTTTCCATTTGCTTGTTGTAACACCTTCAAAGAAATTGTAGTTGTTATATCTTCTCCCCCCCCATTTTTTTTTTTTGTGTGTGTATGTGTGTGAGTGAATTTATTTGTGTATTTATAGCTCCCACCAATAAGTGAG